>NC_052152.1:176008914-176338558 GCF_902713615.1 Scyliorhinus canicula
ACTGTCCTCGATTCCTCCTTCCTTCGACATTCGACACTACACAAGAGTGTAAGACCACTTTGGAAAGAACATAAGAACATAAGAACTAGGAGCAGGAGTAGGCCATCTGGCCCCTCGAGCCTGCTCCGCCATTCAATTAGATCATGGCTGATCTTTTGTGGACTCAGCTCCACTTTACGGCCCGAACACCATAACCCTTAATCCCTTTATTCTTCAAAAAACTATCTATCTTTACCTTAAAAACATGTAATGAAGGAGCCTCAACTGCTTCACTGGGCAAGGAATTCCATAGATTCACAACCCTTTGGGTGAAGAAGTTCCTCCTAAACTCAGTCCTAAATCTACTTCCCCTTATTTTGAGGCTATGCCCCCTAGTTCTGCTGTCACCCGCCAGTGGAAACAACCTGCCCGCATCTATCCTATCTATTCCCTTCATAATTTTAAATGTTTCTATAAGATCCCCCCTCATCCTTCTAAATTCCAACGAGTACAGTCCCAGTCTACTCAACCTCTCCTCATAATCCAACCCCTTCAGCTCTGGGATTAACCTAGTGAATCTCCTCTGCACACCCTCCAGCGCCAGTACGTCCTTTCTCAAGTAAGGAGACCAAAACTGAACACAATACTCCAGGTGTGGCCGCACTAACACCTTATACAATTGCAACATAACCTCCCTAGTCTTAAACTCCATCCCTCTAGCAATGAAGGACAAAATTCCATTTGCCTTCTTAATCACCTGTTGCACTTGTAAACCAACCTTCTGTGACTCATGCACTAGCACACCCAAGTCTCTCTGAACAGCAGCATGCTTTAATATTTTATCGTTTAAATAATAATCCCGTTTGCTGTTATTCCTACCAAAATGGATAACCTCACATTTGTCAACATTGTATTCCATCTGCCAGACCCGAGCCCATTCACTTAACCTATCCAAATCCCTCTGCAGACTTCCAGTATCCTCTGCACTTTTCGCTTTACCACTCATCTTAGTGTCATCTGCAAACTTGGACACATTGCCCTTGGTCCCCAACTCCAAATCATCAATGTAAATTGTGAACAATTGTGGGCCCAACACGGCTTTGGAGCATGTATCACCTTGGCTCAGTTGATAGCAACCTCACATTTGAGTGAGAAGGTCAAATCCCCACTATCCAAATCAGCATTCTAACTCAATCGAGAATTACACCGTTGCTCATTTTTGAGTATATTACATTGACTTAAGTGGCAGTCTTTAGATTAAATGTTAAGTGGGTTTCATCCAGGTTCTCCTGGTTTTCTCCTATAGTCTAAATATGTACAGGTTGGGTGGATTGGCCACGCAATTTAGCCCCTTTATTGGAAAAAAAGAATTGGGCACTCCAAATTTATAAAAATTATAATAATCTTTATTAGTGTCACAAGTAGGCTTACATTAACACTGCAATGAAGTTACTGTGAAAATCCTGTAGTCGCCACATTCCGGCGCCTGTTCGGGTACACGGAGGAAGAATTCAGAATGTCCAATTCACCTGACAAGCACGTCTTCTCTGACCTTGCGGGAGGAAACCGGAGCACCTGGAAGAAATCGGGGCAGACACTGACCCAAGCCGGAAATCGATCCCAGGTACTTGGCGTTGTGAAGCAACAGTGCTAACCACTGTGCTACCGTGCCGCCCTTATTGCGAGATAGGATTGTCAGAGGTCTTGACAGCGGGAGATGCTGAGAGGTTGTTTCCCCTTGTGGGGGTGTCTAGGACCAGAGGTCATAATCTCGGAGTAAGGGGTTGCCCATTTCAGATAGAGATGAGGAGGAACTTCTTCTCTCAGAGGGTAGTGAATCTGTGGAATTCTTTACGGCAGAGGGCTATGGATGCTGGTTTGTTAAGTGTGTTCAAGGCTGAGATAGACAGATTTTTAAGCAAAAAGGGAATCAAGGGTTATGAGGTTAAGATGGAAAAGTGGATTATATAAGATCCGCATGATCTCATTAAATGGTGGAGCAGAGTTGATAGGCTGAATGGCCTACTTCTGCTCCTACGTCTTATGGAGTTCAACAGTGTACACTCTACTTTAAATAATGACTTAGGACAATTTAATATTTTTTAAAAACTTGTTTTGATTGTGTTAAAAGATGTTTAATATTATTTATATTAATGCTTAATTCTATCATGAAGGGGCTGGTTTAGCACACTGGGCTAAATAGCTGGCTTTTAAAGCAGACCAAGGCAGGCCAGCAGCACGGTTCAATTCCCGTACCAGCCTCCCCGAACAGGCGCCGGAATGTGGCGACTAGGGGCTTTTCACAGTAACTTCATTTGAAGCCTACTTGTGACAATAAGCAATTTTCATTCATTTCATTTCAAAGGAAACATCAGTGTTTCTCGCGTTGCATATTATAACAATATTGCTCCAGAAAAGGTCAGGGAAAAGGGAATTAAACTTCCACAGTTCTTCCGGACAAATTACACAATTGACATTTATAGATATTCTGATGGGCAAGATTTTCCGAATATTTCCAGCAGGGTAAATTTACTGTCATGTGAAATAGGTTGAACTTATTTTAACCTCCGTTTTTTATTCACATCATATTTATGTAATGAAATATAATGAACAGTTTGTTTAGACTGGAATAAGGAAGATGAAGGGTGTGCCATTGTGACTCATGAGAGGGAATTAGAGTCAGCCACACATTGCTGATGTGTGACCATTCGCTGCTGGAGGAGGAGAGGTTAATAGAGGAAAAAAATAAGTGCGAGAGGGGAAATAATTCACTAAATTCAACACGACCTAAAAATTAAAACAGGAACTGTATCGAGCTTGCATGGTTCAGTTATTGAGTGGTCATTAGCAGATCCCCAATGGGGGAAGGATCTGAAAGAAAGTATTGTCTCATATTTTAGGGTCTTAAACTGGTTAATCTCCTGACCCAGAATGTATTTTGCCTCTTATTTTCCTCCCTTTACCAGCCACCCATTAAATTCATTATTTGTAGAGTTGTTGTCACCAAACATCTCCATTTAAGGTCCTAACAGATCCAAATGTGGAAACAGGTCATTAATGATGAAGCCAAGTTAAAGAGCCACAGTAAAGCCTTTTCCCTGAACGTTCTGAGGGTTCTAACCCACTGCTGACCTCCCCTGCTCTGAATAGGCTCATAGTCATCTCAGTCCCAGAACATCACTGCAGGAGTTCTTCAGGGGAGTGTCCTGGGCCCAGCCATCTCCAGCAGCTTCCTTCCATGATGAGGGCAGAAATGGGGGTGTTTACTGATGACTGCACAATGCCCTGTACCATTCGGAATGCCTCAGATATTGAAGCAGTCTGTGCCCATATTCAGCAAGATCTGGACAACATTCAGGCTTGTGCTGACAGGTGGCAAGTAACAACTGCACCACAAAGGTGGTAGGTAATGACCAATCTACAACAAGAGAGAATTTAACCATCGCCCTTTGATATGGAAGGGAATTACCTTCACTGAATCTCACACTATTAACATCCTGGTACTTCCCACTGACAAGAAACTGAACTGAACTAGCCATAAAGAGCAGGTCAGAGATTGAGAACTTTGTGATGAGTAACTCACCTCCTGACTCCCCAAGCCATGGGCGCGATTCTCCGCAAATGCGGCGAGTCGTAAAGGCTGCCGTGAAACTGGCCGTGTTTCACGGCAGCCTCTGCGCCCCCTCCAGGGACCCGATTCTACCCCCCGGGTGGGGCTAGCAGCGCGGTCCCGTGAAGCACGGCATCGCGGGCTTAGCGACCGTCGCTAAGCCCGCGCGCCAAGCGTCACGGCGGCTGACGCTCCAACCCGCGCATGCGCGGATGACTTCATCGCGCATATGCGTCAAACCCGCTCATGCGCGGGCCATCATGCCCCTCAGCCACCCCGCGGACTGATCCTGCGGGGCGGCGGAGGAACAAATAGTGCGCGGGTATCGGACCCGCTGCCCGCGATCGGTGGTGCGGCCGTGCCAATCGGTGCCATGGTTGTCCGGGACGGCACTTTGCGGCCGTTTTCACGAACGGTGAGAGCAGGTGTGTTTGTGTTTGTGAAAACGGCCGTAAAGGCCTGGGAACTCGGCCCATCGGCCAGGGGAGAATCGCTGTTCGCCATAAAAAACGGCGAGCAGCGATTCGTGTCGTGGGGCGGCCGTGGGGGGGGGGGGGGGGGGGGGGGGGGGGGGGAGAATAGCGGGAGGTCGGAAAAAATGTCGGGAAGGCCCTCCCGCTATTCTCCGACCCGTCGTGGACAGCGGAGAATCGCGCCCCATGTCGCCCATCCACAAGTCATTAAATCAGGAGTGTGATAATAATAATAATAATAACTTATTGTCACAAGTAGACTTCAATTAAGTTACTGTGAAAAGCCCCTAGTCGCCACATTCCAGCACGTGTTCGGGGAGGCCGGTACAGGAATATTCTCTACTTGCCTGGATGGATGCAGCACCAAAAATATTCAAAAAGCTCAACAATGTCCAGGACGCAGCAGCCCGATTGACGGGTACCCTTGCCACCAATTTAGGATTTACTCCCTTCACCACCGTTGCATAGTGTGTACTATGTACACGATGCATTGCAGCATTGCACCAAGGCCCTTTGACAGCACCTTCAAAGCCTGCAACCACTACGATAAAAGGACAAGGCAGCAGATGCATGGGAAGACCATCATCTGAAAGTTCCCTTCCAAGGCACACAACATCCAGACTCTGAACTATTTCACTGTTCCGCCTGGATCAGAATCCTGGAACTCCCTTCCCAACAGCTCTCTGAATGCACCTATACCAGATGGACTGCAGTGGGTTCAAGAAGGTGGCTTACCACAACCTTCTCAAGGGATGGGCAACAAATATTGGCCTCGCCATGAAGGGTTTAAAGAAAGGTCAAATGCCCAAAAAGGATATAGATAAGTCAATTGAGTTGGCATGAGAATGGAGATGGAAAATATGCGGCATTGTGGGCTGTTAACTGATAGGAAGAAAAGAAAAAGAGAATAAAAAGTGATAAATGATTACATTTTGACGTTCAAGGGAATTCCAATGTCCTTATACAGAAAACAGAGTCAACACACAGGTACAGCAAGTACTGATATGTTGGTCTTTGTGGCAAGGGGTTTAAAGTTCAAGAATGAGAACGTCTTGCCACAATTATGTCGGACTTTAGTGAGACCACGGCAAAAGAACTGTACACGTTTGGTCTCTGTACCCAAGGAAGGGCAAAACTTGTCTTAGTGCAATGAATGTTCACTTGATTGACTCCAGAGATTTAAGGGTTGCCCTATTCTTGGGAGTTTAGAAGATTGAGAGGTGGTCTCATTGAAATATTAAGATTCTGAGAGGGCTTGACAGGGTAGCTGCAGAAAGGTTATTTCCCCTGGTTCAAGAGTCTAGAAGTAGGGGGCATAGTCTCAGATAGAATAAGGGGCTCAATCATTCACAACTCGGAATAGGAAAAATTGCTTCACTCTGAGTATTGTGAACCTTTGTAATTCTCAGCCACAGTGGACTGTGGATTCTCAGTTGATGAGTTTTTTCAAGGCTATGATAATTGATCTTTGGACTCGAAGGGAACCAAAGGTGTGGTATAAGAGTCTGACACATAAAAGTGTTAATGTGGGACGGAGTACAGTACCGCCCAGACAGTGATGTAAAAGAACACATGGCACGCAGCTCGGGGTCAGTCTAGTGTTAGACAGAGACACATGTAGAAGTAAGAATGGAGACAACTCCCAGCTTGGATCCAGAATCTTGCTCTCGAGGGAGTGCAGCGAAGGTTTACCAGACTGATTCCTGGAATAACAGGACGGACGTGTGAGAGATTGAGTCGGTTAGCATTGTATTCGCTGGTGTTCAGAAGAATGAGGAGGGGGGTAATATCATATAAACCTATAAAATCTAACAGGACTAGACAGGGTAGATGTAAAAAGGATGTTCCTGAAATGAAGTGAAAATCGCTTATTTTCACGAGTAGGCTTCAAATGAAATTACTGTGAAAAGCCCCTAGTCGCCACATTCCGGCGCCTGTTCGGGGAGGCTGTTACGGGAATCGAACCGTGCTGCTGACTTGCCTTGGTCTGCTTTCAAAGCCAGCGATTAGCCCTGTGAGCTAAACAGCCCCTGTTTGGTGGGGGTGTCCAAAACCAGGGGTCACAGTCTGAGGATACGGGGTAGACCATTTAGGACAGAGATGAGGGGACATTTCTTCACCCAGAGAGTGGTGGGCCTTTGAAATGTAGTTGAGGCCAAAACATTGCATGCTTTCAAAGAGCAGTTACATATAGCACGTGGGAAAAAGGGATGACAGGATATTGGTGGGGGGAGGGGGTGGGGTGGTGGAGAGGCAGGATTAGGCTATTGAATTGGATGATCAGCCATGATCATAATGAATCATTATTGTCTGGGCGGTACTGTACTCAGTCATTATTATTATTAATAATGGTGGAGCAAGCGCGTAGGGCCGGGCCTACTCTTGCTCCTATTTTCTATGTTTACTGTACCTTTGTATAAAGTTTCTAGCCGTCAATTAATACTTAGTGTTGAACTACCCAAGATTACAAATACTTTAAGATCTACCGGCCTACACCCAAGACCTTACAACAAAAGCATCTGGAGATCAAGTGAGAAAATGGACTCAAAGTCAAGGATCAACAATGATTTTATAGAATGACAAAGCAGGCTCAAGAGGCCATATGGACTACATCTGTTCCTATTTATTCCATTAACTATCAATAATTAGTAACATTAGCTTTTCCTCCTCGCTCAGGTGCCTCACCCATTTTTCAATTTAGCTGCAGTTCTCTGAATTTACTCAAGACAAGAATGTCACTCTTTGTAACAGTAATGCACACTATACTAAAGATGATATAGACCAGACCTTTATAAAGACTAATTATCATTCCCTGGGGCTTGTGCTCTATTCCCCAAGCCACACAACGTGTCTTTGCTTTTTTATTATTGCTGCACAGGCTTTACCTCTGATTCCTCTCCTGTGATGCTTCCTGTAGACTATTTGCATTTATTTTTTACAGCGTCATTGTTTGTTTCCATAAGACAATAAGGCATAGAAGCAGAATTAGACCACTCAGTGCATCGAGTCTGCTCCGCCATTCAATCATGTCTGATATATTTCTCACAAGCATGTTGTGATATATATGTCCCCATTCTCCTGCCTTCTCCCCATAACCCCTGATCCTCTTATTAATCAAGAACCTATCTATCTCTGTCTTAAAGACACTCAGTGATTTGGCCTCCACAGCAAAGAGTTCCACAGATTCACCACCCTCTGGCTGAAGAAATTCCTCCTCATCTCTGTTTTAAAAGATCATGCCTTTAGTCTGAGATTGTGTCCTCTGGTTCTAGTTTTTCCTACAATTGGAAACATCCTCTCCCCGTCCATTCTATCCAGGCCTCCCAGTATCCTGTAAGTTTTAATAGGATCCCCCCATCTCCTCTTTCTAAACTCCAAGGAGTACAGACCCAGAGTCCTCAACCATTCCTCAAACGACAATCTGTTCATTCCAGGGATCATTCTTGTGAACCTCCTCTGGACCCTTTCCAAGGCCAGCACATCCTTCCTTAGACACAGGGCCCAAAACTGCTCACAATACTCCAAATGGAGTCTGACCAGAGCCTTACACAGCCTCAGACGTACATCCCTGCTCTTGAATTCTAGCCTTCTTGACATGAATGCTAACATTGCATTTATCTTCCTAACTGCTGACTGAACCGGCACATTAACTATAAGAGAATCGTGAACAAGGACTCCAAAGTCCCTTTGTGCATCTGAGTTCCTAAGCATTTCCCCATTTAGAAAATAGTCCATGCCTAAATTCCCCCTTCCAAAGTGCATAACTTTACACTTTTCCACATTGTATTTCATCTGCCATTTCTTTGCCCGCTTTCCGGGCCTCTCCAAATCCGGAGAATCGCCGGGGGGGCCAGTGTGAATCCCGTCCCTGCCGCCTCCCGAAGTCTCCGGCACCAGAGATTCGGCGGGGGCGGGAATCGCGCCGCGCCTGTCGGCGGGCCCCACCCCCCGGCGATTCTCCGGCCCGCGATGGGCCGAAGTCCCGCTGTTATCATGCCGGTCCTGCCGGCGGGAATCAAAACATCTCCCTTACTGGCGGGACTGGCGGCGCAGGCGGGCTCTGGGGTCCTGGGGGGGGGGGCGCGGGGCGATCTGGCCCCGGGGGGTGCCCCCACGGTGGCCTGGCCCGCTATTGATACCCACCAATCGGCGGGCGGGCCTGTGCCGTGGGGGCATTCTTTTCCTTCCGCGTTGGCCATAGCCTTCACGATGGCGGACGGGAAAGTGACCCCCTCCCCTGCGCATGCGCGGGGATGACGTCAGCAGCCGCTGACGCTCCGGCGCATGCACGGACTTCCGTCTGCCAGCGAAGTCCCTTCGGCCCCGGCTGGCATGGTGCCAAATGCCTTTCCCGCCAGCCGGCGGGGCGCCAACCACTCCGGCGTGGGCCTAGCCCCTCAAGGTTAGGGCCTGGCCCCTAAATGTGCGGAGAAATCCGCACCTTTGGGACGGCCCGACGCCGGAGTGGTTCACGCCACTCCAGCCTGCTGGGACCCCCAGCCCCGCCGGGTAGGGGAGAATCCCAGCCCAGATCTTTGTATCATCTGCAAACTTAGCAACAGTGCCTTCAGTTCCTTCTTCCAGAACATTAATGTATATTGTGAAAAGTTGTGGTTCCAGCACAGATCCCTGAGGCACACCACTAGTCACTGGTTGCCATCCTGAACAAGACCCCTTTATCCCCACTCTCCGCCTTCTGCCAGTCAGCCAATCCTCTATCCATGCCAGGATCTTACCCTTAACACCATGGGCTCTTAACTTATTTAACAATCTCCTATGCAGCACCTCATCAAAGGCCTTTTGGAAATCTAAATAAATCACATCCACTGGTTCTACTTTGTCTAACTTCCTTGTTACCTCCTCAAAGAACTCTAACAGATTAGTCATACATGACCTCCCTTTGACAAAGCCATGCTGACTCAGTCCTATTTTATCATGCACTTCAAAGTACTCTGCGATCTCATCTTTAATAACGGACTCTAAAATCTTACCAATGACCGAAGTCAGGCTAACCAGCCTATAATTTCCCGTCTTCTGCCTCCCTCCCTTCTTAAACAGTGGTGTTAGATTAGCCATTTTCCAGTCCTCTGGGATCCTTCCTGCCTCCAGTGATTCCTGAAAGGTCACCACCAATGCCTCCACAATCTCCTCAGCTATCTCCTTTAGAATCCTGGGGTGTAGTCCAACCAGTCCAGGTGACTAATCCACCTTCAGACCTTTCAGTTTCCCAAGAACCTTCTCCTTAGTGACGGCCACTTCACTCACCTCTGCCCCCTGATTCTCCTGGAGTTCTGGCATCCCACTGGTGTCTTCCACCATGAAGACTGATGCAAAGTAACTATTCAGTTTGTCTGTCATTTCTTTGCTTCCTATCATTACTTCTCCAGCCACGTTTTCCAGTGGTCCAATGTCTATTTTTGCCTCTCTCTTACCTTTTATATATTGAAAAAACTCTTCCTATGTTCTTTTATATTACTGGCTAGTTTGCACTCATATTTCACCTTCTCTCCCCTTACTGCTTTTTTAGTTGTCCTCTACTTGCATTTAAAGGCTTCCCAATCTTCTAGTTACTCACTAACCCTCGCCACTTTCTGTGCTTTTTCCTTTGCTTTTATGCTGTCTTCAACTTTCCCTCGTCAACCATGGATGCCTTGTCCTCCCCGCAGCATGTTTCCTCCTCCTTGGGATGAATTTCTGCTGTGCCTCCCGAATAACCCCCAAAAACCCCTGCCATTGCTGTTCCACTGTCTTCCCTGCTCGTCTCCTTTTCGAATCAACTCCCTCATGTCTTTGTAGTTACCCTTGTTTAATTGGAATGCCATTACATCTGATTCCAGCTTCTCCCTCTCAAACTGCAGGGTAAATTCGATCACCCTAAGGGTTCCTTCATCTTAAGATCCCTAAGATTCCCTTCCCTTGCATCTTGGATTTCATTTTTATCTACACCAAACAACATCCCTCCCTGGGGCTGGTTTAGCACACTGGGCTTAAATAGCTGGCTTTTAAAGCAGACCAAGGCAGGCCAGCAGCACGGTTCAATTCCCGTATCAGCCTCCCCGAACAGGCGCCGGATTGTGGCGACTAGGGGCTTTTCACAGTAACTTAATTGAAGCCTACTTGTGACAATAAGCGATTTTCATTTCATTTCATTTCATCCCACACATTTTGCTGAAGTCTCCCTCCAAGATCCCTCTGCCCCTGCCCTACTTCTTCCCTACAATATATTACCCCACCAAATTTGACATAATTGGCAAAGTTGAAGAGTCACATCATATTCTCCAAATCATTAATGCACACAACAATGAAAACAATAATGATCCCAGAACTGATCCAATTGGCACCCCTCTAGACTTAACTACAGTTGACTTACCAAGTCAGTTCCTCAGTTCAGAAAGGTTCCTCCCATTTCCAACCTATCTACCACAAAATAATCTACGTGATGCTGCTGCATCAATTGGTATTGCTAATTTTTCGGTACTTTGTTCTGCTGTGTTTGTCTGGTCAAATTAGTTGTCATGCAGGGGTGGCACGGTGGAGCGGTGGTTCACCCTGCTGTCTCACAGTGCTGAGGATCCGGGTTCAAACCCGGCCCTGGGTCACTGTCCATGGGAGTTTTCACTTTCCCCCCATGTCTGCGTGGGTCTCACCCCCACAAACCAAAAATGTGTAGGGTAGGTGGATTGGCCACGCTAAATTTTCCCTTAATTGGAAAAAAAAAGAATTGGGTACTCTAAATAAAAAAAATAGTTGTCATGCAGGATCTGTTAATTATAGAGCTAGGCTTATTAATTATCATATTGCACTTGTCCCCTTTCAGAATAATTTCTACTATTTTAACCACCACTGATGTCTAGAATTCCCTAGGATATCCTTTGATCGTTTTTATAAATTGGTACTGTATTTACTTCTCTGCAGTACTTTGGTACAATTCTTTTATTCACCATTCCACTTAAAATGCGGAAAAATAATATTTGAAAAGCTTTTGGCAACCATCTTGCTTTGGCAGTGAACCAAGCACAAAAAACCTAAAGAAATTCCATATTCACAACAAAATTGTGAGAAAAAAACTTAACCAATTCAGTTGCTTGTTTTGTGTTTGAAAAATTTCCAGATATATTTACATCTCGAATCTCTCTCATGTATCTCGGAATTCAGTTGATAGGCTTCCCACAGTATCACATGACAGCAGGCAAGCCTCATTCCGGCAGCAGATGACTGCGTTGCTTCACAGCGCCAGTGTCCTATGTTCAATTCCCGGCTTGGGTCACTGTCTGTGCAGAGACTGCTCGTTCTCCCCGTGTTTGCGTGGGTTCCTCCGGGTGCTCTGTTAGGTGAATTGGATATTCTGAATTGTCCCTCATTGTACCTGAACAGGCGCCGGAGTGTGACGACTAGGGAATTTTCACAGTAACTTCATTGCAGTGTCCATGTAAGTCTAATTGTGACAATAATTGTTTTTTTTTTAAATTTAGAGTAGCCAATTATTTTTTCCAATTAAGGGGCAATTTAGCGTGGTCAATCTACCTAACCTGCACACCTTTTGGGTTGTGGGGGTGAAACCCACGCAGACACGGGGAGAATGTGCAAACTCCACATGGACAGTGACCCAGGGCCGGGATTCAAACCCGGGTCCTCAGCGCCGTAGGCAGCAATACTAACCACTGTGCCACAGTGCTGCCCTTAAATGTTACAATAATAAAGATTATGGAACGCCAAATAAATACCTAGGGAAGCTTATTGGAGCACAAGTAACTTCTCCTTTAAGGTAAACTCCAATTTATTTTCCTTTGTGAAAATAACAGCTTGAACTTTTAAGCTCTGATGTAACTTTGACTCCAAGTTTAGAGTTAACTACGTGTGCAAGCTTGTGATTTATAACAAACAATGGTCCAACAATTTTAATGTTCGTTATGTTGAACCCAACCGCGCAACTCTCACCGGATTCTGTCTCAGACTCAGTCTGAGAAAATGACTACTCTCAGCCTCAGAACAGTTGCAATTCTGACTGGGAGGTGACTTCTGCCCTCACCCATGGCCTTAGCCTTTAAAATGGTCCCATTCTTGGCCTCCGCCTAAGATTTTGCTGCTCCAGGTTGCAAAGTATGGGAAATGAACGTCCCACCATTGCTGCATGAACGTGAGCCTCATTCTCTGCTCCATTCCCACTATTACTCCTAACTCCGCCCAGCAGATATATACACTCGCTCAATGTTACATTCACTCCCTGACTGCTTTGCTCCCCTTGAAGTCTTTCATTTCCTACCCAAACGTCACACTCCCTCTCAACGGCCACTACCGCGCATGAACAAACCCAGTGGGAGCAACTAGTTGACAAGAATAAAATAATTGAGACAATTTACCACAATTAAACTCCTGTACTGTAACTGTTACAATAGACCGTCCCTGCAGCCTTCTGGGATGTTCACAGGTAGCAGCTGTCTGGGCGTTACCGTGTTCAGCATATTTCTTCAGCAGTTCTGCCAGCCACATTAATTCACAATCACAGATCAGTGAATTGGAATCCAAGCGACTGTAAAATAAAATTATAATAGAAATGTTGTCAACGCCAATGCCGGAACAGTTCAGAGTACACAGCTCAACTGTTTAGGGAGTGTGAGCTTCATTTTATTCAGCATCCTGGAAGATGGATTCCTATCACAAGGGAAATTCAATCTGCTTGTGAGTCACATGTAGCAGCTCAGAAGCTGGTTCTTCTACCAAGTATATTTCATGTTTGCTTGCCTGTTTAAATGCCTCGAGGCACTCTTGGCACTTTTAGCTATTTGATGGATTAATCCTGAATGAGAATACCAAAATCCATTCGCACCTCCAGATTTTAGTATTCAATTGCTTTCTTGGCTGTACCCAACATTGCTGCCTGTGTCCTAACCCGCACCACGTTCTGCTCATCCGTTACCCATCACCCCTCCCGGGGGTTGAGGAGGGGGGATAGTGGTGATGAAGAACTTTCTATACACAGAGAATGTAACTCACTGCCTACGAGGATGGTGAAAGCAGAGACAATCAATGATATCAAAAGGAAATTGGTTGGGAATTTGAGGGTATTAAACCTGTAGGGTTCTGAGGACAAAGAGGGTAAAATGTAAGTGGACAGAGGGGGATATGTGAGTTGATTACTCTACCGGGTAAGCTGACTAATCGACCAAATTGGCCTTCCTCTCTGCTGTTACGAATTTGGTATGATGACCATGTAACTTGTTATCTGTCAAGGCTGATCTTTGATATGCCCCCTCAGGGTCATGAGCTTAATGAGTGAAAAAGCATTGAAACAAAGAGTGTTTATCCATTCACTGGGGCATGCATTACGTTATTTAAAAAAAAATAATGACTTTCATTTGAAAAGTCATGTGAAGAGGTAGGTCTGGTGAAATATTTCACCATACCTTCACTGTCGCTGGGGCAAAATCCTGGAAATCCCTCCCTAGCAGCACTGTGGGTGCACCTACACCTCAGGAACCTCAGCGGTTAAAAACGGCAGCTCACCACACCCTCAGAAGGGCAACTGGGGATGGGCAATAAATGTTCGCCGAACCAGGGATGCCCACATTTTGTAAATGAACTTTAAAAAACTTAGAATGGTTTGGATACTAATAGGAGGGCTCACACATTCCATTTAAATTCATCACCACGATTACACACATGGATCCTGACTGTGCCGATTTAGGGAGAGCTGTTCATTTCCAAAATTCAGTTTCAACTAAAACCCACGTAAAGTAATTCTATTTACTCCGATTAAATTACCCAAAGTTTAGGTTAGCAAATCAGGAATTCACCATCAGTGTACATGCCAGAGATCTCGTGCACGTTAAGTCTGGTGGAGGCAGGTTCACCCCCAAAGTTGCAGCTGGAGGATGGGGCCCACTGCCTCCCTGTCAATTCCAGCCCAAGATGAGCAGAATCCTCTTCATCATACAAATTAAATACCCATCCAACCTACTTCAAATTGATTTGTTAGATTAATAGATGGCCGTATTAGATTAGAAAGAAAGGTGTAATTCTTCATTTACACAGTTAACCGAGTTTCTCAATGTTCTGTGATGATTGATAAACAATTAGTTTTCCAGGAACGGATGAGATGTGATAATTAGTCAGAGTGACTGACTAAGTCAATTTTACAAGCCCTCCCGTCACAGTGACAGATAATAGATCAATTCCCAAAACAACTCGGCAGGAAATACTTATATTGTTCTCTCACCCATATCTAAATCTGCTGCTAAAGGCAGATTAATGACTTCAATTTTGGGGCACTTACTGAACACATTAGTGCCAACTGGGTTGAGTGACAATAGAGTTTTCTTTGGGGAAATTATTAAGCAAAGGGACTCACCATGGTTATGTTGCCATTAAGAGATTTCTACTCCATTTCATGCTGCTTTTCTGTTACAGTACCGCAGTGTTAGTGCTGCTGGCTCCTGACAGACAGTTTGCATGGCAGTCAACCAAAGTAAACTTACTGGTTTTGCTAAGGCTGGACACACAAAATACATAAAACAGTGGCAGATGTGTAAACCCAAGTAAAACCGAGCCTGCAAATCATCATTGGTCCACAGAAGCTGAATTTAAGAGCATAAACACCAGGAAATGGTTCATGGGTGCCAGGCTCCTGGAATCGGACTCAAGAAAAAGGAGGAATATAAAAGCTATTTAAGTGGTTGGCATGTAGTCAACTGTTTTTCCAAATTCCAGTCAAAATATATGCTGATATAATGGCTGCAATAGACCATCACCTGGAATGTCAATGGATCTTGGAACACTCAGCTCTACTACTTTGGATCACTGTAGTGGGAAAAGTCTAACCATTATTACCCACATTTGGGGCAGCACGGTAGCATTGTGGTAGCACAATTGCTTCACAGCTCCAGGGTCCCAGGTTCGATTCCCGGCTTGGGTCACTGTCTGTGCAGAGTCTGCACATTCTCCTCATGTGTGCGTGGGTGGGCGGCACGGTGGCACAGTGGTTAGCATTGCTGCCTACGGCACTGAGGACCCGAGTTCGAATCCCGGCCCTGGGTCACTGTCTGTGTGGAGTTTGCACATTCTCCCCGTCTTTGCGTGGGTTTCACCCCCACAATCCAAAAAGATGTGCAGGCTAGGTGGATTGGCCACGCTAAATTGTCCCTTAATTGGAAAAAATAATTGGGCACTCTAAATTTTATTTAAAAAAAGAAAATGTGTGCGTGGGTTTCCTCCAGGTGCTCCGGTTTCCTCCCACAGCCCAAAGATGTGCGGGTTAGGTGGACTGGCCATGCTAAATTGGCCATAGTGTCCAAAATTGCCCTTAGTGTTGGGTGGGGTTATGGGGATAGGGTGGAGGTGTTGACCTTGGGTAGGGTGCTCTTTCCAAGAGCTGGTGCAGACTCGATGGGCCGAATAGCCTCCTTCTGCACTGTAAATTCTATGATGTAGTACGGAGCAACTTTCGAAAGCAACACCGCACTTTCAACACACAATACTCTAGCTGTGGCCTAACCAATGTTTTATCCAGTTCCAGCATAACCACCCTGCTCTTAAACACTATGCCTGGGCTAATAAAAGCAAGTATACCATTTTATTTTTGAAGATAATGCCCACGAATCAGAATTTCTGAAAGGGGTTTTTGCCTAACTTCTCCATTAACCTTAGCCCAATAGCAGAAATCCTGGAGAAACTGCATTGATATAGTTACTCTGCGGTTTCCACCAATCCTTGGTCAATGTAACAGCAAATCCTGTGGATATGCTACCCTTCATGTTTCAATCAGCAAACAAAATATTGTAGAAATCCAGCCCTCTTCTCCGTTAGCACTGTAGTTTAGGGGTGGGGGGAAATAGCAATCTCTTCATAAGTTTGTTTTCTTCCTCTCGCGATGTAGGCGCTGCTGACAAGGAGAACATTTAATGCCCATCCCCAATTGCCCCCGAGAAGGTGGTGGTGAACTGCAGCAGTACATCTGATGCAGGTACACCCATCGTATTGTTAGGGAGGGAGACTTAGGATTCTGACCTAGTGACAGTTAAGGAACGATGTAGTTTCAAGTCAGGAGGATGTGTGACTTTGTGGGGAAATTGCAGGTGGTCGCGTTTCCACACATCTGATGATCTTGTTCTTTTAGGTGGGAGGAGTTGTTGGGAAGGTGCTGTCGAAGGACACAAGGCAATTTCTCGCCAAATCTCTTTCCAAACCTCTTCGATTGTCACCTAAACAACACACAGAAGCTGATAAGGGGATAAGTGTCCATCACCACAGCAGTGACTGCATTTACTGTGCCACTTTGCTTTCGTGTCACACTAGTTACAAATGTTTTTGACTGAAGCTGGGCTTCCCTCTTGCCCCACCCATGGGGTCAGCTATGCAGTTGTTGAATCGCTCGGTATAAGCCTTCAACCCTAATTTCCAAATAGCCTGCATTTGTTTCTCCCTTGGCATTCTGAAAATTGGGCAAGGTAAGGAGGGTAGTTTTCAAACTACTTCACCTTGGCAAGTAGTGGACCCATTCAGGAAGACAAGTGAATACAAATACACTCAGAAATTCACAATAGCTTGTAGCCAATATTGTTACTTACAGTCTTTTCAATGATTCAAGTTGGTGGAAGGTTCCTGGATGTATTCTTGATAGTTTATTATTGTGCAAGAACCTGCAAAATGAAATAGAACATATTGATTTAAAATTTAAAATGAACTGAAAATCGCTTATTGTCACAAGTAGGCTTCAAATGAAGTTACTGTGAAAAGCCCCTAGTCGCCACATTCCGGCGCCTGTTCGGGGAGACTGGTACGGGAATTGAACCGTGCTGCTGCCCTGCCTTAGTCTGCTTTCAAAGCCAGCGATTTAGCCCAGTGCCAGTTAATTTGAGACAAACCCGCTATACGTGTTGAGCTCAGAAGAAATCAGATCTTATTCCAGGCAGCTGTAGTGCTCTAGATTTAGTTAGAAGATTCTCAGCAGCACTCTTAGACAAAAAGGCAAACAAATAATTGTCGAATACCAGTATATAAACATGTTTAAATCGGAACTTCCACCTTCCACCATTATACCCGACATATTGGGTTGGAATCTCCTGTCTCCCACGCTGTGTGTTTCTCGGCGGGGGGCCGTTCACTGACAGCGGGATTCTATACTCCCACCGCTAGCCAATGCAATTTCCCATTGAAGCCACCTCACGCCGTTGGGAAACCTGTGCGTGGGGTGCCCTGTTGGCGGGAAGAGTGAATTCCGAGGGTTGGAAAATTCCGGCCATTATTTATTTTAACGGCAACAAGAAATTAACAAAGAGAAATTTTTTAAAAAGAATGTGGCTGTGTATTTCCACATCGGTGAATCCCGGGGTGTAATTTAGAGACGACTGTGTTCGGTCGAAGTCAGAAGTATATCAGACATTTTAAATTCAGCTGTTTGCACTGTGCTGATTCAACATGGTCATTTTGGAGAAAAAAAAGTAAATCGGCAAAAGTGATTTGTAAAAAAAGCTGTACTCACAATCTTTCAAGTTTAGGAAGATCACTAAAAATTTCAGATTCTAACACTTCTATATTATTGAAGTGAAGGTACCTGTTGAGCAAAAAGAAAATTTGATGAGAGAAACTACAGCCAAAGATAGGTTATGTGAGCTCTTCAACTGAAAATATCCAATCTCATCCCACTTTCCTGCCCTTTCCAGCTATTCTTTCATAACCTTTCTTGACAAATATTTATCTAATTACCTTTCAAATTATGTGACAGTTTTTATCTCAAGAGGGGAAGATAGCATTGTTATCTTCTAGTGATCCAGGGGCCCGGACTAACGATTCAGGACACGAGTTCAAATCCCACAATGATAACTCAGAAATTTAAGTCAGGAAACAAAATAAATTTGGAGTGAAAGGTTAGTCTGGTTAATAATGATCATGAAACTACTGGATTGTCAACAAACTCCGCCCGATTCACCAATGTCTATAAGGGAAGGAAATCTGCTGTGTTTACATGGTCTGGCTTACATGTGACGCCAGAAGCTAGCTATGTAATTGACTCTTAATTGCCTTCTGAAATAGCCTAGCAAGCTAGTCCGGAATACGCAATAAATTCTGGCCTTAACATCAATGCCCCACCCCATGAATCAATGAAGAAAAGTATAGTTTGTAAACTCACAGCTGTTCCAGGGAAACCAACCCCTTAAATGCTTGTGCCTGAATTGTCTGGATTTCATTTTTGTAAAGGTAGCTTTAAAAAAAGAAAGAGAGCTTGTAAGACAATAATTAATTTTAAGTAATGCATTACCAAGTCAAGGATCATACTTATTGTGGGCCAGACGTAGAAACAAACAAATAGCGAAAAATGAATTTCTGAGGGGAATCTGTCACTCACGCTTCAGCTTTGAGAAGAGCCAGGGAAATCGGAAAAAAAGTGGAATTCCCATTGGAATTCACCCCACAGTTTACCTGGGTAACATATATTTGATCTGGATCACACTCTATATCTGGAGCACTGCGGAGAGTTCCGTAAACTCCCATTCTTATTTCTGATTGCGGTTTCAAATATTTGCATCTCTCACAAACATTCATATCTTCCTCCGTGTCCTTGTCAGAGTCACTTCTCAACACCCTGTGCCTTAACTTCTAAGTACATAAAGGTCAAGTTAGAAAATCAGCAAAACCCGATGGCCGTAAAAGATTAATGCGCTGTATTGCAGGTGCAGTAGGGCTTGGCTCATTCCAACGTAAGCAGCAGGAACACCTGTCACGCCATTTGTGTCAGAAACGTGGATGATTTTTCTTCATTCTTTGGGGAGAAATTGGACACCATTGTGGTTATTTACTGATATTTAGCTCCTAAATGCCGTAAGTTATTTTAAATTACACCAATGCTGTCAAAATAACAAAGAGGCATTCTCTCCTCTAAATCTACATCATTCACACTGATATTTCTAATTCTTGTCCCAACAGTTAATACTGATAATGCTTCCTTAAACCCCCCCCACTCCACTTCCCATTGTTCTTCTCCAATTCTTCCCTCACCAAGTTTTGATCCCTGCAGTAACTGACACAAGCCATGGGCATGAATTCCTGAAACAAACCCCTAACAAAGTCCCACATATGAGACTAACATGTAAAATTAAAGCACATAGACTTAGGGGTAGTGTGCTGAGAAGGATAGAAACCCGATTGGCAGACAGGAAACAAAGAGTAGGAATTAATGGGTCTTTTTCAAATTGGCAGGCAGTGACTAGTAGGATACCACAGGGATAGGTGCAGGGACCCCAGCTATTCACAATATGTATTAATGATATAGATGACAGAACAAAATGTTATATCTTCAAATTTGCCGATGACACAAAGCTGAGTGGGAGGGTGAGCTATGAGGAGGATGCAGAGATCCTTCTGTGTGATTTGGACATGTTGAGTGAGTGGGCAAATGAACGGCAGATGCAGTATAATTTGGTTAAATGCGAGGTTATCCACTTTGGTAGCAAAAATGGAAAGGCAGACTACTTAACTGACCGGCCATAAATTAGGAGAGGGTATTGTGCAACAAGACCTGGGTATACTCGTACACCAGTCACTGAAGGTAAGAATGCAGGTACAGCAGGCGGTAAAGGAGGCAAATGGTATGCTGGCCTTCAGTGCAAAAGGATTCGAGTACAGGACCAGGGATGCCTTGATGCAATTATACAGGGCCTTGGTGAAGCCACACCTGGAATATTGTGTGCGTTGTTGGTCTCCTTATCTGAAGAAGGGTGTTCTTGCAATAGAGGGAGTGCAGCAAAGGTTTACCAGACTGGTTCCTTGAATGCGGGACTGTCGTATGAGGAGAGATTGAATTGGTTAGGATTGTATTCACTGGAGTTCAGAAAAATGGGGGGGGGGATCGCATGGAAACTTTTAAAATTCTGACAGGACTAGACAAGGTAGATGCAAGAAGGATGTTCTCATTGGTGGAGGTGTCCAGAACCAGGGGACACAGTCTGAGGATACGGAGTAGACCATTTAGGACCGAGGTGAGGAGAAATTTCTTCACCCAGAGAGTGGTGAGCCCGTGGAATACATTAATACAAAAAGTAATTGAGGCCAAAACATTGCACATTTTCAAGAAGCAATTAGACATAACACTTGGAGTGAGGGGATCAAAGAAAATGGGTGGCATGGTAGCACAGTAGTTAGCACTGTTCCACTTGTTAGGTGAGGTGGACATTCTGAATTCTCATTCACTGTACCTGAACAGGCGCCGGAGTGTGGCAACTAGGGGATTTTCACAGGAACTTCATTGAAGTGTTAATGTTAATCTTTTCCCCCTTCAACCCCAATTCCCACTGGCCTACTTCTTATCATTCCCTTCCCACTGTATCTATATGCCTGCCTTCTGTTAATTGCATATCAATTGGGTATTAATTGTATTTAAGTGGTGGATATGAAATATATATAGGGGCAGGCTTGTTATTTGGAGGTGCGTGATATGGAATGGCTGTCTCTGTAAATAAAAGCTTAGAAGTGGACAGACTAGGCAGTGTTCCATCTTTCACTGCCTTGCTATCCGAGCTCTGAAAGCCTAATCATTATGAATTGCGAAGGGGGGGAAATATGGCGCTGAAGGTCCAGTCCACGTGCACTTACATAGACGGGCTAGTTTCTAGCTCTCTGCTGTTTTTACAGCATGCGTGTGAATATTGAGACAGCTTGTATCAGTGCCAAGATATAGAATAGATCTGTTAACACAAATGATCAGCTACGCTTTGTCCTGAGTTGGGACTAAGCCCACAATCTGGTCATGAACATTCCTTACGCACACAAAAACTTTGGAAGTTTGCGGAGAATAAAATATCCATCTGGAGATTGCAATATGTTTGGCAACATTGATCAAAAAGATACACTTCTGTGCCATGTCTAGTGATTTGGCCACCCAATGATGTAGCTGTTTTGTATTATCCACATTTAATAAGTACATGGATGCCATGTCTGTGATGCAAATACTTGAGGTACGAGTTACATAGAGATCAATATTATCTTACAGCAAATAAGCATTTCGTAAATGTATCCCACTAAACAAGATCCTTCATGCATTCAAATTATACAGCGATATTGCAATAGTGAAACAAGATCATAGAGAACTGAATCATGCCTTCCTTCTAATAGAAGGTGCAACCCACAGCAAGTATTTCCAGGTGCTTTTAATGTAAACTCACAGGTATTTCAGATTTTCCAACTCCTCAAAGGCCCTCCGTGGAATTCTCTTAATCTGGTTATTGTTGAGCAGCCTGCAGAAACAAAAAGATTCAGTAAATAAATTAAAAAATAAAATTGATTTGGATATATTATAAAGATTGCATTGTTTGTAGATAAAATAGGGGTTGGGGAGTTCCACCTCTCACACTGCTAAACCTTGAACTTCCAAGCTTTTTGCCATAGTGATCACATAGTTGTGTACATTAATTTGCCCTGTCTCGTACTACCGAGAGGAAAAGTCTTCTGATTCAAGATTCTGCCATCGTTGGGGGCATGTGTTCAGAGCAGAAATTCCAAAATTCAAAGACAAACGAGTGAGTAAAATACATCAACTGAAATAGGACAGAGATGCCTGGACATTGTGAGATGGATTATCTGGTGAGATTAACTTGGCAAAGGCTGCATGTGTCCCCCTCATAACTCTTGATAATCGCATGCAGGAAAACCTCAGGTCAGGGAGAGGTGGAGATAGAGAGATAGGGGCGGGGATGTAGTCTAGTAATGGCCATCTTGACGGCCATTGACAATGTGCATGTACCTGGTCCATTGGGAAGGATGTTGTTCCAGGAGGCTACAGAAAGCAGCAATGCAATACTATGAAATCCTGAGACTCTTGGGATAGTGGTACTTACACATAGAAAGACCTGATGTTCTGCCTGTAGTTCCTGCATTGAGAGTCTGACCTCATTTAAGCTCCATCTCAGAGTCCATCCCGTTTGTCCCATAGAGCTGAAAGGAAAAGCAGCTACTCGTCCTCTTGTTCCTCACAGGAACAAGGAAGAGCTGCATGAACTACTTCCATGCCACAAAAAAGGCTGACAGCAGGGAGTGCTGAATAAGGGACATTATGTCCAAGATTGTTGAACAGACCTCCAGATGCTGATAATCACTTGTCAAGCATTAAGAGCACAGAAGTGCTGGGTCAGCAACTTTTCACTTGGGGATGGCTGCAGTTCTTCAGTTTCACTGTTTGAAGACTTCCCAGCCTGTCAGTCTCATTGAAGTGGCATTTTCCCAGCTGTGCTCTCACCTGGTTGACTGAGGCACGTTCCACA
This sequence comes from Scyliorhinus canicula, assembly GCF_902713615.1. Taxonomy (NCBI): domain Eukaryota; kingdom Metazoa; phylum Chordata; class Chondrichthyes; order Carcharhiniformes; family Scyliorhinidae; genus Scyliorhinus; species Scyliorhinus canicula. Next base: position 176,031,225 of record NC_052152.1, read on the forward strand.
CAGTTCGGGGAACCTGTGCATATTAAAGCCAGAATTCAGGGTTAAATCCTGAGTAAACTGGGGATTTAAATATTTTAATCACTTACCCAACAGCTGGTCAAGAGTTTCCCACTCTCCTACAACCCCATCTGGGTTAAATCCAGAAGTGATTGAATCATGTTGCCTTCTGGCACCAACGCCACATTGAGCTTTAAATCCTTGCCCACAACTGCATCTGGGCTGGGGTGGGAGAGGGGTGGGGTGAGAGAGAGGAGAAGAGAAGAGGAAAGAGTCCGGACGGAGAGAGAATACTGGGAGCCAGGAGAATCTGGCTTTAAGCAGAAGCAGCATATTTCACTGCTTATTTTAATATTTAAATATGCTGATCTGGTTTATGCCCAGCGAGGGCATGAACCAGATTTTGTCACCTGCAGTGGGCTGAGATGATCGTCTGTTTCAAGGCTCCCCCACTTTTCGCCCGGCATAACGGGATGTGTACCAGGTGCAACGCAGCCAGAAAATTGCCGCCATTATTTTCATTTAACGCATTGGTATAAATGGTGCTCTATTATAGAATCGTAGAATCTCTACAGTGCAGAAGGAGGCCGTTCGCCCCATTGAAATTTCACCGACCCTCCGAAAGAGCACATTACCTAGGCCCAATCCCCAGAACCTCACCGAGCCTTTGGATGCCAAGGGGCAATTTAGCATGGCCAATGCACCTAACCTGCACATTTTAGGACTTTTGTTTTGGAGTGGTGTAAATTACTCACTGGCAGCAAATCCATCCAGAACTAACAGCTGTTGTATCATTAACAAAAAAATAACTTCATTTAAAATGATCCGATAGTGCCCCCATTTCTGCACCTATTAGTTTCTCAAATGATGGCAGTGTTTTTGCCTCAACCCCTCTGCCGGCAAGTCTGTTCCACATATTGATCACAACATGAAGAGTAACTTCTGATTTAAGTTTTTACCATCAGTTTGAAACTGCTTTCCTTGTCCAATCCTCAGCTTAAGTGAAGGTAATATTCCAAATCTATTTTTTCTATTTGCTTAAATATTTTATATCCGGTCATATGGTCACTCTCAAGTGTCTCCTCACTAGGTTAATAGGTTCTGTTCCTCCCCTGCTGTTAGGGAGGGAGTCCCAGGATTTTCACCTAATGGTAGTGAAGGAAAGGCAATATTTTTCTGGTCCAGGATGTTGTGCAACTTGGGAAGGTAATGTGCAGATGGTGGTCCTACAAAGCATCCGTTTCCTTTGACCTTCTAGGTGGTCAAGGCTGTAGGTTTGAAAAGTTGCTGCCATCTATGTTCTAAAGGTGCCTTGGTGAGTTGCTGAGTGTATTTTGTAGATGGTACACACGGCTGCCACAGGCATTGGTAATGGAGGGAGTGAATGTTGAGGTTGGTGGATGGAGTGCCAATCAGGCAGGTTGTTTATCCTGGATGATGCCGAGCTCATTGAGTGTTGTTGGAACTGCACTCATCTAAGCAGGTGCAGAATATTCCATCACACTCCTTACCGGTGCATTACAAATAATGGACAAGCCTTGGGGGGCCAGGAGGTGTGTTACTCTCTGCAGAATTAACAGTCTCTGACCTACATTTAGCCATAGTATTCACATGGCTGGTCCTGTTCAGCTTCTGGCCAGTAGTAACCTCCAGGATGTTCATGATGGAGGATTCAGTGATTTTAATCCCATTGAATGTCAAGGGGAGATGGTTAAATTCTCTCTTCTTGGAGATGGCCATTGCCTAACACTTGACTGGTGCAAATGTTATTTGCCACTTATCAGTCCTAGCCTGAATGTTGTCCAGGTTTGTTGCATGTGGACATGGAGTGCTTCAGTTCCTGAGGAATTACGAATGGGACCAACACTGGTCTAGGACATGTCAATTTGGAATATTGTTGTGGTATATTTTTTGAAAAGAGGATATTTTTCATGTCTTCATTTGAGAACTTTGTGGAATGTATTGTTCTACTCTCTGTAGTCAGAAGATATGCTGTTTTAGAAGTCAAGAACCTCATGCTGTGTAAAATGCAATGGATCACTCTGCTGCTACTGTACAATGCAGGTATACACATTTTTACAAGTGCAAAATAAACACTTTAACATTCTGCAAGTTCATATGTAATTCAATCAGGAGACGATAGTATTGTGGTCAAGGTGTTTCCTGTTATTGGAGGGCTTTTCTGAACAAGCAATTGCCAATGTGCCATGTTTGATATAATGGACAAGAAATTTGTGTATTTGCATGGTTTTTATAATTTGCTGTTTGCTTTCTTTGTAAGTGAATTATTAAACTTAAATAATCATTAACCTCTGTGATGACCTATGACCTGGAAGCAGCACAGTTAGGAAAATTTGTAATTTCCTTAAAATGTCCGTAGAATCTAATTGTTTTAAGAATGCCTATAACAGACTAGTAAGAGTTTGCACCTATTGTAAAGGAATCAATTGCAATTTTCTTGGATTTTAAGAAATAGTGACCCATATAAGCTGATCATCCTTGAACTGGAAGTAGTAACAATTAAAGTTAAAGTGCAGAAGTCATGCATAGGCAGGCACAAGAGCGAGCTGCAGACAGACAAGTATCTGCACACAGATGCAGGCACAGAGAAAAAACAGAGACAGAAAGAGGAACACAGAAATGTGTATGGTGAAGCCTGTAAAGCTCTCTGTGAAAGATTCAGAAAAAAAGAATTCTAGAAGCTCTTGGGAGAGTGATGTACAAGTGAGCTGAGAAGGGAGTAAATTCGAAAAAGTGGGGCGAATAGATAAGGTATGCAAAAGAACTGGGGGTTTGTCTCTGAGGATCAGTAAGTGTGTGAGTTGAAAAGGAATCCTGGAAAGCCACACCATCAGGACCGATGTGGACAGAGTGGAAGGGGATTCATAGCCGTACACTTCATCTATGTTAACCGCATCTGGGTCCTCAGATGGAATATTCCTGTCGGTGACTGTGACTCGGGGGCTAATCAAAAGAGTGTGAGATTGCATGTGGTGCCACATTTGTGCGGCTGTGATGTGGGTGCCCGTGGTTGTGTAAAATGTAGCTTTGCTGTATCAACTATTGAAAGTGAAATTTATCTTTTCATTTAAATTAACTCGCATCAAATTTGTATGGGTTGGATTCCTGTTAAAGATACAAAAAGGGGAATCTTGGACATAATTTCTGCACCTGGGGGCCAGTTGGCAACGTTGGTTTCCGGTTCATAATGCCTTCCATAAACCTCAGTTTTGATGAAAATAATCCTGGAGCTAGAAGTTCATTCTATTTAAATCGTCGACTTAACTGAGCAATTCGGCTTCAGGAGGCTCCAGCTCAAAAACGTCCAGGTGAACAACAAAGACAGTTCACTGAATAGATTCGCCAAAACCAGCAACAATTGGTGATTTGAAGAATCTGTTGTGATTGGGTTTTGGATTAAAACCAGGAATATCTCGGACCCATTAATACCAAACAGCATAGGTGGGACACAAGAATCAAGGACGGATCCTGAATATTTCACTCCTCCATGTCATTTACATTTAGGAACTCCTCTCCCTCTTCTGGGCTATTACACAAGACCCAATAGTGCTAACCAAATTATGAACATTCCATCTGTAACACATTTCTTTCCACTTCTAATGTACATATTTCATATTATAATCAATTGACTCAGAATTCCCTCCTTGAGTCAGGTACAGTGAGCTCGTAGCTCATCAGCCATCACTAGAATTTGATACAGAACCAGGTTTCACCAGCATTCTGCCTTGTTTTTTTCCCCAACCACCGTTTGATGCTAGTTGGACGGAGGGGAAGGAATGGGTAGAGGGGGTATGGGGGGGGGGGCATGCAGAGATGAGGGGGCTGCAGTAAACACAGAACTCTTTCCCTGTAAGTGTGAATGTCCAGAGGAGAGTGTGAGGTGGAGGAGGAGGTACGTTTACAGGTTACTCTGGGAATTCCACAGCAGAACTGTTGCGAGTCCTTACCTTAAGCAGGCAAAGAGGAGATTGTGCCTGAAAATTGCTTCCCTTTGAGTATAAAAGTTATTTTAATAAAACCAATATTTTCGGGGCAGCACGGTGGCACAGTGGGTTAGCCCTGCTGCCTCACGGCGCCGAGGTCCCAGGTTCGATCCCGGCTCTGGGTCACTGTCCGTGTGGAGTTTGCACATTCTCCCCGTGACTGCGTGGGTTTCACCCCCACAACCCAAAAGATGTGCAGGGTAGGTCAATTGGTCACATTAAATTACCCCTTAATTGGAGAAAATGAATTGGGTATTCTAAATTTTTTTTAAAAATATATAAAACCAATATTTTCTTTAGGATGAGCCATTGTGGTGCAAGAAACCTAAGGGCAGTGACTGCGAACTGATCATCCTAACCTTCTTCCAGGCAATAATGGTCTATCCTGTCTGAAAATGAAAATTGCTTATTGTCACAAGTAGGCTTCAATGAAGTTACTGTGAAAAGCCCCTAGTCGCCACATTCCGGCGCCTGTTTGGGGAGGCCGTTACGGGAATTGAACCGTGCTGCTGGCCTGCCTGGGTCTGCTTTAAAAGCCAGCGATTTAGCCCAGTGTGCTAAACCAGCCCTCAAGGGGCATTTTTACTGCAAAAAAATGGGTGAGATGTATCATAAATCTCAAATCCAAAGCCAAGCTGCTCACTTCCAGATTCAACAGAACAGGGATTGGGGTGGAGACAAGATGGAGAGAGTTGAAAAATGGACAACCAATCCACCCCGGTGGTGAATTGATCATTTGAATTATTTAATGAGGCTGCATACCTCAGTTTTTACCTGAGTCTTAAATTCAACCCTGATTAGCCCCGTTTCTTGGGCATTGGCCATCAATGGCAGCTAAAGGGAGAAAGAGGTTAGTGCTTTTCCAGCATTGCTATTGGGGCAAGAGCAGGGGGCTCTAACCCAGAACCTCAAAGCTAATCTGCTTTCCTCCCCACAATCAGACCACACCATGATCACTCCCTCAACTCGACAAGGTACTCTGCATCCCCCTATTAGCCTGCACCCCATCCTCAATCCCCAATCGCCTCTACCCCTGCTGCATACTTGCTCTTGAACCAAGGCCTATTTTGCAACAGTCACAGTCCGACAGGGAGCTAGGCCGGCCAATAAGCCAGGTATATGGACTGAGATCTTTTTCAATAAAAGCATACACATCATGCAGTCAAAGCTCTACAGTAATTGGAAACCAGAATTTCCAGGATTCCTGCCCAAATCTTTTGGAACCCTGCTCTGCTCTGCAAATTTGAGTTAGGTCTGTGGGCAGATCAGGGTTCTGCTGCACTTTTACATGAGTAGGACTCTGGATGTTCAGGCCCAATATTTTTGTACATCACAAAAAGGTGTTTTACAATCTGGAGAGCAGTATGTACATCATATCTGCAGAAGCTCAACCATAATTGTTAAGTGTATTTTCAGAATCATCAGACCAGCATAATATCCATCGAGACATGCCTGTACAATAAACTGTTCCTTAATTGTGGTAAGAACTGCAAGGGTTAATGAAGTGTCTGGAGTAGTCACTAGAGGGAGCTACAGATACAACTATATAAGGCAATGATGCTAAGCCTTGTAGGAGAGTGTGTGCAGGAGTTACCTAGAGAGAGTCAGAAGTACAGATAGTCTAAGTGAAAGTGAGTAAAGATCATAGGTTATGAGATTAGCTGTAGATGACTGTAATTTAAATGTTATTAATCAGCTGTGCATCCTTTAGGAGTATGTGTTGAATCCAAGTTAGTACTGTTAATACATTTTTAATTTGTTTAAGTTCAAGCTATTTTGTGGTCTTTATGAACACAACGCCAACCATCCTGAAATAAGCTACACAAAGAGCACCACATGGTACCAGGGTATATTTCTATTAGTAAACAACGATTAGATTAGGAAGGAATAGCATGAGGAGATTGGAGAAACAATACAGAAGCTGCAGAACTCAGAAAATCTATGACGAAGACTAATCGAAAGATGGAGGATCTCAAGAAGCCTCACCACTTCAGGACACACGGTATACTCTGCCAGAACTGGGCTTTCTTTAAACAGCAGCTTCAAGTATTCCTTTCTGCCTCTGCGCTTGATCGTGCCTCAGACCAAAGGAAAATAGCACTCCTAATAAATTTGGCTGGACCACATCATTAGGACCTTTTAATTTGTTTGAATTCAGTGCTGTTGAGGATGAAACTAAATACAACATGGTGCCACAAGAGTTTTTTACACACTGTAAGAAGTAAGTGAATGAGACCTCTGAGCGGTACATGTTCAGAAAACGGCTGCAGTTAAGAGGGGAGTTGGTAGATTCTTTCATAACAGTTTTAAAGTTGCGAGCACAGTCCTGTAATTTTTCCTCGGTCTCCAATTCTATGATGCGTGATCAAGTTGTGTTTGGGGTAGATAGAACATAGAACATAGAACATAGAACAGTACAGCACAGAACAGGCCCTTCGGCCCTCAATGTTGTGCCGAGCCATGATCACCCTACTCAAACCCCCCTTAACCTTACTTTTTTTTTATTAGGACACTACGGGCAATTTAGCATGGCCAATCCACCTAACCCGCACATCTCTGGACTGTGGGAGGAAACCGGAGCACCCGGAGGAAACCCATGCACACAGGGGGAGGACGTGCAGACTCCACACAGACAGTGACCCAGCCGGGAATCGAACCTGGGACCCTGGAGCTGTGAAGCATTTATGCTAACCACCATGCTACCCTGCTGCCCCTCAGATGATGAACGTTTGCACGAGAAAATGCTAAGACGGCCCATTTTACTGCTTGAAGACGTGATTAATTTGTGCAAGGCCAGCGAACAGGCATTGACTGAATAAGCAGAGTTTGTGGCAAAAGAAAAGCGCGCAAAATGGGAAACGTAGCTGATGCCATTAATGCTGTGTCGCAGCTACGAAAACTGCGTACAACGGCCGGTGACCATTTTGAGAGTGACGGCACGAACGTGTTGACGTGCACACGCTGTGGCCATGCCCACAGTAAAAAAAGTTGTCCGGCAAAAGGCAAACAACGTTCCAATTGTTGCAAGTTGAACCACTTTGCAGCACAGTGTCATTTATCAGCAACTTCTCCAGTAATCAAATTTTAAAAGTCCGATAGAGATCTCAGACAGATCCAAAGAGTTAAGAGTGAAGAAACAAAATCCAACATCGTAGCGCATAATGAGGATTGCTCACCAAATTCACTTTCAGATACTTTCATGATTGAAGCAGTAACTAAGATTAATTTACTGGATTGTGACGCGAGACCAGCTCTCAAAGATAATTAAGGAGTGGACTGTCATATTAGAAATAAATGGCAAACTCATATCATTTACAATTGACACAGGAGCAGACACAAATATCATCACAGAATGATCTTTAAGACAAGCTTATAAGAAACCACTGATAACGCAATCCACTTTGCTCACATATGTAGGCTCACAGATTACAACGGTAACACGATAGTCACATGAGGGTCCTGCTGTCTTGTACAGAACGGGAACATCGAGATACCTATTGACTTTGAGGTGATAGAAGGTGAGAAATTATCATTGAGTGTGTGTGCAGGAGTTAGCTGGAGAGTCAGAAGTACAGATAGTGTAAATGAGTGCAGATCATAGTTAAATCAATGGTGGGATTAGTTGTAGATGAGTATAGTTCAAATATTATTAATCAACTGTGTATTCTTTAGGAGTACGTGTCGAATCCAAGTTAGTAGTGTTAATAAATTTATAGCTTTAAGTTCAAGCTATTTAGTGGTCTTTGTGAACACTACGCCAACCATCCTGAAATAAGAAGCCTTACAACAAGTCTAACAGGTTTGTTTGGAGTCACTAGCTTTTGAAGCACAGTTCCTTCATCGATGAAGGAGCTGTGCTCCGAAAGCCAGTGACTCCAAACAAACCTGTTGGACTTTAACCTGGTGTTGTAAGACTTCTTACTGTGCATACCCAAGTCCAATGCCGGCATCTCCACATCATCCTGAAATAAGCAGCACAAAGAATACCACATTAATGTTCTGCTCAATTAAGCACAAGATCAGTCAACTCGTTTATTTACTGTTGCTAATGACTAATCAAATAGATGCAGATGTATTTGCACGCTGCTATCCTGCATCATCTCAGATTTTTGAGAAGCACTTGTATATGGAAGACTGATCGATGTAAGCAATGTTTCCAGTGAGTGCCAGGTGCAAACAGCAGCAGAGGCACAGAATGGCAGTAAGCAGCCAATATCTTCAGAATCACAATTTATTCCACGTAAAGACTGCAGGAGTTTGCTTGCACAATCAAAATGGGGACAGTGCAATTTTTGAGGCTTGGCCTCCAGCAGAAATAGAAATGAAAAAAAGAGACAACCACTCCTGCCTTATCGTATTGCTGCATTCGGCATTATATGTTCTAACCTCCTTGCAAACTTTGATCAAAAATCCAAGTCTCTTTTTGCTGGCTTCTGTTCCCGTTTTCTTTGAAGAACAATACTTTTCCTCTTGCAGACCTCTTTATGGGCTAGTTGGATGGATTTGTACCATTTTCATAATTTAGAAAATGATTTAACTGGTGTTATGTATCAGAGTAACACCATTGGCTGGTGGAATGTCAGGTGATATGCATTGACGTCATCGGAGTGTTTTTGTGGGTTTACCACTGTACCCTGTTTGAGCAGCATCTTGCAACATATACCCCTTGTACTTTGCGATACAAACTCGACGTGTACCACCTCTGATCCTCTCTCTTTGCGGCTACAACAAAGAATATAACAATAGTTATTACACACAAAAAAGACTTATTGCACCTTTCACAACCTCAGGCTGCCCTGAAGCACTTTATAGCCAATGGAATCCTTCAAGTATAGTCACTGTTGTAGACAATATAGTAGCCAACTTCACAGCAAGCTTCTAGAAACGTAATAAACTAAATGTTCAGATTGTCTGTTTTAGATGTTTGCTGCAGCATAAATGTTGGCCCAGACCCAGGAGAATGCTCCTACCAGAGCCTGAAGTAGCTGAAAAGGACAGTCCGATATGCACAGACCTGCAACAAACCTGATGCCAACTTGCCCACTTACTGAGAGACTGCCCTTTCTGGGCCCATAGCCAGGCAACTGCCACCCCTGTGGTCTCAGTCTCAGTGGCTACTTGATTAACATGCGCTACTCAATTTACGTTGTTACGTGATGCTGTTCAGTGCACTGTTGAACATGGCAGTGGTACAGGAGCAGAGAATGCTCTAAATCACTGGTGTTGTCAGGCCCCATTAAGGTGACAAATTTAGAATCTTGTGTTCCTATTCACCAGGTCACAACCCCCTCCTCCCCTGCACAGTCAGAAGCCTGGCTGCAAGAGACGGAGTTTCAAATCTTTTTAAATTCTGGGCTGTTCGCATCAGGTCTGCTCTTTTATTTTAAAGTTTGACTGAAGGGCATTAATAAACCCCAAAGCAATACCGTGAGAAGAGCATTACTGAACGAGCAAAAACATATCATACCTATTTTTGGGAACATTTTGACTATAAAACTGTCAATCAAAAAAGAATGTTCCCACAGAACGGTTTCCCAATTTACCAACTCCGCAAACCAGAGATACAAGCCTGGTAAAGACAACACCCTCAATCTGTTGATAATGCACAATTGATAACGGACAGCATTTAAAAAACTTTTTTGAGAAGCATTTTCAGAGGCACTGATGTAGATCTGTAAGGAGTTGCGACCTGTTAAGAGATTAAGCAAGCCACTAATGAGGTTTCAGGGTAGCAGATTTATTTAAACTTCAATGGATGGTCGTTGCTGTCCTTTGGGAGTTACCCCAGGTCTAGGTAAGGTCCCACGCTCAGGGTTCCGAGCCATGGCCAACAATAAAACTAGCATATTTTCAGTGGTGATGGTGGAAGAGCTCGAATCTCGAGGGAAAATGGCTGCTATACAGGCAGAGCATCCTTCAGGAAGGGCACTTGTGTTTCCTTTAAGCTCTACTGTTAAGTTGCATCAAAAAAGCTAGATTTTCCCTTATATTCAAACACTTCTAGTCTCTCAGTAACTTTTAATGGCTTATCAATTACATCCTCGAACATCTGGAACAAAATCCTTCAAGTTGCCATTATTTAAAAAAAGATTGTGATGTAATGCACACATTCAATGGCAATGCTCTGGGGCGCTTGGCCAGATGGTCAGTGTTTTCTTACAAAAAACAGTGCAGATCAGGTCCCATTCCTCTGTGCTATCTCCAAGAGAAACTCTGCCTCTAATGGAGGAGATCACTATTACTGTAATAAGGTCACAGGAAATTTCATGGGAACAGGAGTTCCCAACTACTTTTGCGGTAGTTGCAATTCCGTTGATTAGCAATGGTAACATTTGCGCACAAGTGCCATTGGGAGGAGTGAATGGCAATGCAGGGCAGAGGAACCAGGGGAATAAATGAAAATGAAGAGTAAGTGACGCTTCTGGAATAAACGGACATAGAGCTAATTGTGGGAAGATGAGCAGCCTTCACTGAGGGATGGAAAAAGGTGTGCCAGCATGACGTGGAGTTGGAGGGGGAAATTGAAGAGACAGCTTTAAATGGAGGGGGAAATCAATTGTCAAGAAGTTGTGATAAAATGAAAATTAAGAATCCAATATAGTAATGGCAGGGTTCACAGTGAGTTGAGCTGGGCAGAACTGGTCTGAAGATCGCAGCCACACACAGCAGGAAGTGGTGTTCACTCTAAACAAGCCAGTGCCTGGGAAATCCTGTTTGCACCGCTAGTTGTGTCTATTCTAAACTAGAAGATAATTCCAGAAGAAATATAGGTGCTGAGTGTGGTAACTATTGCTGGATGGTTTAAAAACCTATGGGATGTTGTTTGGGGAGGTTTAACTCTCTGAGTTTAGGAAAATAGAGATTGGACCTGGGTCAATTTAATGATAGTGCCTAAGTGTATTTTTTCTGGTTACCTTTCTTGTATTTTTACTGTTTAATAAACATTTATTTTGTTTAATTGTTACAACAATATTGCACTTGTCCTCATCGGTGTTCACATCTTTCATCACTTTGTACCAAATTACAGAAAAATGCAATTAGGAACTGGCATTTCAATTTTCACTTTTGGAATTTGGAATACACCAGCAATTATCAGCTGGGTTCTTCACATATTATTAAGACAATTCAATGTGAACATGAGACACCATATAAGACCTTAATTAGGCCTTGGGGACAGGCAAACAAGTGGGATTGAGATCATAAATAGATCAGCCATGATCTTATCGAATGACGGAGCAGGTTTGAAGGGCCAAATGACCTCCTCCTGAGTTCTACGTTCACCTTCCTGTGAAATATTGTTGAATAATTTTGATTCTCTCTCGTGGTGGGTAATAAATACAGAGGCCTTGGAAAAATCCTATCGATGCCTAGTTTATAGGTACCATATAATCCTTGACATTCTAATTCTAATTGTAGAATTTTGCGACAATCTTTAAAAATATTCTTGCTATTTATACTCAGGCCATGGGAGGTGCTAACAAGACTGGCACATTTACTGTCCATCCTCAAAAGGTAGCAGTGGTCCTTCTTCCTGATCCATTACAAATGGTTTGGGACTACCAAGTGACTTGCTATGAGTCACAAAAAATGATGCGGGCTTGGAGTCACATATTGGCCAGACAGCAAACTTCCTTCTCTAAAGGGCAGATTAAGATAATAAGATATGGCAGCACGGTAGCATTGTGGATAGCACAATCGCTTCACAGCTCGATTCCGGCTTGGGTCACTGTCTGTGCGGAGTCTGCACATCCTCCCCGTGTGTGCATGGGTTTCCTCCGGGTGCTCCGGTTTCCTCCCACAGTCCAAAGATGTGCAGATTAGGTGGATTGGCCATGATAAATTGCCCTTAGTGTCCAAAATTGCCCTTAGTGTTGGGTGGGGTTACTGGGTTATGGGGATAGGGTGGAGTTGTTGACCATGGGTAGAGTGGTCTTTCCAAGAGCCGGTACAGACTCGATGGGCTGAATGGCCTCCTTCTGCACTGTAAATTCTATGAAAAAACAGCTTCACAGTCACTTTTGCTGGTATCAGCTTTTTATTTCCAAATTTATTAAACCAAATTTGAATTTTTAAACTGACGGAATTTCAACTCAGCTTCTCGAGATTACCAATCCAATAACATAACATGATTATGATACCATATCCCAATGTCACTAAAATCATCATAAGGAACATAGGAACAGAAATAATGCTCTTGGACCCAGCAGCTTTGTTGGTCTTGGCAGGATTCTTTTTGATCCCAATTTCCCATCCTTTCTACATATCCTCCACTGAAAGTTACTTTCTAAATTAATCTGTCTCCCTGTCCTGTATCTTTAAATAGTAAATTACTTGAACTTAACATACAGAAAACAAGTTTAGCAGCTGCTGATTGGAATAAAACTTCTTAAGATTGGGTAAGTTGACAAAGTTTATTATCCTGTGTATCTCAAAGTGTTTTCATCACAGCTGAACTTCTTTAAATTTACAAAATGAAATGTCAAAGTGATGCTTGACACAGATACCTGGAAGATAGGAGCAGGAGGAGGCCTTTTGGCCCTTCGAACCTGCTCCGCCATTTATCTCGATCATGGTTGATCATCTAACTTAATAGCCTAATCCTGCTTTCTCCCCGTAACATTTGATCCCATTCACCCCAAGTGCTATATCTAGCCGCCTCTTGAATATATTCAATGTTTAGCTTGAACTGCTTCCAGTGATAATGAATTCCACAGGCTCACCACTCTTTGGAGTGAAGAAATGTCTCCTCATCTCTGTCCGAAATGGTTTATCCTGAATCCTCAGACTGTGACCGCTGGGTCTGGACCCACACACCAACGGGAACATCTTCCCTGCATCTATCCTGTCTAGTCCTGTTAGAATTTTATAAGTCTCTATGAGATCCCCTCATCATTTTTCTGAAAACCGGCGAGAACAATCCTAACCTAGACAATCTCTCTTCATATGGCAGTTCCGCCATCCATGGAATCAATCTGGTAAACCTTCGCTCTACTCCCTCGAGAGCAAGAACATCCTTCCTCAGAAAAGGAGACCAAAACTGCACACATTAATCGAGGTGTGGCCTCGCCAAGACCCTGTATAATTGCAATACATCCCTGCTCCTGTACTCGAAACAAACCGGGCACAATTCTCCGACCCCCACGCCGGGTGGGAGAATCGCGGGAGTGCCGGGCGATTCCCGCCATGCCGCCCTGGCACCTGCACGCGATTCTCCCACCCCCCCCCCCCCCAAAACGGCGTGCTGCATTTCACGACAGACTGCTCGGAGAATCGCCGCTCGCCGTTTGTAGCAGGCGAGTGGCGATTCTCCGGCCCGGATGGGCCGAGCGGCCTGCCCAATCTTACGGGTTCACGCCGACGCCAACCACACCTGGTCGCTGCCGGCGTGAACAGCGCGCGAATGCTGCGTGTGCGGCCTGTGGGGGGAGGGGGGAGGGAGAATCGAGCACCAGGGGGGCGCTCAGTAAGGGTCTGGCCCGCGATCGGTGCCCACCGGTCGGTGGACCGGCGTCTCTAAAGGACGCACTCTTTTCCTCCGCCGCCCTGCAAGATCAATCCTCCATGTCTTGCGGGGCGCCCGCGGGGAGGACGGCAACCACGCATACGTGGGTTTGGCGCCGCCCAACCTGCGCATGCGCGGGTGACGTCATTTACGCGGCGCCGGCCACGTAATATACGCGGCGCCGCTTTCACGCGGCGCCAAGGCCCCTGGGGGTGGGAGAATAGGGGGCGAGGAGCGGCCTCCGATGCCGGAGTGAAACACTCTGGTTTTCACTCTCGCGTCGGCACTCCGGATGGGAGAATTTTGCCCACCATTTGCCTTCTTTACTGCCTGCTGTACCTGCATGCTTATCTTCAGCGACTGCTGCACAAGGTCCCGCTGCACACTCCCCTCTCTCAATTTACAACCGTTCAGGTAGTAATCTGCCTTCCTGTTTTTGCTTCCAAAGTGAATAACCTCATACTTATCTAAATTATACTGCATCTGCCATTGATTTGCCCACTCGCCCAACCTGTCCAGATTATGCTGTAGGATCTCTGCATCCTCGTCACAGTTCACTCTCCCACCCAACTTGGTATCATTTGCAAACTTTGTGTTGTTATAGTTTGTTCCCTCATCCAAATCATTAATATATAATGTGAATAGCTGGAGTCCCAGCACCGATCCCTGTGAAACCTCACGAGTTACTGCCTGCCAATTTGAAAAGGACCCATTAATCCCTACTCTTTGTTTCCTCTCTGCCAACCAGTTTTCTATCCACCTCTGTACACTTTCCCCAATCCCATGAGCTTTAATATTGTACAATATTGTCAAACACCTTCTGAAAGTCCAAATATACCACATCGACTGGCTCCTCCTTGTCAACTGTACTAGTTACATCTTCAAAGAATTCCAACAGATTTGTCAAGCATGATTTCCCCTTCATAAATCCATGCTGACTGACTGATCCTGCCACTGCTTTCTAAATGTTCCGCTTTAGGTCCTTGATAATGGATTCAAGAATTTCCCCCACGACCGATGTTGGGCTTACTGGTCTATAATTTCCTGTTTTCTCTATACCTCCCTTTTTGAATATTGGAGTGACATTAGCTTCCCTCCAATCTGCAGGGACTGTTCCAGAACCTATAGAATTCCGGAAGATGACCACCAATGCACCCACTATTTCCAGAGTCACCTCCTCAAGCACTCGAGGGTGCAGATTATCAGGCGCTGGGTATTTATCCGCCTTCAATCACGTCAATTTTCCCAGCACCATTTCTCTACTAATATTGATAAATATTAGTTGTTTTACATAGTATAGAACATAGAACATGGAAAAATACAGCACAGAAAAGGCCCTTCAGCCCACGATGTTGTGCCGAACTTTTGTCCTAGATTAAGAACAAATTAATCTACACCCCATCATTCTACCATAATCCATGTACCTATCCAATAGCCACTTGAAGGTCCCTAATGTTTCTGACTCAACTACTTCCACAGGCAGTGCATTCCATGCCCCTACTACTCTCTGGGTAAAGCACAGTAAGAAGACTTACAACCCCAGTTTAAAGTCCAACAGGTTTGTTTCAAACACTAGCTTTCGGAGCACTGCTCCTTCCTCAGGTCCAAAAGCTAGTGTTTAAAACAAATCTGTTGGACTTTAAACTGGTGTTGTAAGACTTCTTACTGTGCTCACCCCAGTCCAACGTCAGCATTTCCACACTCCGGGTAAAGAACCTACCTCTGACATCCCCCCCTATATCTTCCACCATTCACCTTAAATCTATGTCCCCTTGTAATGGTTTGTTCCACCCGGGGAAACAAGTCTCTGACTGTCTACTCTATTTATTCCCCTGTTCATCTTATAAACCTCTATCAATTTGCCCCTCATCCTTCTCCGTTCTAATGAGAAAAGGCCTAGCACCCTCAACCTTTCCTCGTAAGACCTACTCTCCATTCCAGGCAACATCCTGGTAAATCTCCTTTGCACCTTTTCCAAAGCTTCCACATCCTTCTTAAAATGAGGCGGCCAGAACTGCACACAGTACTCCAAACGTGGCCTTACCAAGGTTTTGTACAGCTGCATCACCACCTCACGGCTCTTAAATTCAATCCCTCTGCTAATGAAAGCTAGCACACCATAGGCCTTCTTCACAGCTCTATCCACTTGACTGGCAACTTTCAAAGATCTATGAACATAGACCCCAAGATCTCTCTGCTCCTCCACATTGTCAAGAACCCTACCGTTAACCCTGTATTCCGCATTCATATTTGTCCTTCCAAAATGGACAACCTCACACTTTTCAGGGTTAAACTCCATCTGCCACTTCTCAGCCCAGCTCTGCATCTTATCTATGTCTCGTTGCAGCCGACAACAGCCCTCTTCACTATCCACAACACCACCCATCTTCATATTGTCTGCCACCCTTCAACTCCCTCATCCAAGTCATTAATTAAAATCACAAACAGCAGGGGACCCAAAACTGATCCCTGCAGTACGCTACTGGTAACTGGGCTCTAGGCTGAATATTTGCCATTCGCCACCACTCTCTGACTTCTATCCATTAGCCAGTTCGTTATCCAACTGGCCAAATTTCCCACTATCCCATGCCTCCTTACTTTCTGCATAAGCCTACCATGGGGAACCTTATCAAATGCCTTACTAAAATCAATGTACACTACATCCACTGCTTTACCTTCATCCATGTGCTTGGTCACCTCCTCAAAGAATTCAATAAGACTTGTGGGGCAAGACCTACCCCTCACAAATCCGTGCTGACTATCTCTAATCAAGCAGTGTCTTTCCAGATGCTCAGAAATCCTATCCCTCAGTACCATTTCCATTATTTTGCCTACCACCGAAGTAAGACTAACTGACCTGTAATTCCCAGGGTTATCCCTATTCCCTTTTTTGAACAGGGGCACGACATTCGCCACTCTCCAATCCACTGGTACCACCCCTGCTGACAGTGAGAACGAAAAGATCATTGCCAACGGCTCTGCAATTTCATCTCTTGCTTCCCATAGAATCCTTGGATATATCCCGTCAGGCCCGGGGGATATGTCTATCCTCAAGGTTTTCAAAATGCCCAACACATCTTCCTTCCTAACAAGTATCTCCTTGAGCATACCAGTCTGTTTCACACTGTCCTATCCAACAATATGGCCCCTCTCATTCATAAATACTGAAGAAAAGTACTCGTTCAAGACCTCTCCTATCTCTTCAGACTCAATACACAATCTCCCGCGACTGTCCTTGATCGGACCCACCCTCGCTCTAGTCATTCTCATTTCTCACGTATGTGTAAAAGGCCTTGGGGTTTTCTTTGATCCTACCCGCCAAAGATTTTTCATGCCCTCTCTTAGCTCTCCTAATTCCTTTCTTCAGTTCCCTCCTGGCTAGATTGTATCCCTCCATCTTGTCAACCATGGTTCCCTCACTCAACCATCTCTTCCCTGCTTCACAGGGACATAGATATCAAGGACACGTATTATCTGTTCCTTGAACAAGTTCCACATTTCAATTGTGTCCTTCCCTGACAGCCTTTGTTCCCAACTTATGCACTTCAGTTCTTGTCTGACAGCATCCTATTTACCCTTCCCCCAACTGTAAACCTTGCCCTCTCCATTACTAAAGTGAAAGACACAGAATTGTGGTCACTATCTCCAAAATGCTCCCCCACTAACAAATCTATCACGTGCCCTGGTTCATTACCAAGTACCAAATCCAATATGGCCTCCTCTCTGGGGTCGGACAATCTACATACTGTGTTAGAAAAGCTTCCTGAACACACTGCACAAACACCACCTCATCCAAACTATTTGATCTAAAGTGTTTCCACTCAATATTTGGGAAGTTGAAGTCACCCATGACTACTACCCTGTGACTTCTGCACCTTTCCAAAATCTGTTTCCCAATCTGTTCCTCCACATCTCTGCTGCTATTGGGGGGGCCTATAGAAAACTCCCAACAAGGTGACTGCTCCTTTCCTATTTCTGACATCAACCCATACTACCTCAGTAGGCAGATCCTCCTTGAACTGCCTTTCTGCAGTTCTCTAAGTAACAATGCAACCCCCCCACCTTTTTTACCACCCTCCCTAATCTTATTGAAACATCTATAACCAGGAACCTCCAACAACCACTTCTGCCCCTTTTCTATCCAAGTTTCCGTGATGGCCACCATATCGTAGTCCCATGCACCGATCCATGCCTTAAGTTCACCCACCTTATTCCTGATGCTTCTTGAGTTGAAGTTTACACACTTCAACCCATTTCCGTGCCTGCAAGTACTCTCCTTTGTCAATGTTACCTTCCCCACTGCCTCACTACACGCTTTGATGTCCTGAACATCGGCTACCTTAGTTACTGGACTACATATCCGGTTCCTATTCCCCTGCCAAATTAGTTTAAACCCTCCCAAGGAGTACTAGAAAACCACCCTCCCATGGTATTGGTGCCCCTCTGGTTCAAATGCAATCCATCCTGCTTGTACAGGTCCCACCTTCCCCAGAATGCGCTCCAATTATCCAAATACCTGAAGCCCTCCATCCTACACCATTCCTGCAGCCACGTGTTCAACTGCACTCTCTCCCTATTCCTAGCCTCGCTATCACGTGGCACCGGCAACAAACCAGAGATGACAACTCTGTCTGTCCTGGCTTTTAACTTCCAGCCTAACTCCCTGAACTCATTTATTACATCCACACCCCTTTCCCTACCTATATCATTGGTACCAATGTGCACCACGACTTCTGGCTGAAGACACGGTCTGAGCCATCCCTGGTCCTGGCACCCGGGAGGCAACATACCTTACGGGAGTCTCGCTCGTGACCACAGAATCTCCTCTCTATTCCCCTAACCATTAAGTCTCCTATCACTATTGCTTTTCTATTCTCCCTTCTTCCCTTCTGAGCCCCAGAGCCAGACACAGTGCCAGAGATCTGGCCGCCAGGGCCTTCCCCCGGTAGGTCATCCCCCCCAACAGGATGCAAAACGGTATACGTGTTTTGAAGGGGAATGGCCACGAGGGATTCCTGCACTGTCTGCCCGTTGATTTTCTTTTCCCTGACTGTACCCCAGCTACTCTTGTCCTGTACCTTGGGTATGGCTACCTCCCTGTAACTCTTGTCTATTACCCCATCTGCCT
The DNA here is from genome assembly GCF_902713615.1 of Scyliorhinus canicula. NCBI lineage: Eukaryota > Metazoa > Chordata > Chondrichthyes > Carcharhiniformes > Scyliorhinidae > Scyliorhinus > Scyliorhinus canicula. Next base: position 176,049,856 of record NC_052152.1, read on the forward strand.
CCCGGATGATCTGAAGTTCATCCAGCTCCAGTTCTCTAACACGGTATCAGAGGAGCTGGAGTTGGGTGCAGTTACATAGAATTTACAGTGCAGAAGGAGGCCATTCGGCCCATCGAGTCTGCACCGGCTCTTGGAAAGAGCACCCTACCCCCAACCCAAGGTCAACACCTCCACCCTATCCCCATAACTCAGTAACCCCACCCAACACTAAGGGCAATTTTGGACACTAAGGGCAATTTATCATGGCCAATCCACCTAACTCACACACCTTTGGACTGTGGGAGGAAACCGGAGCACCCGGAGGAAACCCATGCACACACGGGGAAGATGTGCAGACTCCGCACAGACAGTGACCCAAGCCGGAATCGAACCTGGGACCCTGGAGCTGTGAAGCGATTGTGCTATCCACAATGCTACCGTGCTTTCCGCAGGTATAGTCAGCGGGGACACCGGTGGTATTCCTCACCACCCACATCCTACAGGAACAGCATGCAACTGCCCTAGCCTCTATTCCCTCTTACCTTACAGAATATAGCTGCACTGTGGACCAACTGGAACTCCACTCTCTGACTCTGCTCCCAGTCAGCTGCACTCTCTGTAAACTTCCGGCTCCCTTCAAGCTCTTTGAGGAAATGTAGGAAATGAAATGAACGGAGCAGTATTGCACACTGCAAAATAGTTTCGGTTTTGGATTTTCTCAGTTCATTATGTGATTGAATCCATGATTTCAAAGCTTGTAGTTTTTTGAGATAGAACCTAATTGACCCAGCACGGTAGCACAAGTGGCTAGCACTGTGGCTTCACAGCGCCAGGGTCCCAGGTTCGATTCCCCGCTGGGACACTGTCTGTGCGGAATCTGCACGTTCTCCCAGTGTCTGTGTGGGTTTCCTCCGGGTGCTCCGGTTTCCTCCCACAGTCCAAAGATGTGCAGGTTAGGTGGATTGGCCATGCTAAATTGCTGTTAGTGTCCAAAAAGGTTCGGAGGGGTTATTGGATTACAGGGATAGGGGCGAAGTGAGAGTTTAAGTGGGTCAGTGCGGATTCGATGTGCCGAATGGCCTCCTTCTGCACTGTATGTTCTATGTTAATCTGTGTTGACCCTATCAGGCTGAATCCTGGAAGAGGAGGAGCTGAAATCCTTCATGAGGAAGTCAAAGCTTTGAAGGACTTTGTAACAGAGATTGATGACCTGTATGCTGAGTGAACTGCTGAGTCAGTTCTTAAGATCCGTCTTAGCTGTATCTGCCATTTACAGTGTAATTTTTCCCTAACCACAATTAGCTTGTTTAGTCATGCTCAGCTTATGTTGATTCTGGTTTTAGAGGTTATCCAAGATATAATTTTGTGTTTGCTTTATTTGACTCTTGCCTCGTAAACATTTTAAGCAATGGAATTTTGTGGCCTCATTTCATTCAGTAAATAATTGGGATATTGGATTTCCTTTTTTAAAGTTGCTGGTCTTGACTGCGATCATAACAGTTAAATGTCTGAAAACCATTGTCAGTGGCAGTTATTCTTGATGAAGAAAGATATATCAGCATTGAGGACCAAGCGGTAGATATTTCACTAATTTCAGCAGCAGATAACATAACGGTGCTATAAGTTATGCACCTAATCGATCAACATTGACTGCCAGAGGATCAGCTGTGACAGCTTAACTCCATCCACTGGATTTTGCGGAACACTAGATTACCACAAACAATAAAAATCGACTTTGAATTTTAGACAGATGAGTTCCAGAAAGGTCAAAATAAGTGTTTTGCTAATGCACTAAAAGCAGCAAAGAAAGGAATTTGACCCACTACAATTCTCCTGGCTGGACAGCTGGTTTGTGATATGGAGAGACACAAAGAGCGCGGGTTCCGTTCTCGCACCGGCTGAGGTTGTCCATGAAGGTCCACCTTCTCATCCTTGCCCCTCACCTGAGGTGTGGTGACCCTCAGGCTAAATCACCACCAGTCATCTCTCCCTCAAGGGAGAAAGCAGCCTATGGCCATCTGAGACTTTGGCAACTTTAATTAGTGCAGCAATTACAAGTCACATTATACCTTGACACAGAGCATGTAATATTTGGGCTTGCATGTCAGCTATTTCATGGGAAATCTATAATTGCCATATTTTTGACCAGAATTTAAAGAACACTTTTTTAAAAAAATCTTAATTCACCACCTACAGCATACTGGAAATTATTTCTGATTTGAGATCCAGAGAATTAAGCCATTCCCACTCTCCCATGATCTAACACAACAATGGTTAACCCTTAGAAAGGTTCTGCAAAGAAACAAATCATTTCAGAGTATTTGTATTCTAGTTTGTTTAATTTAATGTTGGTTACTAAAACAATGAGTGAACGACTTCAAAGTTCATCTTATTTTTTTTTAAATTTAGAGTAGCCAATTATTTTTCTTTTCCAATTAAGGGGCAATTTAGTGTGGGCAACGTACCTAACTAGCACATCTTTGGGTTGTGGGGCAAAACCCACGCAGACATGGGGAGAATGTGCAAACTCCACACGGACAGTGACCAAGGGTTGGGATTCGAACCCAGGTCCTCAGCGCCGCAGTGCCAGTGCTAACCACAAAGTTCATCTTATTTTGAGGATTTTCATTTCCTAGATTCCTGGTGAGCTCTTACTGTTTAAACTTAAGAAAGAGTTATTTGACTACATCCTTCTCGGATCTTTACTTAATTTCGAATAATGGCACCTCCAATATTGCAGCACTCACTCAGTACTGCATTCTTCTTCTCGAGTTCTCTACCCGTAGGCAGATAGGTCCATGCCTCAATGTCACGATCTCCAGAATGAGTAGAATAAGGAAGTAGGTCCCGCGTCCAGCCCAGTCAGAACTCCATGCTGTTGGACACCAATCTACCAACCAGCAGTCCAACTAACTGAGCCAACTGGCATCAAGGAGTACAAGTTGCAACCAGCGCCGGCTCTAGAGTTGCTGGCACCCCGGGCAAGCTGAACTTCGGCGCCCTTGGGGAGGGGGGGACGGGGCCGAGGGGGGGGGCGGGGCCGAGGGGGGGGGGGCCGAGGGGGGGGGGCGGGGCAGAGGGGGGGGGGGGTGAGGGGGCGGGGCCGAGGGGCGGGGCCGAGGGGGGGGGCGGGGCCGAGGGGGGGGCGGACACGCGGGGGTGCGGACGCGAGGGGGCGGACCCGAAATGGGGGCGGACCCGAGGGCGGGGCAGGGGGGCGGACGCGGGGGGGCGGACCCGAAGGGGGGGCGGACCCGAGGGCGGGGCGGGGGGGGCGGACCCGAGGGCGGGGCGGGGGGGGGCGGACACGCCGGGGGTGGACCCGAGGGCGGGGCGGGGGGCGGACCCGAGGGCGTGGCGGGGGGGCGGACCCGAGGGCGGGGCGGGGGGCGGACCCGAGAGGGGGCGGACGCGGGGGGCGGACCCGAAGGGGGGGCGGACCCGCGGGCAGGACGGGGCGGGGGGGCGGACCCGAGGGGGGCGGGGGGGGGGGGGGGGCGGGGGGGACTGAGCGGGGGGGCGGACCCGAGGGGGGCGGGGGGGACCGAGCCGGGGGGCCGCCCTGGGGACGGGCGGCCACCGCGCATGCGCTGGTTGGCACCGGCTCAACTGCGCATGCGCGGGTCCCGAGTCTCTGGCGCCCCCGAGCACATGGCGCCCCGGGCGACGGCCCGAGTTGCCGGTGCCTTGAGCCGGCCCTGGTTGCAACACACACTTTTACATGCATGCTGTAATCTGGAGACATGAATATTGATCTCAGAGGATCCAATTTATTTCGAACACATGGATGACCAGGAATCCCTCCCGCTCTCCTGCCTGCAACTGGCATGTGTGGGGAGAATTTACAAGTTGATACTCAACCTGCTTGAGCTTTGTTATGAACGCAGCTTTCTTGGCCATCAAGTCCTAGGGTGGGACTTGAACCTGGAGCTTCTGGCTCAGAGGCAAGGATGCTACCCACTGTGCTGCAAGACCTCCAGGTAAGTCCTGCATTGATGGGATTAGATCTCATGTCCTGGGCTTGAGACTTGAATCACATAACCTTTTAACTCTTAGGTATACTTTCTTCAAACTCAGTCAAGTTGATGTCCAAGTAGTGGTTAGCACTGTTGCCTCATGGCGCCGAGGACCCGAGCTCGATCCAGACTCCGGGTCATTGTCCATGTGGAGTTTGCAAATTCTCCCCGTGCCCACCAACAACCCAAAGATGTGGATTGACCCAAGCTAAATTGCCCCTTAATAAAAAGAAACGTGATGCCCAAGTCTTCCACAATTCCTGATCCAATCAGACCATCATTCATTCTGGAATCGGAGCAGGAGAACCACCTTCTTGATCATGAGTGAGGTCATAGAGGTTAAAGATCAGTAGACAGGAGCATTACATATTCTCACAAAAGGCACTGAATTTTTTTCTCAGCATAAAATAGTTTTCTCCCCCAAAGTCAATTTAATCATCGAGTCCAACATTCCATAAAACAATCACTATTCAAAAGCTTAGACTTACTGAATTCCAAACATTGGAATAACCCAAAACTGGCAACATTTTACCCTACTTCATTTTTAGAAACAAAATGTCAGTGGAAGTATCTTCTCTGCCCTAATAAATATAATTGCTCAGTAAAACCTCATCACACTGGTGACACTGACCTCCAGCTATTGGTCGATCAACAAAGCTCCACAAATGAAACATTCCAACTCTAGTTTGAAAAGCGTGTTTGACGGCCACACCGCGTCCACCATTTCACCATTCAAAAATAACCTCCATTTTTGAGTCACAAATCGATACCCCATCTCATCAAACCAATGTCTATTTGATCACAATCTCTGAAGCTTCTGGATCAAATACGTTTACATTCAGTTAAACTAATTTTATCCAATATTTTATTCAGCGCACATGCCCAATCATCCTGGTTTTCCTCTAAATATCACTACATTGTATTCAGAACACTAAAATTTCTTCCTCTATTCATTAACATAACATGCTGGCTTAATCGCTATTTCTAACAGTCTGTTAATTATCCACCATCATTTTTAACAAAACCCATGAGCCAACATCTGTTCTCTTTCTGTAATAGTAATCCCATGTTATATCTTGCCCAGGTTAGTGTCTGTTTTTTTAAGTGAATCCTTTTTCAGTAAGAAGTTTAGGTATGCCTCCTTAATAAACAAAGTTTTAGAGCCTAAAATCAAATACACAAGAGGCCTTTTAGCCCATTACATCAGGCCTGCTTTCGGAAAGAGGTAATCACTTAGTTCAATGCCACAGTTCTTTCACGTTTCTTGAAGTATTTATTCACCTTTCATTTCAAAAACATTAGCATCACCTGTTCCGAAAGGTCATTCTGTTCCGACAACTGTCCAATAATCTTTTCTTTCATCTTCCCCCTTGATTGGGGGGGACAGTGGTTAGCACTGCTGCCTCACAGCTCCAGGGTCCCGGGTACAAATCCGGTCTAGAGTGACCATCTGTGCGGAGTCTACACTTTCTCCCTGTGTCTGCGTGGGTTTCCTCCGGGTGCTCCGGTTTCCTCCCACAGTCCAAAGGTATGCAGGTTAGGTGGATTGGCCGTGATAAATTGCCCCTTAGTGTCCAAAAGGTGAGGTGGGTTACGGGGATAGGGTGGAAGTGTGGGCTGAAGGAGGGTGCTCTTTCCAAGGGCCAGTGCAGACTCGCTGGGCCGAATGGCCTCCTTCTGCACTGTAAATTCTGTGATTCTACGATTCTTTTGAAGATGTGTTAAATTTCTGCCCTTTTGGGTTAATTGATCAATAGAAGCAATTTTTAAATATTTACATTATCAAAACCTCTCACTTTTAAGAAGCTGTATATAATCATTTTTAAGCTTCCAGTACAAAAAAAAGCGCCAGTTTCACATTCCAGGTATCTGCTCAGTGAACCTCTATTATTTTTAAATTGTTTCTTGGAATGTGAGCACCACAAACAAAGCGAGCATTTATTGCCAATCCCCAATTGTCCTCGGGAAGTTGGTGGTGGGCTGCCTTCTTGAACTGCTGCAGTCCATGTGGTGTAGGTAGACCCAGATGGGGAGGGAATTACAGTATTTTGGCACAGCAGCAATTTAGCAACAGCAGTACATTTTAAACTCAGGATGTTGTGTGATTTGGAAAAGAAAATGCAGACAAGGGTGGCATGGTGGTGCAGTGGTTAGCACTGCTGTCTTATGGCGCTGAGGGCCCAGGTCCGATCCCAGCCTCGGGTCACTGTCTGTGTGGATTTTGACCTTTCTCCCCGTGTCTGCTTGGGTCTCACCCCCACAACCCAAAGATGTGCAAGATAGGTGGATTGGCCACACTCAATTGGACAGCACGGTAGCACAGTGTTTAGCACTGTTGTTTCACAGCGCCAGGGTCCTAGTTTCGATTCCCAGCTTGGGGTACAGTCTGTGCGGAATTTGCATGTTCTCCCTGTGTCTGCGTGGGTTTCCTCCCACAAGTCCCGAAAGATGTGTTGTTAGGTAATTTGGACATTCTGAATTCTCCCTCGTTTATCCGAACAGGCATCTAATGTGGCGACGAGGGGCTTTTCACAATAACTTCATTGCAACGTTGATGTAAGCATACTTATGAGAATAAAGATTATTTATTATTATTAAATTGCCCCTTAAATTGGGAGAAAAAAAGAATTGGGTACTTTAAATTAAAAAAGAGAAAATGCAGACAGTGGTGCTCTCATGCACCTGCTGCCCTTGTCCTTTCAGGTGGTGGAAGGCACAGGTTTGGAAGGTGCTGTCAGAGTGAGTTATTGCAATGCTGTAGACAATACACACTGTTGCCACTGTGTGCCAGCGACAGAGCAAATGAGTATTTAACTTGGTGAATGAGGTGGGGATCAAGCAGGCTGCTTTGTCCTGGATGTCTTTGGGACTGTGTTTTTTTGGAGCTACACTCGCCCAGGCAAGTGGAGAGAATTCTATCACACTTCTGACGTGTGTTTTGAAGAGATGGTGACAAGCTTAGGGGAATCAGCAGGTGAGTGGTGTCTTGTTATGCTCTAGATGTAGCATAAGCGGCTTCCTTGTGGTGCACTTGACAAAGGAAGGTTCAGACGTGGAGATAACTTCAACACGTTTATTAAACTACCGTATATACTCGCGTATCCTTCGATCTCGCGTATCATGCGACCCCTAAATTTTCATCCCCAAAACATGATTTTATGGTATACCTCATGTATCATGCGAGTGACTTTTTTGGAAATTAATTTTGGAAACGAAAACTTCCAAATGGTATCATTGTGTGTGGTTTCTGCAGAGTTGATTCTGCTGTGAAAGCTGTTCGCGATTCGAACAGCTTTCCAGCTGGCTTTACTCGCGTTGTTCAGCCACTTGCCGTTTCCATTCATAAAAACGTGAATGGAAACGTCAAGTGGCTGAACATCTTCCCATCAGAATACTACTCTTCAGATTTTGACCACAGCATTCTGATGGGAAGATGTTCAGCCACTTGACATTTCCATTCATGTTTTTATGAATGGAAACGGCAAGTGACTGAACAACGCTAGTAAAGCCAGCTGGAAAGCTGTTCGAATCGCGAACAGCTTTCACAGCAGAATCCACTCTTCCCATCTTCCCATCAGAATACTACTCTTCAGATTTTGACCACAGCATTCTGATGGGAAGATGTTCAGCCACTTGACGTTTCCATTCATGTTTTTATGTTGAGTGTCTGTGTGTCATGTCTCTGGTGCTTCCTCTAGTGTCTAACTAGTCTACATGTATTTACATTAACCCCTTGTATATTTACAGTGATGCACATCACCACAAGTGGCACACCAGAGAATTCTCAGCCTCTCACTTGCCGTTAATTTATATGGCCTGTGCAGTTAAGTTTCTGGTCAATGGTAGCCTAGAAGATGTTGATGGATGAGTTTGGCGAGGGTATCGAATATCTAGGGGAAATGATTAGATGCTTTCTGGTTGGAGGTGGTCATTACCTGGCACTTGTATGGCGCAAATGTTACTTGCCACTTATTAGCCCAAACTTTAATATTGTCCTGGTCTTGCTGCATGATGGCACAGACTGCCTCACTATCAGAGTTGCCTCAAATGGTACTGAACATTGGCAGTTTTCAGCAAACATCCCACTTCTGACCTTATGACAGAAGAAAGATCATTGAAGAAGCAGCTGATGATGGGCCTTGGACACTATCCTGAGGAATGCTTGCAGCCTTGTCCTGGGGCTGAGATGATTGGCCTCCAACAACAACAGACTTCCTTCTTTGTGATATGACCAGTGGAGAGTTTTCCCACTGATTGCTGCTGGCTGTTTTGCCAGGCCTCTTTGATGCCACACTACCTTGATGTCAAGAGCAGTCACTCTCATCTTACCACTGGAATTCACTCTCACTTTCCCACTGGCAAGCCACGATTTTTGCCTTAAAAGTTCATCATGTTTCACGTTCCTCATGTGCAAGCCCATTTTTGTTTTTTACGGGTCAAAGCTAAACATTTTGGAACAAAAGAATAATCCTGGAAATGTTTAGAATGCTAAAATCATGAATATTTTTGAAACACATTTCACCCCATTCATAGGATGGTGCGATTCTTCAGAGTTCCAGGTTAGACAGCACTACATCCTTGTCTTTTCATACGTCCTTTAACTTAATAATTTGGTTTCATTGCAAAGGCATGAATACTAACAAAAACAAGTAAATAAATGTTTATAGCCTTAATACATTTTTGTTTTTGTTCATTCAAATGATAAAGTGATCAGACCATGAATGAAAAACCATGTGGTAATTACTAGGATTCGTTCATTTCGAAGTGCTTGTGGAACTCCGCAACTCTAGCAGGAATCTCCCCTCAATCATGCAAACAATAAGGTAGGGGGTATTTCCTAATTCAAATAAGTATATTTCTCAATGCTCACTGGCCTGTCATTACTTAAGACAAATTATCATCAGTTACTGTCATAAATAACCCTGAAACTCAGGCGGACGATAATTCTGAAGGCGTAATATTGAGGGAAGACATGCAAAAGGTGGCTCTAGCTGGAGTACTGTACTTCTTGCCTCTTTTTTTAACCCCAAAGGTTTTTACTCTCGGAAACCCACATAGCTATTGTAATAAAGGTTGTGTATGACTGAAATGTCCAAACAAATACAGGGAAACAAGGTTGGGAGCAGAAACCCGTCGACGGAGCCTGAGGCCTCTCAGAGCACAACAGCCAGTAAAATGGCGGAGTCAATTTCTGGTGCTCCATCTACTCCACCAACGACCAAGTTGCCTTCTGATATCTTGGTGAAGGAGCTTGAAAAGCACCAACGAATTGGTCGGAAGACATCAAGAAATAAACTGAAGAGGCTATGGCGCCCAGTTGGGTGGCTCTGGGGAAAGCTAATCAGACCACTGAAGCCCAGGGCACCATGATCAAAGATATGGAGGCAGCCGTGTCAGGCTACCGTGATCAGATTGCCTCGATGGACCTGGAATTGTCTTCAGTGATCAAAACTAATTGATCGTTGAGAGCCAAGATGAATGACCTGGAAAATAGGTCCAGGAAGGAAAGTATTCAGGTTGTGGGTTTCGCAGAGGGGATGGAGGGCCCAACGCCCATGAGTACATTTTGGGCATGTTCGGCAAGATGGTGAGTGAAGGTGGATTCACATTCTTTCCTGGGTTGGACCAAGCCAATCGCATACTTTGGCTGCAGCCACGTCCTGAAGAGGTGATAGGGAGGTTCCAGTTTCAAGGAGAAGGTGTTGCGATGGGCAAAGTAGAGGCGGACATTTAGTTAAAAGACATAAATTGGGCACAGTGTAATTGGGTTATTCAGTTCGGTCGAGGGGCATGTTGAATTATTATATTTTTGAAGTTTCATGTTGGTTCTAGTTCTGTTTTTTCCTTGTTCTTGTTGAGGTTGAGTTCTTATAGTTCTTGTTTAGTTTTGGGGTTTTACTCTATGTGGAGTTTTGTTCATCATGATAATGTACAGCTTCCTTTCTGTGTGTAAGGTATATGGGGTAGTGATATTTTGTTGTTTACTTTGATTTTTCTTTTGCTCCAGTCAGCGGCCTCCCTGCTAACTAAAGAATTAGTTAACGGGCGCAGTTTTGAAAGGTTCGTTGCAGGGGATGGGTGTAGTTTGCTGACGCCGTCTGTAGACCAGTCTTTTGACTTGGTTTGGTGGCCATCTTGGGTGGATTTCTTTGCTGCATCTTTTAAGTATCTCCTGGGTAATTTCACTTGGTGGAAATGGCTGACTCCAAATTGAGGAGCAGTGGAAGACCCCCAATTCATTTGTTCACCTGGAACATTAGGTGTTTCAATGGCCCAATGAAAAAATAGAAGGCATTTGCTCAATTTAAGATTAAAACCTTTACAAGAGACCTATTTTTCTTTTTTTTTGCATGTCCAAGTATACTCACGGACTGATTTTTCAAATTCTGGATAAGTCTCTCCTCCTTCAGTGGTGGTGGCTGAGCATTTAGCGATTGTTTTTTTTTTCCAGAAAATATTTCAACAAAAACACAACAATTCAGTGATTGTTATTTCACACCATGCATTTCGTTGATATGTCTCTCGAGTCTGGCCCCACACAATGTCAACCATGGAGTTTAGACACAACAGGCGCGATTCTCCGCAAATGCGGCGAGTCGTAAAGGCTGCCGTGAAACTGGCCGTGTTTCACGGCAGCCTCCGCGCCCCCTCCCGGGACCCGATTCTACCCCCCGGGCGGGGCTAGCAGCGGGCCCCGTGAAGCACGGCATCGCGGCCTTAGCGACTGTCGCTAGGTTCGCGCAGCAAGCGTCACGACGGCTGACGCGCACAATGACGTCAGCCGCGCATGCGCGGGTTGGACAGCTCCAACCCGCGCATGCGCGGATGATGTCATCACGCAGAAGTGTCAAACCCGCGCATGCGCGGGCTGTCATGCCCCTCAGCCGTCCCGCGGACTGATCCTGCGGGGCGGCGGAAGAACAAATAGTGTGCGGGTATCGGACCCGCTGCCCGCGATCGGTGCCCGCCGATCGCAGGCCCATGCCACCCTTGGCACGGCCGTGTCAATCGGTGCCATGGTTGTCCGGGAAGGGCACTTTGCGGCCGTTTTCACGAATGCTGAAAGCAGGTATGATCGCGGCCGTGAAATCGCCCGTAAACTCCGCGGTATTCGGCCCATCGGCCTGTGGAGAATCGCTGTTCGCCGTAAAAAACGGCGAGCAGCGATTCGTGTCGGGGGGCGGGGGGGGGGGGGAGAATAGAGGGAGGCCGTGAAAATTGTCGGGAAGGCCCTCCCGCTATTATCCGACCCATCGTGGGCAGCGGAGAATCGCGCCCAACATTATTTGTGGGTAAATAGGTTTGTGAGCGTCATGTCCAATGCCTTAGTGGACAACATAAAGTTTAACAAAACCAAATCAGTCTCACCTTCCTTGCTGTGGAAAGATTTTAAGGTGGTCCTTAGAGAGTGTGTATGTGTGTGTATGTGTGTGTGTGTATATGTATGTGTTTGTGTGTGTGTTTGTGGGGGGGGGAATTATCTCCAACAGAGCATGCTTGATGAGGGCAGCGAGGATAGAGTAGCAGAGGTTGGTGGACTCCATTCTTGAGGTGGATCACCAGTGCTCGCTTGATCCTGCCCCAGGGCTGCTGACAAGTAGGAAAAAACTGCAACCGCAATTCAAACTATTATCAACTCACAGGGCGGTAAGCCAATTGCGACGTTCGGGGTGTATGTTCAATAAATACGGGGAGAAGGCCAGTCACCTTTTGGCTCACCAGCTGAAAAGGCAGGCAGCCTCCTGGGAGATCACACAGGTACACAATTCGAGTGGTAACCTTGTTTCTGCCCCATCTCAGGTTAATGTGGCTTTTAAATATTTTTAGCACAATCTCTATAGGTCAGACCTACGGATGCATCGATTATGTCTGACTTTTTGGGCAACTGTTGAGGTGAAGAGGAGCAATGAGTTAGAATCCCCGTTACACCCTAATGAAATCTTTAGTATGTTTTGGATTGATGCAATCTGGCAGGTAAGGTCCAGACTATTAAAGTGAACATACTCTTGAGATTTTTATTTCTCTTTCAGTGTCTCCCCATTTTTCCCATTAAATCCTTTTGTTTTATTAAGGTCAACAAATTAACGGGAGCAATTCTCCAGCCTCGTTCCCCTCTTGCTTGAGTGAAACGAGGTCGGTGAATGGGGAGAGAGGCAGAAAACGAGAATCGCATCAGGCGCCGAACAGTTTGCGATGCAACCAACCCGCTCCCGTAGGCGAAATCGGGACCTCGCCTTAGCGTGGCATGAAATCAATTATCAACACCTAAGCCCTATTTCCATACAATTAACAAGAGCCACCCCATATTCAATGGCCTCTTTTCATTCAGCGGCCTCCGCAGCAAGTGCTCATGCTGGCGCCGATTAGTACTCCTTTTGAAAAACGTGAACCTGGCGGAAGTTTCTGTGGGGAGCCGAGATGGTGAATAGCCATCTTTGCTTAGCGGTAAAGAGGCCCGGAGTGCTGGGCTTGCCACCCCAGTGCTCAGCAAGGGATGGGGGACCGTCGGCTGGGGGTTTGGGGGTGGTGGAGAGCCCCGGCTGGGAGTGGGGGACCCGCCACAGGTGTGGACCGCTATGGGTGGGGAGGCAATGGGGTGGGGAAATCGGGGGTGGGGAGAGAACCACATATGTCACCCCTACTCACACCCCGGAGGTCCCCAGTGCACTTGTCGACAGTACATGCGCAGCTGTGCCGCCCTGTCCCATGTGCTGCCTGCGAGACGCAGCCTCAACAGAGGTGTGGTAGTCAGGGGAGCTGGTGGCCACCGTTGCCAGTCCATGGGACGTTTCCAGGTTGTCACCCAGCGCCCCTTCCTCCCGTTCAGTGGCTATAGGGTCCTGGGGATCACTTCGGTATGGAGGGGCAGCTGGTTCAAGCTCCAGCAGTCCCTGCATCTGTTAGTTCTGTCAGCCTTGCCGGTTCCCCATGGTCTGCACAATCTTTTCAACATCCCCGGTGATGCTCCTCAGTGACTGGGACATGCACTTCAGCGCCTCAGCAACGGCCACATGCGGATGGGACAAGCTCTGTAGCATCTCCGCCATTCCCATCTGAGAATGCGATATGTTCAGAATCTGAGGGTCGGCCTGGTGTTGGGTGACATCCCCCATTGAGTCGGACATTCTGCCAAGACCCTCAGCTAAAGCCGTCACTGACTGCATGACATCTTGGACACCTTCACTAGTGGTGCCGACAATTTCCCTCTTCATCTCTGTCTTTAGCTGATCTAATTGTTGCCCTTCCTCTTACTCGCCATTTTACCGAAATGCCTCCTGCCCCTCCTCTCTTCATTGTTTTCGATTTCCTCAAACATTCTTCCCCATTCCACTTAGTTTCGCCCCCACTCCACTTTTTTCTTTCTCTTGACGATTTTCACAGAGGGGTCATTGCAGGCTGCCGTGTAGCAGTGAGATAGATATATTTTTGATAAAAATGGGTTAAAGGGATGTGGGCAATAGGTGGGGAGGTGGATTTGAGACCAGCGAGAGATCAGCTATGATCTGATTGAATGGTTGAGCAGGCTCGAAGGGCTGAATTGCCTATTCTGCTCCGAATACCTGTGTTCCTATGTAAATTACTCACAGTGCCTATATTGTATCTGTTGAGTATTTTTTTAAACTTGTATCTGCTTAAGCGCTGAAAACAAAAACAGATCACTTTATTAATAGACAAAAGAGCATAAAATACAGTAAAGGTGAGCCCATTCTCATTGTTCTGACATTCAGTCAGGAGGAAACCAGTGTTTTTCTCCTGCACATTTTATTTAACATTTGCACGTAGGCTGCTTGCCATTTAGAGAAATTGCACATTGTATCCTTAGTTGGCAACATGTAGGCCCATCAGCTCTTACCAGTGGCGGACTGGGTCTAAAAATATTGGTTGCCAGGAGACAAAGGGGGCCCACCCACAACTACAATGCTATCATTTAATTTTGATAACAAATAAATAAAATTTTCAAAAAATACATATGGAAAAAAGGGTACAATTAAAATTTTTGTGGAAAAAATGTGTATTTCTTAGTAATTACAGTGTACATGTACTGTACATATTACTGGCAGTAGATACCAAATGTAAATACAGAATGTTATAATTGAATTTTTAATTTAAATTTTTTTTAAAGTAATTGGTTGATATTTTTTAATAGTTTACTGCACAATTTACACATTAACAGATAGTTCAACAGCACAATAGAGCATTGCATGCAGTCCACTATATTGAAAGCAATCATTTGTGTTCGCTAGATGATTGTGCGAATCTGCCAATAATTGCTCCTGCATCCAATTCATCTAACAATTCCTTTTCAATGGATAGCAACATGTATGATTCCAAATTCTCCTCAGACAACAAATTTCTTAACCTTATCTTTATGATCTTTAGCTTTGAAAATGTCCTCTCACATTGGACTTGGGTAACTGATAGTGTGCAGATGACTTTATAAAGTTCATAAAGGTTATCATGTGCCTTGTCATGAAGTCTGTTGGATGCCAGAATTTTTAGTACACACAATGGGCAAGTGCTGCAAATTGTACAATTGTTGCAACTGGAATCCATATTCTCACCATCATTAAGCAATAGCTTTAATACATCAAAGTTTGAAGCAAAAGAAAACAATTCCAATATTACTTGATCTTTGCTGATTTGTGGAAACAGCTTAATAATACCTTCCAATGCTTCATCTTCAAGACCCTTCTCTGCAATAGTTTTAAACTTTGCTGGGTCCAAGCAGGACAAATCTTTATACAACTGTTTTTGTTGTACAAAGCGTGATTCTAGTGACTGGACAATGCGATCCATTATTAGGTTAAACACATTTACTCGAAAATCAGCTAGAGAATCTGAGGAATTTCTTTCATCATCAATAAGCTCATCTGCCATTCTTTTCTTCTTCCTCTGCCTCTTAACTGGCAATGCTGTTTCCAACACATCAATTTCCAATGTTTGATTTTCATCCATATTCATCTGTGAAATCCTGTCATTACATTTATTTACAAATTCCAAAGCCTTGCTGTGAATGTTATCAAATGTTCTTGTCTGTTCCTTCAACTTTGTTGTAGCTGAATCTACCAAACTCCATGCAGTAAACATATCTAAACCACTTGTTAGTAGATAACTTGATAACGGGGTTGTAGTTTCAAATATATACAAGTAAGTAAATGCTGTCAATATGGTTTCAAACTTTAGAAGACTTTGAAGTAAAACATTTGCTTCATGTTTTGTTTTTGCATCAAACTTTTCTGAATCTTGTATCATTGATAAGCATGTCAATAGATTTACGAAGGTACTGGCAGCGGCATCATCAAAACGTCGAAATATAGTTGTTGGTGCATTGGATTTTCCTGACCATCTGGTCTCACCAATTAGCTTTAATCGTTTCATTTTTTCTTGTCCTAGATGTTTTCCAACAACTTCTATCCATACAGCCATTCTCTTGTATGATGCTTTCACAAAAGTTGCTATATTCTGGAGCAAATTGAAAAAAGAAACTGCAGGCACACAACATTTTGTTGATTCAGTTATCACCAAATTCAAGACATGGGCATAGCACCATATATGAACATGTTGATCAGCCACATCAGCAATTTTACTTTGTAAACCATTATACTGGCCATGGTAGCTTGCAGCGCCATCTGTGCTATCAGATAAACATTTTTGGGGGTCAATTTTAAGATGCTGTAATGTTTCAATCAATAGATCAAAAAGTCCCTGTCCTGTACCATCATTACTTGGCACAACTGAAAGTAGTCGCTCACAGATAATACCTTTAAGCACATACCAAATAATAATGCTAAACTGATCGATGGATGAATTATCTTGTGTTGAATCAACCTGAATAGAATAATACTTTGCTTGAGAAACTTCATGACTAATTCTTTCTTGTATCATATTCTTCATAATTTTGATTAACATGTTTATAGTTGTTTTACTCAGGTATGCAACAAGTTCACCACGGCCTTTACTTTGAGCCTTTCCTTGTTGCTCTAATCGTTTGATTCTTTGTTTAGACTTCTTTTGCACTGCAGAAACGTGAGCTGCCATAATGGGGTCATATTTTGCCATCACCTGCACTGTAGCTAAAAAATTGCCATGATTCAGAACCTCATTATCTAGAGTGTAGGCCAATTCATTTCTGTGACCTCGAAAAGGAAGTGCTTGCTTGCCTAACATCTTTATGATGTCTATAATCCTCATGACAATACTTCTCTGCTTCAATATTTCTTCTTTCCTTTTAATTAGTGATGCTGCAAAAAATTTCTCTAAGGTGCCATCATTAACCACACTGATATATTGCTGAGCATTTCTGACATGTGTTGTTGTCGATTCATGTAAAGTCAAGCTCTGGCTAATACGCCTGTAGTCACTAAAGCCACGTACAAAGGGTGATGGATTACAAGTGTTGAGAAACTCAAAGGCTAAGCAGTATGAACAATATAAGCATCTATTTTCTTTGTTATATGTTAGCCATTTTCTTGGGACTGAGTCATTCATAATTTTCCTCTCATACAAACGAGCATCAAATGGCAGATCATCAAGTGGCTGAAGTGGATGTTCAGCAAAAAACTGTTTTAGCTTTGCTCGTGATGGATATTGGAAGATTCCAGTAATTGATTTTTCATTTTCTTGCATAGGTTCATTTACAGGATGTGCTTCGGAAACCAAGTCATTTATGCTTGAAGGAATATTTGATTCCCTGTCACTAGTTGAAGCTATGTGTTCAGATGTTGCAACTACAGGCAGTACAGATACCGGAACAAGGAAGCCAGAAGAAATATTGGGCCTGGGTTGATTAGTAATGGATGCACTTGTATTTGTCTCTACATTCAAAGTAGCTCTTCTCTGTTCTTGTAACTCGCATGTCATTGCATCATCACCATGAGCATTGTTTCTTGCTTCTTGATTATTTGTTGCAGAACTGGATATTGATGTGGATTGTGCTTGTGGTATTATAAACTCTGTAATAGGCCTGCATCGCTTGGCTGATTCCTTCCTTTCTGCTTCTTTTTGTTCTTTGCGTTTTAGTGACCCAGATTTATGCTTTTTCTTTTCCATGCTGGTAGGGGTAATATTCCTGAAATAAAAACTTAATTAAAAATAGCCCACATTGGGAAAAATGAATATTGATGATTGCAAGAATAACTTAAAGGAACGCCAGATAAACCCCTACTTGATAAAAAATATAAAATAACTTACTTACACTTCAATAGGCTATGTTCATTAGTCAATACTTCTGTGGCCTATGCAGCTTCAGAAGAGGAGACAATCCACTGTCCAGTGTTCACACCAGCAAGCAACTGAGACAACTGTTGAAACTTAGAAGTTTGGTCCGACTATAGTAAGACATTAAGAATGGTCCTACGACCAAAGTTAACATGTCCAGTTTGATACCAGTGTAGTGTTACAAGTCGCAACCCTTTGAGTTTACCGATCATGGCTTATCACTTCAATATCTTTGACCTTATGATTCACGGTCAAAGGTACCGCTTCTCCTTTTCGGTGACCTCACGACCCTATGTACTGCTTGATATCCTTTCAAGTTGCCGACCATCTCAAATCACGAACTGTAACTTTATCTTTAAATTCACACACTCTTGCTGAAAACGTGGATTTCCAACTATGTCCGACCCGGGTGAACCAGCCCCCCCCCCAACTCCTTTTCACATCCATTTAACACTGCTTCGTTCCTTCATACACCGAGTGATTATTTGTTTGTTTGTTTGTTGCATTTTTATTTGGTATTGCTCTTTTTAAAAACAATTATATTTTATTAAGTTAGAATAGAAATCTCAGGAAAGAAGTTAGAGATTTATTTATCTAATTAATTATAATTTTTAAGGGTCCTTCAGAGATTCACGGGCCCCTTCTTGGCTCTCCGGGCCCCGGATCGATGTACCAGCTGAACCAAGACTACTGCTTGATATCCTTTGAAGTTGCCAACCATCTCAAATCACGAATTGTAACTTTATCTTTAAATTCACACACTCTTGCTGAAAACATGGAATTTCCTTAATTATGCCCGACCCGGGCCCCCCTATTCCACATCCTTCCACTACCTCCCCTGCTTCGTTCCTTTTCATGCACTGCTTATTTGTGTCCTGTTCTCTTTTTTTTCTTATTCCTTTTTATTACTAAAACAGTTGTCTGTGTTTGTTTCTTTATTGCATTTTTATTTGATTTGGGGCCCCACTTCGTCAGGGGCCCACTTGCCATCGGGCAAGCTGACACCCTGGCCAGTCCGCCACTGGCTCTTACAGCCTCTCCCCCCCCGCCCACTGATGGTGCCCGAAGTTGATCAATGAATGACTCATTTAAATACACTTGGCCTGTGACTGTGATGGTCAAAGGACAGACTGGCACCGACTTCCATCAAGATGAATGGAGTCATGTGGGGAGACTGGCCAGTCTCATTAAACATCGTGGAATGGCTGATGCGGGAAGAGAAAGCGAGTCACGAGTCTCCACAGGAGAGCAAAGTGAAACTTTAAATACATATTTTCTGAAAGACGAAAGAAGCACAAACGAGAAACCGGGAGAGACCTGGCAAAAACAACCTCCTGCTTTTGGAGTCACAACAAAAATAAAGCCCTATACTGGACTTGATGTGAAGAGGCCAGAAAGGGAATAAGTAATAGAAATGGATTGTTTGTGAAAATAAAAACACGAAAAGAAAGTTGCTGCAGATGCCACATGATGGTCAAAGTCCCAGAATACATGAAACAATTCTTTGGAACAGATTGCGGAATAACATCCCAGTGAGATCAAATCATGTTAAAATCATAATGTAACCTTTAAGAGGCCTCTGCATTAACATTTCATTACTCAGTAAGCAACAACTGCCTTCCTGCAGATCCAACACCCAGAAATTACAAATTTAATAATATATAATAAAAACATACATCTGGCAACTGGGTGGCACAGTAAGCCAGGCACTGGCCTTTCTCCTCTTATTACTCAAGTTCAAATGTAATTTGGGTTGATATTGTCTCTCAACGTGGTTCCCAATGTGAAACCGGTTTGAATAGTCTCAATCTAGGTCAAAGGCATTTCTTGGCAGTAAAATGGGCTTAATGACTCGCGGGGCAGCGGGGGAGCGTGGGAGAGGATGGCATCAGGCTGGTGCTGCATGGGTGCCAGGGATGGGCTGAAACACATTGTTACAGTAAAAAAGGGGCTTCATAGAACATAGAACGGTACAGCACAGAACAGGCCCTTCAACCCTCGATGTTGTGCTGAGCCTTGTCCGAACCAATATCAAGCTATCCCACTCCCTGTCATTCTGGTGTGCTCCATGTGCCTATCCAATAACCGCTTGAAAGTTCCTAAAGTGTCCGACTCCACTATCACAGCAGGCAGTCCATTCCACACCCTAACCACTCTCTGAGTAAAGAACCTACCTCGGACATCCCTCCTATATCTCCCACCCTGAATCTTATAATTATGCTCCCTTGTAACAGCCTCATCCACCCGAGGAAATAATCTCTGAACGTCCGCTCTATCTATCCCCCTCATCATCTTATAAACCTCTATTAAGTCACCTCTCATCAAGTCTATAACTGGCTGTGTAACATGGATGCTGGGAATGGACCTACAGAAAAATATCCACATTAATGCTTTATTGCAACTGAACATCTCCATCCATGGTTATACTTTACTATGTCCCTTAAGCAGTTTCCCAGAACCAGTCCAAAGCGACGTTTAGCTCCTGGGGACCTGCTTGCCTTTCTTTCCTTATCCAGCAAGATAATTTTGAATCCCCAAGCTGGTTTGTACAGTGAGCAATACCTTGGAGATTTCTCCCTCTAGCTAAAGGTAGGCAAACCTGCCAATCTCATTTAAATCCTCACAAATTAGGCCCAACCATCTTCAGCTGCTTCAGCAATGACCATCCTTCTGTTAGAAGTCAGACGTCGGGATGTTCGTTGATGATTGCCCAATATTCAGCACCATTCACAACTCCTCAGATACTGAAGCAGTCTATATCCAAATGCAGCAAGACCTGCACTATATTTTGTTCCTTAAAAATATTTCTATTAACAAATTTTCAATATAATACCTTTACATCTATATATGTACAATAGTTTTCAATATTTCAACCCTTCCAATCCTCCAACCCCAAAGAAACAATAACCATTCCCCAATGCCCCCACTAGCATCTGACGGTGACCAACTCCCTGAAAGAGGAAATAAACGGCTACTACCTCAGGTAGAATCTTTCAGCCGACCTGCCCATTACATACTCGATTTTTTCCAAGTACAAAACTTCCATCAGGTTACTTAACCATGCCACGCACTGGGAGGGGCTGAGGACTTCCAACCAAACAGAACCCACCTTTGGGCTATTAAGGAAGCGGAGGCAAGAACATTCACCTTGGGTTGACATTACAAGCCCTTCCAAGCCCCAAAGGACGAGTCCAAAACCGGCAGCACAAGACAATGATTTTCACAAATTGGAGCCAACACTGTCATAGCACACATTTTAAAATGTCGCCTAAACTGTCCCCATATTCTCAAGGTAGCCGCCACCACTGGGTTGACAGTGCATTTTAGCGGGGAAAACAGATGGGGATCCATAGCCAATGATCTCAATCTGCATCCACTCCACATGGACTCCTTCCTCCTGTACCACCCACGCACCTTTTCAATATTTACCCGACTGTGGTGGGCCGCATCTCAAACAACGACGAATCAGATGACAGGAGGGAGCTAAATCACTTGGTTGCATGGTGTACCGAAAACAACCTCTCTCTAAATGTTGGAAAGACCAAGGAACAGATCATCGACTTCAGGAAGCGCAGCACGACACACACTCCCATCTGCATCAATGGCTCCCAAGTGGAGATGGTCGATAGCTTTAAGTTCCTGGGGGTCACCATCACCAACAGTCTGTCCTGGTCCACTCACATTGAGGCAACAGTCAAGAAAGCCCAACAATGTCTCTACTTCCTACAGAAGCAAATAAATTTGGCATGTCTGCATCGACTCTCGCAAACTTCTACAGATGTGCGATAGAGAGCATCCTATCCGGCTGCATCACAGCCTGGTATGGCAACTACTCGGTCCAAGATCGCAAGAACCTGCAGATTGTGGTGAACTCAGCCCAACGCATCACACAAAGTTGCCACCCCCACATTGATTCTGTATACACCTCTCACTGAGTCAGGAAGGAAGACAGCGTTATCAGGGACCCCCTCCCACCCCCAGGCATTGCCTTCTTCCAGTCCCTTCCATCAGGCAGAAGGTACAGAAGTCTGAAGACTCACACATCCAGACATAGGAACAGCTTCTTCCCCACAGCTACAAGACTCCTCAACGACTCCCCCTCGGACTGATTTGTTCCCTGTAAGAACACTTCACAATGCCCTATGCTGCTCTTGCTCATGTATTTGCTTTGTTTGGCCCCTTATTCTGTATTGTAACCAATCACTGTTTTGTCGATGTACCATTTGTCAATGTTCTCTGTTGATTATTCTTGTGTCTACTATGTACGTACTGTGTACGTTCCTCGGCCGCAGAAAAATACTTTTCACTGTACTTTGGTACATGTGAGAATAAATCAAATCAAATCAAACCCTCCAATAGTAGTATAACAGGTTGGGCAACACTAGGCCCCTGACTGCCTATCCCTTTACAAAAAAACCCTTCCGGAACCGAGGTGTACTGCCCCTGCCAAACAAAAGATGAGACCATGTTATTGTCTCACACGAAGAAAGATTTCGGAAGAAAAACCTGGGAGGACATTAATTTTGACCGACTGAACCCTCCCCAGCAAAGTCAGCGGGAGGTTATCCCACCTCTTTTGGTCTTTAGTCGTCACCACTTTAACCAGGTCCCTGAAATTGATTTCTGCAGCAAGGCCCAATCATGGGCCACCTGGACTCCTCGATAATGAAAGCTGGACTTGGCCAAGCGATAAGGCAACTTTCCCAAATCGGCTTCCTTCCCTGGGTGATTCACCAGAAAGCAAACGGTGAAATTTGAATTCAATAAAAGTATCTGGAATTAAAAGACTAATGATGACCATGAAACCATTGTTGCTTGTCATAAAAACCCATCTGGTTCACTAATGTCCTGTAAGTAAGGAAATGATTCCAACCTTGCCTTGCCTGGCCTGAATGCGATTCCACATCCACAGCAATATGGTGGACTCTTTAAAATGCCCTCTGAAATGGCCAGACAAGCTATTCAGTTGTCGGGCAATATGGGATGGGCAATGAATGCCGGCCCAACCAGTGATGCCCATATTCTATAATTGAATTTTTAATAACTAACCATTGGCGAATCCTCCTGGGGCTACCATTGACCAGAAACTGAACTAGAATGGCCATATAAATACTGCGGCTACAACAGCAGGTCAGAGGCTTCAAACCCTTCAATGCGTATTCATACCTCCCGACTCCCCAAAGCCTGACCACCACCTACAAGGCACAAGTCATGAATGTGATGGAATACTCACCATTTACCAGGATGATTGAAGCTCCAACAACACTCTTGAAGCTTGTCACCATCCAGGACAAAGCAGCCAGCCTGATTGGTGCCTCATCCATAAACATTCACTCCCTCCACTACCAACGCACCGTGGCAGCAGTGTGTACCATCTACAAGATGCACAGCAGGAACTCACCAAGGCTTCCTTCGACTGCACCTTCCATCTGTTACAAATAGACATCTAATCCCCAAACTGGCTTTTACAGCCAGAGCTACCCTTGAGAGTCCTCCCTCTGTCCAAAGCTTGGCAAATCTTTCAGTTTTGTGTAATCTTTAACACCCAAGCCATACAGGCTTGCTGTCAGCCGAATTTAGAATAGGTCACATGACTCTTTAATTCCTCCATTTTATCCTAAATTGAATACACAGTCATGAAATTTGTAACTGTTCATTCACCTCATACCCCACCTCTGTTAAGAGGCTGCACGTTTTTAAAAAGTACCATCAAAACAGCTAACTGCTAAAGAAAATACTTGTGTATTTCTTTTGAAATGCCATGGGCGGGATTCTCCGACCCCTCGCCGGGTGGAAGAATCGCCCCGGGGCCGCGTGAATGGCGCCATGCCGTCCCGATGCCGGGACGCGATTCCCCCACCCCTGTGAAAACGGCCGCGCATGAATGGCGGCGGGCGGCACGGAGAATCGCCACAAATGGCCGTAGCGGCGATTCTCCGGTGGGCCAGAGATTCTCCAGGCCGGATGGGCTGAAGCCCCGTCGACACGACCGGATCTCACGCCGGCACTGTTCCAACATGCTATAAAACGGCATCAGCTAGTCGTGCTGCTGGCTGACGCTGAGGGAGGAGGTGGGTGACGGCGTGGGGAGGCCCCCCGGGGGCGCGGGTGGTGCACGTCGGCGTTGGGGATGGGAACCTCAGGGCGGGGAGCGGACGTGGAGGGAGGTGGGGTGGAGCTGGGGGTGGAGGGAGGTGGGGTGGCGGTAGGGGCAGTGGGGGCGCGGAAGGCTGCAGCGAGCCACGGCCCACCATGACGGCGGACACGCGGTCGTCCACCCAGCCCGTCAACCGTCGCAGCCCACCGGGCCCGGCCGTCCCGACGTGTGCCAGATCCCCCCCACGCCCCCCACGAGACCGGCGGCACCAATCGGCCGGTGGCTCCAGGGCGGCCCACACGGCAGCCCCCCCCCCCCCCCCCCCCATGAGGGTAGTGCCAGCGGACGGTGGCCCTGGCAGGGGGGACGGCTGACAGGTGGCAGGGTACCGAAGGGGCAGGGGTGGGGCGCGTGCTGGCAACCGGGCCTGCCATGCTGCCCATAGCACCTGGTTGTGGAGGGGTGTATACCAATGATGAAACCCTGTCTACTCCTACCCCCCACAGATCGTACAAGGTTCAGCCATCTTCCAGCGTTGTTGGCCGCTGTGGCTGGTGCTGCTGCCCTGCAAGTGGCCCAGTGGGAGCTGGAGCACGGGCGTGAGAGGGAGGTGGTGGAGCCTGCTGCAGAGCAGCGGCCGCAGTGGGGCACATGCAAGGCGCTCAGGCCACAGTGCCGCACGCCCGAGTGGCGCAGGAGGGGCACCACGCTGTGCAGGAGCCACAACACTTGGATGCTGAGAGGGAGGAGGAGGAGGGTGTGCCACGGCCACGGAGGCGGCCGATGCTATACCGTGTGTACCGGCCCCGCATGTCCTTCAAGGACCTCCCAGACAGGGCGTGCAGGAGGAGACTCCGGCTGAGCCGGGAGACCGTCGCCAGCATCTGCCACCTGATAGCACACCTGGCACCACGTGGGACCAGGGGTGGACATGCCATCCCAGTGGCCACCAAGGTGACGGTCACCCTCAACTTCTTTGCGACGGGGTCGTTCCAGTCGCCGAGTGGTTACCTTTCTGGCATCTCCCAGCCATCGGTGCACAGGTGGATCCGGGCCATCACCGATGCCCTGTACGACATCGCGGACCGGTACATACAGGTCCCTGTGGACCGCGCCCACCAGCAGGGTTCGCCGCTGATGCCCAGATGTTCATGATGCAGGGGGCGATCGATGGAGTGCACATTGCCATGCGGCCCACCTTGGAGGAAAGGGCCATGTGTCTAAACAGGAAGGCTACACATTCAATGAACGTGCAGGTTGTCTGTGACCACAGGATGACAATCCTGCACGTCTGCGCCAGGTACCCTGGCAGTGTGCATGACTCCTTTATACTGGCGCAATCGTTCATCCCTGCCATATTCGAGGGACGACCCCCCCCCGGCGCTGGTTGCTGGGCAACAGGGGTTACCCGTTGTGGGCGTGGCTGATGATGCCTATATGGAGGCCACAGACCGGCGCGGAGCAATGCTGCAACGATGCCCATGCAGCGAACAGGAATGTGGTTGGGAGGTGCTTTGGGCTGCTCAAGATGCGCTTCAGATGCCTGGACCGCTCTGAAGGGGCCCGCCAGGACCCATCAGAGAGGGTCGGCCGCATCGTCGTGGTCTGCTGCATCCTGCACAACATAGCCCAGCAGAGGGGCGATGTGCTGGAGGAGGAGGACTGTCACACGCACCAGAGCCCAGCACCCCTCACACACACTGGCGCCCACCCCCGCGCACATCGGACAGAGTACAGAGGCAGTTCGCATAGGTGTGGAATGTGTTTAATAACAGACGTCCTAGCCCATCTAACTAATCTATGCCCTGCACCCGTGTCAACTCACTCATAGTATCTACCTTTCTGGCCCTATGACTACGTTTAGGTGTTCCTCCAGACGGTACAGCAGAACTGGAGGTGGACTCCTGTGATTTCTGCCCTGTGACTGGGGTCCCCGTCGGCAGCCTCTTCCTGGGGCAGCCCAGGCCGCACCTCGGGCAATTCGGATGGCGTAGCGCCACCCTGTTCTGCCCGCTGCCCACCAGGGGCGGTGGGTGGGGGGGAAGTGACACGGGGTTCTGGGACCCCCCTGTAGGGGGACCCCGGATGGGCCCCAGCATCCCCCCCCCCCCCCCCCCCCCCGGGGTGCCCGGTGGCCCCCGGGCTCTCCATGGGATGGGGGTGCAAGCGGATCCAGCACCTGCGCCACCGGCATCACCTGGCGCTGCCAGTCCTGGAGCCCCGCGCTGGTATCGACCAGGGTCACGACGTTCACGGCCATGGAGCTCAGGGAGTGCGCCATCCGTGTCTGGCTCTGTACAACTTTGTCCATCGCTCGGCCAATGGTGCTGATGTTGTCAGCCATGGCCTGCTGGGACTGGGCCGTGGCCTGCTGGGTCTGGGCCATGGCCTGCTGGGACTGGGCCATGGCCTGCTGGGACTGGGCCGTTGGCCTGCTGGGACTGGGCCGTTGGCCTGCTGGGACTGGGCCGTTGGCCTGCTGGGGCTGGGCCATGGCCTGCTGGGGCTGGGCCATGGCCTGCTGGGACTGGGCCATGGCCTGCTGGGACTGGGCCGTGGCCTGCTGGGACTGGGCGAGGTTGTTGAGCGCCTCTGCGATGTTCAGCTGGGTCTGGCCCATGGCTTCCTGTGCGACGGCAGCCCTGTCCCAGGTCGCAGAGGCCATGTGCCCGGATAGCCCCAGGCCTTGCAGGCTCAGACCTATGCCCGACAACGTCGCCATCACAATTGTCTCCACTGCAGACGCCATCCGTGCGATGTTGGCCTGTGTGGCACTCATGACCGGCACCATTTCCTGCTCGCGGACGCTGATGCAGTCCTGCACTTGCGTCTGCAGGTGCTGGAAGCTGGCCGTCACCTTCTCATGCCCCTGGGTCCCCGACTGCATCAGGTCTATGGGTGGGTAGGGGAACTCCAGGAACCCAGGACCCGTCTGGGCGGCAGTTATTTGCCGGGGTTGGGCTGCCCTCCCACCGTCCGGCCCTTCGGCTGCTCCCACCTCCACCTGCTGTACCGGAGCGGCTGTGTGGTGCGCAGCAGTTAGTGTCCAAAAGCCTCACCACTAACATGGCCGACCAAGGTGAGTGTCTCTGCGGTGGCGGGTGGTGAAGGAGATAGCTGTGACGCAACCTCAGTGTCTTCATCGGTCTTGTGGTCGGGGGTCCCCTGGGGTGCCGTGTCCTGTCTGTCCGTCCCCTCCGTGTTGGTGGCGTGTTATGTCCTTTCACCTCCATCTGTGCCCTGTATGCTGGTGTCCTGTGTGGTCGTGTCGTGTCCGTCTGTCCTCTGTGTGCTAGTGTCCTGTGTGGTCGTGTCGTGTCCGTCTGTCCTCTGTGTGCTAGTGTCCTGTGTCATCGTGTCGTCACTGGACTGGGCCGGGGGGGCTGCTGTTGGAGCTGCCCTCCCCATCGCTGCTGGAGACCCTGTGGGCTGCCCAGGCGCTGGCCGGGGGACGGTGTAAGTGCGATGCTGCCGGTTGTTCCGCATCGGCTGGCCGTCCAGGCGCTGGATGCGGGCGGCGTCTGCCGGGTGCTCCAGATTGGTCACCGCGAGGCCCTGCAACACACAATACACCATCATGGTTAGGCAGGTGCAGGGGGCTTTGGGTCGCGGTACGGGGTGAGGGGGGAGGGCTGAGGGGAAAGGGTTGAGGGGAGAGGGCTGAGGGGAGAGGGCTGAGGGGAGAGGGCTGAGGGGAGAGGGGTGAGGGGAGAGGGCTGCGGGGAGGGAGCTGAGGGGAAAGGGCTGAGTGGAGAGGGTTGAGGGGAGGGGGCTGAGGGGAGAGAGCTGAGGGGAGAGGGCAGAGGGGAGGGGGGGCTGAGTGGAGAGAGCTGAGGGGAGAGGGCAGAGGGGAGAGGGCAGAGGGGAGGGGGCTGAGGGGAGAGGGCTGAGGGGAGAGGGCTGAGGGGAAAGGGCTGAGGGGAAAGGGCTGAGGGGAAAGGGCTGAGGGGAGAGGGCAGAGGGGAGGGGGCTGAGGGGAGAGAGCTGAGGGGAGAGGGCTAAGGGGAAAGGGCTAAGGGGAAAGGGCTGAGGGGAGAGGGCTGAGGGGAGAGGGCTGAGGGGAGAGGGCTGAGGGGAAAGGGTTGAGGGGAGAGGGCTGAGGGGAGGGGTCTGAGGGGAGAGGGCTGAGGGGAGGGGGCTGAGGGGAGAGGGCAGAGGGGAGGGGGCTGAGGGGAGAGGGCTGAGGGGAAAGGGCTGAGGGGAGAGGGCAGAGGGGAGGGGGCTGAGGGGAGAGGGCTGCGGGGAAAGGGCTGAGGGGAAAGGGTTGAGGGGAGAGTGCTGAGGGGAAAGGGCTAAGGGGAAAGGGCTAAGGGGAAAGGGCTGAGGGGAGAGGGCTGAGGGGAGAGGGCTGAGGGGAGAGGGCTGAGGGGAAAGGGTTGAGGGGAGAGGGCTGAGGGGAGGGGTCTGAGGGGAGAGGGCTGAGGGGAGGGGGCTGAGGGGAGAGGGCTGAGGGGAGAGGGCAGAGGGGAGGGGGCAGAGGGGAGGGGGCAGAGGGGATGGGGCTGAGGGGAGAGGGTTGAGGGGAGAGGGCTGAGGGGAGAGGGCAGAGGGGAGGGGGCTGAGGGGAGAGGGCTGCGGGGAAAGGGCTGAGAGGAAAGAGTTGAGGGGGAGTGCTGGGGTAGTGTGCTGAGGGGGGAGGGCTAAGGGGAAGGGGGCCAGGCAGGGGAGGGATCTCACTTGGTGGCGCCCCCCCGATCTCGGCATGGGCCATCTCCCGGTCCTCGGGTGCACCGGCTATGTCCAGTGCCCTCTGCTCGTGCACAGTGAGGGGCCGCAAGTCAGTTTCACCCCCTCCGGTTCGGGCAAGCTCCCGTTGGTTATGGGCGCTCTTTTCCTGGGGGAGGGGGTGGGGGAGGAATAACAGCATTGTTAGGCTGTCCTGCATGCAGTTGGGTCTATGTTGGCATAGGTGCACTGGGCACAGGGCCAATGCGGCTTGTATGGGTGGCTGCGGCCATGTGCCTCACGGCTGTGTTTGTACCATCCTCTTGGGGATGGGATGGGTATCACACATGTGGGAGGTAGGGGGGTTGGTGCCATGGGCACATTGCTGGGTACTCACCCTGGCTGCCCTCAGTAGGTCGTTAAGCTTGTTGCGGCACTGCTCGCCTGTCCTGGGTGTCACCACGGTGGCACTCATGGCCGCGCCCACCTCCCTCTACAGACACCGGGCCACGTTGGCTGGCATCCACCGACTGGGTCCAGGGTACAGACGCCCCCTCCTCTCCCAGAGGGCGTCCAGCAGCGTCTCCAGGTCGTGGTGTGTGAACCTGGGTGCTGCTCGGCGTGGCGCCATGGTCCCCCGTCGGCGCCATGGTCCCCCGTCGGCGCCATGGTCCCCCGTCGGCGCCATGGTCCCCCGTCGGCGCCATGGTCCCCCGTCGGCGCCATGGTCCCCCGTCGGCGCCATGGTCCCCCGTCGGCGCCATGGTCCCCGTCGGCGCCATGGTCCCCCGTCGGCGCCATGGTCCCCCGTCGGCGCCATGGTCCCCCGTCGGCGCCATGGTCCCCCGTCGGCGCCATGGTCCCCTGTCGGCGCCATGGTCCTCCGTCGGCGCCATGGTCCCCCGTCGGCGCCATGGTCCCCCGTCGGCGCCATGGTCCCCCGTCGGCGCCATGGTCCCCCGTCGGCGCCATGGTCCCCCGTCGGCGTCATGGTCCCCCGTCGGCGCCATGGTCCCCCGTCGGCGGCCTGTACGCCTGCGTCACCTGTTGGGCGCCGTGGCGCCGCGTCGTTTACATGGCGCTGGATCTCCGACGCCGCTCCGAGGCCACGCCCCCGCACTTCCCGCCACGCCCCTACTAGCCCCCTTGTCAGCCGGAGAATGCCGTCTCGGAACGGTTGCCGGTAGCGAGGTAAAACATGCCTGTTTTCCCGCCGGAGCCTGCACTCTTGCTGGAGAGGAGAATCCCGTCCCATGTATATCAAGTTTCACGCATCATCCCCGGGTAAAATTAATGTCTAAATTATACACTACACTATTGGTTTGCAGCGAAATCTGTGTGTGTTAAGAAATGGCCCATTTGTCAAGTTTGTATAAGATACTGCTGGGTAGTTTCCTTCTTAAAACATGAATTTCCTTCTGTAATTGGAGCCCTGCTGTATGTCAAAACAAAGGATGTTGAGAGATTTCAGAGAATGAACCAATACCCAACTGATTCAGATGGATCTGGCACATGAGAAAAGGAAACTTGAACTGCTAAATCAACATCTAAATCAAAGTTTTTGATTTTATTCCAACAAGAATTCAGTTTAAGTAAGTAAAAACATAGCAAGATGGAGTTGTGTGTCCACGCCGTTGCAAAATAACTCTAGTAATATTAACAGGACTGAACCTGCTAAAAATTAAGTGATGAATCCATTTGTCCAAATCAAAGCTGTGAATGACACCTCATGCCTGTGCACTGTCCTTCCTCATTGTTCCCAACCCCTCTAGTCTAACCATGCCATCCACCACTAAAACATCTCCGCTGTCTAGCTCTGTTGGACTCAAGAAGTGAAAAGTGAGCGAGTTAGAATGCTACCACCAAGGCCCATAACTTCCTCAGAGTGACAATCTCCGGCAGATTGCCACTCTCGACGCATTTACCCACTCTGGGATTCCAAAGCCCCTGAATTGCCCAACCTTCCTCACTCAGGCTAGGTGAGTGGCACGGTGGCACAGTGGTTAGTACTGCTGCCTAACTGCGCCCGGGACCCGAGTTCAATTCCGACCTCGGGTGATTGTGCGGAGTTTGCACGTTGTCAGCGTGGGCTTCCTCCGGGTGCTCCGGTTTCCTCCCACAGTGCAAAGATGTGCAGGTTAGGTGGATTGGCCACGCTAAATTAGCCCTTAGTTAGTCCAAAGGTGAGGTGGAGTTATGGGAATAGGGCGGGAGAGTGGGCTGAGGGTACTGTTTCGGAGGTTCGGTGCAGACTCAATGGGCTGAATGGACTCTTTCTGCACTGTAGGGACTCTATGAATCTATGAAACAGGAGAAGTGAATTTAGCCCCGGGCTACATCAACATAGAGCAACTGGGGTGCAGAGAGGTAAGAAACGCCCCCTTTTTACAGCACTAGCTGCCATAAAGGAGGTGATTAAAGGTGGACGATCCTGTGTGTGGCTGGGTCTGGGATTTTTAAATAGCTACTCTGGAGTTAGAAGTGATTTTTTTTCTTCCAACTCTTTCAGAGTAGCTATCAGGAAATACTGACACAACCTTCTGAAGTTAGAGAATTAAATCACTTCTGTTGGATGGTTTCCAGCCCAGCGCAATTGTCCAAATGAAGTTAGCACTTCTGGACAATTGCCAGGTAAGCTCTTAAGTGGGAACTTCCTGGAGCGATTCCCCAGTGCACCATTGGGGTACCCCTTAAACGCGGCGCTGAGGTTCCAGAAAGTTATGGACCAATATGATTTGAAACACAAATTCAGGTCCAATGCAGAGCAGGTCTGGCTTCTTTAGCTGTGAGAAAAGGAAACTAAGTGCCCTGTAACTAAAGTGACTGTGGGACCACCACACACACTGGGCTGGATTCTTCTGCCTCGCCTGCTGCAAGAACACCACGGGGGAGAGGCGGGCAATGGAGAAACACTTTGACCTTGGGTGGGATTCTCCCGTCGCCGAGTGGTCGCGGCCAGAGAATCCCGCCCAGAAAAGCTGAATGACTAATAACCAATATGCGCTTAGTTCCAGTCTTAACAATTCAGTCATGGTCAGGGAGATTCTCCTGCGATGGCTTCTTTTCCCACATTACCCCCCCCTCCCCCACCCCATTTATTGACTTCCCCAAGCATCTACCTATGGCTGACCCTATTTCTCATCCGCTACCTGCCTCCCAGAAAAGGACAGGCTGGTATTTATACAGTGCCTTTCATGACCACAACACTTCCCAAAGTGCTTTACAGCCAATGAAATATTCAGGCAATGCAAAGTGTAGTCACTGTTGTAATGGAGGAAACATGGCAGTCAATCTATGCACAGCAACATCCCACGAACACCAACGTGATAGTGACCACGATTTAATGGCTATGATTGGGGATAAAATTAGTTGGGGCATTGGAGATAATTGCCCTGCTACTCTTTGCAAGTTGTGATATAGGATCTTTTACATTCCATAAAAACACAGGCAGGAGCTCAGTTTAATGCCTCATCTGAAAGCCGGAACCTCAGATTGTGCACTACTTCAGTACTGCACAACACCCAGGCTTACTTCACTGTCCCATGCCTCTGGTGTTGTTATACTGCTTATCCGACATCCAGTGCTGGATGTAGATAGATAGAGAAATACAGCACAGAACAGGCCCTTCGGCCCACGATGTTGTGCCGAACTTTTGTCCTAGGTTAATCATAGAATTTTGGACACTAAGGGCAGTTTTTCATGGCCAATCCACCCAACCTGCACATCTTTGGACTGTGGGGGGAAACTGGAGTACCCGGAGGAAACCCACGCACACACGGGGAGGATGTGTAGACTCCACACAGACAGTGACCCAAGTCGAAATCGAACTTGGGACCCTGGAGCTGTGAAGCAATTGTGCTATCCACAATGCTACTGTGCTGCCCTTATGCTGCAATTTCCTCCATTATAAACTGTGGTGAATCACAGTAGCGTAATTCGCACTGTATTACACATGTTGTACTATGTCTCTGTAAGCTCGGCACACGAGCAGTTGCGCTGCTCTGCCACTAGGGGGAGATGCACTGGGAGTGTACGGGAGTTTGTACTGGGCTCCACCCACGGCTCCTTCCCCTAACCGCTAGTATAAAGGTTGATGCTGTGAGCCTGCCTGCCAGTTCATCTGGAGTTCATCTTGTCATAGGCAGGCTCTGTTGTAAGACGATTAGAACCACTGTTCACTTCTAACCACGTGTCGCGTGAATTGATGGTCTCATCAATTTAATCGTCTTAAGAAACAGTAAGGAATGACCATGGAATCAGCCCTCAAGCCTAATCGACTGGAACTCGACCCGCAGGATGCAGAGGCGAAATAAATCTTTTCGCATTGGCTCCGATGTTTTAAGGCCTACCTGGCTGAAGCAAGCACACCAGAAACGACGGAGGAGCAGAAACTCAGTCTACTGCACGCGAGGGTGAGCCATCGTATATCTACTCAGCTAAACTGTACCGGCTCATATACAGAGGCCCTAGCCCTACTCGACAGAATGTACGTGAGGCCTATCAATGATGTCTATGCGCGCCACGTTTTTACTACTCGCCACCAACGCCCTACAGAATCGCTAGAAGAATTCCTCAGAGACTTAAAAGCCTTATCCCGGGACTGTAATTATCAGGCTGTAACTGCTGCAGAGCATAGAGAACTTGCTGTCCGCGATGTCTTTGTTCCAGGCCTTAGATCGAATTACGTGCACCAGCGACTGCTGGAGAAGGGGGCCCTAAATTTAGAAGATACTGTTGAACTCGCTACAACTCTGGAGGTCTCATTTCGTAGCCTCACCTCGTTTCCTGCCGACTGCGCGACCCCGTCATGGGCCCCCGACCAGCGACTCCCCCAGGCCTGCGCCGCGCGGCCACCCAGCCACCATGCTGCCCCAGCCTGCCACTTTTGTGGCCAGCCCCAGCACCCGCGGCAGCACTGCCCGGCCCGCAATGCAACCTGCAGCAGCTGCGGGCAAAAAGGCCACTACGCCAGAATGTGCCTGGCAAGGAAGGCCCCAGCCCCTAAACCTCCAGCGGCACAAAGTAATCGCTCTCCGCACTTGCAGGCCCGCAGGCCCCGTGATGTACCACCGACCCCACGTGCGGGTCCTGGTCGCCGCCATCTTGGGGAACAGACCTCACCTGGGGATCCTGGCCACCGGCTTCCACATCTGCCACGCAAGGTCCCTCCAGCATGGAATCGGACAGCGACGACGGATTTTCTCCACGGCTCGCGGCCGTTCACCCCACATATGGATCCTGGCCACCGACTTCCACATCTGCCACGCAAGGTCCCTCCAGCATGGAATCGGACAGCGACGACGAATTTTCTCCACGGCTCGCGGCCGTTCAGCTCGACCAGTCTCACCCACGCACGCTCGCCAAAACGACTACGCTGATCCACCTCAACGGCCACAAGACGGACTGCCTGCTGGACTCCGGGAGCACGGAAAGCTTTGTTCACCCTGACACGGTAAGACGCTGCGCGCTCCCTGTCCATCCCGTAACACGCAAAATCGGTTTAGCCTCAGGTTCGCACTCCGTCCACATCACCGGGTGCTGCATCGCGGACCTCACGGTCCAAGGGAAGGTTTTTAAAAATTATAAATTCCTTGTCCTCCCTGACCTTTGCGCACCGGCACTCCTAGGACTGGACTTCCAGTGCAACCTGCAGAGCTTGACTTTTCAATTCGGCGGCCCTATACCCCCCCTCACTGTCTGCAGCCTCGCATCCCTCAAAGTGGACCCTCGCTCCCTGTTTGCTAACCTCACCCCCGATTGCAAACCCGTCGCCACACGGAGCAGACGGTACAGCGCCCAGGACCGATCCTTCATCAGGTCCGAGGTCCAGAGGTTGCTGACGGAAGGGGTCATCGAGCCAGCAACAGTCCCCTGGCGAGCCCAAGTGCTGGTGGTCCGGACGGGGGAGAAAAACCGGATGGTCATCGATTACAGCCAAACCATCAATCGGTTTACGCAACTGGACGCGTATCCTCTCCCCCGTATCTCTACCATGGTAAACGAGATCGCGAGATACAAGGTCTTCTCAACTGTGGACCTTAAGTCCGCTTACCACCAGCTCCCCATCCGCGCGAGTGACCGACTGTACACCGCGTTCGAGGCTGACGGGCGCCTCTACCACATCCTTAGGGTTCCGTTTGGTGTCACGAATGGGGTCTCGGTCTTCCAATGGGAGATGGACCGAATGGTCGACAAGTACGGATTACAGGCTACCTTCCCGTACCTTGATAATGTCACCATCTGCGGCCACGACCAGCAGGACCATGGCGCCAACCTCCAGAAATTCCTCCAAACCGCAAAACTCCTTAACCTCACGTATAATAAGGATAAGTGCGTGTTCAGCACCGACCGCCTAGCCATCCTCGGCTACGTAGTGCGTAACGGAGTGATAGGCCCCGATCCCGAACGCATGCGCCCCCTGATGGAACTCCCTCTCCCCAATACCCCCAAATCTCTCAAACGCTGCCTGGGGTTTTTCGCATACTACGCCCAATGGGTTCCCAACTACGCAGGCCGACTCCAGGACGCCGGCTAGGTGCATCAGCTGTGGGAGGAGGTAAGGCGCGCGGGCCGGGTGCGGGGGGCCGGGGGAGCCGAGTCGCACTGCGGGCAGGCAGGGAGCGGGGGGGCCCGGAGAGGCGAGCCGGTCGGGCGCCGGGGCCCGGGGGTGGGGGGAGCCGGGGTCCGGGAGCGCGGGAAGCAGGGCCGCTGCGGGCAGGCAGGGACCAGGGAGGCCCGGAGAGGCGAGCCGGTCGGGCGCCGGGGCCCGGGGGCGGGGGGGGAGAAACGTGCGCGGCGGGCAGGCAGAGGCCTGGAGGGGCCGGGGAGGTGCGCATGTCGGCCGGCGGGGCACGAGTCGGGAGCGGCTGGAGGGGCCCTGGAGGAGAGAGGGAGACACACAGGCCGTTTGCAGAGGCCTGGGGGAGGGGGGGAGAGTGCTGTGCAGCTTCCAGAAACGCTGCAGCCAGCGTTTTGGCCTGGCAGACCGTGGAGTAGTGGCCCTTCTTCCCGCAGCTCTTACAGAGGGCGGAGCGGGCTGGGCAGCGCGAGCGAGGGTGCTTAGCGTACCCACAAAAGTAGCAGCGGGGCCCCGCGGATTTATCGGGGCGCCCCGCGGCACAAGCCTGAGGGAGGCCGGGAGCGGTGGGTACCTGGTGGGAAGCGTGCCAGGAGGCGGCCTGGCCAGGGTCATAGGTGCGAGCGCTTAGATCTGCGACCTCCAGGGAGGCGGAGAGAGTCAGCGTCTCCGTTAAACTGAGTTCGTCTCTTTCCAGCATCCGCTGGCGGATCACGGGAGACAGCATCCCAGCCACGTAAGCGTCTCTGACGAGTAGCTCCATGTGCTCTGTAGCGGACACCGCTTCACAGGCGCAACCTCTCCCCAGGGCACAGAGGGCCCGGGCGTACTGGTCTAGAGACTCACCGGGGACCTGCTTTCTGGTGGCCAGCAGATGTCGAGCGAATACCCTGTTGATCGGTTTGATGAATTGTCCTTTTAGCTTTTGTATAGCGTCATCATAATCTGTTTCGTCTTCGATTATTGAGTAAGCGTCAATACCCACGCTGGAGTGGAGGACGTGCAGCTTCTGTGCCCCGGTGGGGGGGGTGGTTGTAGATGCCAGGAACCCTTCGAGGCAAGTCAGCCAGAGTTTGAAAAGTTCTGTAGAGTTCGGAGTTTGCGGGCTGATGCGGAGGCATTCGGGCTTGATGCGGAACTCCATCTTCAAAGTTGTAGTTAATTAAATTGATGTACCATCGATTGCACGTGAGGCGAGTGATTTACCAAAGTCAGGCTTTAATTAACTAGAACACAGCCTGGCGATCGTCTACAGTGGAAAGGGACGATCGTCAGGCTTCTGAGCATTTATACCTCGTTGATAGAGGCGTGGTTAACTCAGCCTCTCGGCCAATCGGTCGAGAGGCACATGACCGACCAGGGCCAATGGTAAGCCGACGTTCTGGCCCAATGGCAGACGAGTATGCAGATCATATCATCACTTCGCCCCCACACGCCACGTGCGATCCATTGGGGTCCCACCACACGGTCCACCACGGGCGACTCATGGGGCCGCCATCTTGGACGCCATCTTCCTCGCCGCTCGCCACGTGCAATCCACAGGGGCGGCCATCTTGGGCCCCATCCTCTCCACACTCAGAAAACCCGATTGAAGACTGTGACCTCAACGGGCACTCAACGCGGGGCCATCCCAGCGCAGCCGACCGAGCCGCCGACTACCCGCAACTCAACACAGTAACACTGGATCAATCGCGCCCAAAGCATCTCCACAACTCCATGACGACGGTCCAAATCAACGGGTACAGTACACCGTGCCTTTTCGACTCCGGGAGCACTGAGAGCTTCGTACGCCCAGATCTGGTAAGACGCTGTTCGCTCCCCGTTTTCCCTGCACGGCAAACTAACTCCCTCGCTTCGGGTTCCCACTCTGCCCATATCCAAGGGCGCACCGTCGCGTGAATTGATGGTCTCATCAATTTAATTAGAGTAATTAGGAATTACTCTAATTTCCAACAATACGTCCTTCCTGAATTCTGCGCCCCACTCTTATTGGGACTCAACTTTCAATGCAATCTCAAGAGTCTCACCCTCAGCTTCGGCGGACCCCTACCCCCACTCACTATCTGCAGCCTTGCCACGCTGCGAATCTCCCCCCCCCCCTCCTCGCTTTGCCAACCTCACTCCGGTCTGTAAACCCATAGCCACTCGCAGTAGGCGGTACAGCCTACAGGACAGGGTATTCATTCGATCCGAGGTCCGGAGGCTTTTACGTGAGGGGATCATAGAGGCCAGTAACAGTCCCTGGAGAGCTCAGGTGGTGGTCGTCAAGACCGGGGGGAAATTCCGCATGGTCATAGACTATAGTCAGACTATTAATCGGTTTACGCTCCTCGACGCGTACCCCCTCCCCAGGATTGCAGACATGGTGAATCAGATCGTCCAGTATCGGATTTTTTCCACGGTGGATCTGAAGTCTGCATACCACCAACTCCCAATCCGCCCGGAGGACCGCCACTACACGGCGTTTGAGGCCGATGGCCGCCTCTTCCACTTCCTCCGGGTCCCCTTTGGCGTCACGAATGGGGTTTTGGTGTTCCAACGAGCAATGGACCGAATGGTGGACCAGTACGGGCTGTGGGCCACGTTTCCGTACTTGAATAACGTCACCATCTGCGGCTATGACCAGCAGGACCACGACGTCAACCTCAACCGATTTCTCCAGACGGCCCAGAAGCTTAACCTCACATACAACAAGGAGAAATGCGTTTTCCGCACAACCAGACTAGCCATCCTTGGCTATGTCATGGAAAACGGAGTCCTGGGTCCCGACCCGGACAGTATCTTAGAACTCCCTCTCCCTCATTGTCCCAAGGCCCTCAAACGGTGCTTGGGATTCTTTTCGTGTTATTCCCAGTGGGTCCCTCAATATGCAGACAAAGCTCGCCCACTCTTTAAGGCCACACTTTTTCCCCTGTCAGCTGAGGCTCGCCAGGCCTTCAACTGCATCAAGGAGGACATCGCCAAGGCTGCCATGCGGGCGGTGGATGAATCCACTCCATTTCAGGTTGAGAGCGACGCCTCAGAGGTAGCTCCAGCAGCCACACTAAATCAGGCAGGGAGACCAGTCGCATTTTTCTCCCGAACCCTCTCCGCTTCGGAACTTCGACACTCCTCAGTCGAAAAGGAAGCACAAGCCATTGTGGAGGCTATTCGTCACTGGAGGCACTACCTCGCAGGTAGAAGGTTCACCCTCATCACCGACCAAAGATCGGTTGCCTTCATGTTTGACAACTCGCAAAGGGGCAAAATTAAAAATGACAAAATTCTGAGGTGGAGGATCGAACTCTCCACCTAAAAATACGATATCAAATATCGACCCGGGAAGCTCAACGAGCCCCCAGATGCCCTGTCCCGCGGGACGTGTGCCAGCGCACAGAGCGACCGCTTAAAAGCCATCCACAATGACCTCTGCCACCCGGGGGTCACCCGGCTCGCCCACTACATTAAAGCCCGAAATCTGCCTTTCTCCACCGAGGAGGTAAAAGCCATCACCAGGGATTGCCCGATCTGGGCGGAGTGCAAACCGCACTTCTACAGACCAGACAGGGCCCACCTGGTCAAGGCTTCTAGGCCCTTTGAACGCCTCGCTATCGATTTCAAAGGGCCACTCCCTCGACTAACAGGAATGTGTACTTCCTGAACGTCATAGACGAGTTCTCCCGTTTTCCCTTTGCTATCCCGTGCCCCGATATGACCTCCCACACAGTCATTAGGGCCCTGCATAGTATCTTCACCCTGTTTGGTTTCCCCAGCTATGTACACAGCGACCGGGGTTCGTCCTTTATGGGCGTCGAGCTGCGTCGGTACCTGCTCGACAAGGACATCGCCTCGAGCAGGACTACCAGCTATAACCCCAGGGGGAACGGGCAGGTGGAGAGGGAGAATGCGACAGGTGGAGAGGGAGAATTCGACGGTCTGGAAGACCGTCCTACTGACCCTCCGGACCAGGAATCTCCCGATCTCCCATTGGCAAGATGTCCTCCCCGACGCGCTCCACGCTATTAGGTCCCTCTTATGTACCGCTACCAACCAGACCCCTCACGAACGGCTCTTTATTTTTTCCAGGGGCACTACCACAGGGGTTTCGCTCCCGGCATGGTTGAAGACACCGGGCCCAATACTCCTCCGGAAGCACGTCAGGGCGCACAAAACTGACCCACTCGTAGAGAAAGTACTCCTACTGCATTCAAACCCCCAGTACGCCTTCGTAGAGTTCCCTGTCGGCCGTCAGGACACTGTATCCCTCCAGGACCTAGCACCTGCAGGATCCAACCCCCCCACTACCACCGCCGAGGTACCCCTCACACTACATCCCACCCAACTCGCCCCCCACGCCCCCGCACCTACCAGTTCGCTACATTTTTTTCGCGCGCCCGCGCCAGCCAGCGCCCCCAGTCCTCAGTCGAACCAGACGGGTACGAAGCTCGGGTGGAATCGCCCCCGGAGTCCGCCATCGTACCCCAACTGACGGTGCTCATCCAGCCACCAGAAGGGGCTGCAACCCCGGTGCTCCGCTGATCACAGCAGACAACTCGGCCACCGGACAGACTCAATCTGTAAGCCACCACCCCCGCCGGACTTGATTTTTTTTACAGGGGGTGAATGTGGTGAATCACAGTTGCGTAATTCACACTGTATTACTATGTCTCTGTAAGCTCGGCACACGAGCAGTTGCGCTGCTCTGCCACTAGGGGGAGATGCACTGGGAGAGTACGGGAGTTTGTGCTGGGCTCCATCCTTGGTTCCACTCACGGCTCCTCCCACTAACCGGAAGTATAACGGTTGATGCTGCGAGCCTGCATGCCAGTTCATCTGAGGTTCATCTTGTCACAGGCAGGCTCTGTTGCAAGACGATTAAAACCACTGTTCACTTCTAACCACGTGTCGCGTGAATTGATGGTCTCATCATAAACACTGGGAAGATTGTCATTAGTCTTAGCCCGTGTCACTTCTAACTCCATTTTCTCACCACCAATTCCAGCCCCACCACCGTCTCAGGCTGAACCAGGGGCGAAATTCTCCCCTACCTGGCGGGGCGGGAGGTCCCGGCATAGCGTAGTTGCGCCAACCACTCCGGCGTCGGGCCTCCCCAAAGGTGTGGAATCTGCGATTGTACGGAATGTTCCAATGCAATCTTCAATGAGTGAATCCCAGCACTAACTTCTAGCATTATATCACACATCTGCTTCTCCAGTGGGAGATCAGTAACTGTGGCATTTAACAAATCAACACAGGAATCATTGAACAAAACACTCAATAAAACCATGGTTAGCAAGAACAGCAGTGTTACAAATACAGCTGAAGCAACATATTTCAATACTCCGCCCCTTTCGGGGCTAGGCCTGCGCCGGAGTGGCTCCCGCTCCGCCGACTGGTGCCAACGGCCTTTGGTGCTACGCCGATCAGCGTCGGGGCTGGCCGAAAGGCATTCTCCGGTCGGCCTGAGTCCGTGCATGCGCCGGTGCGTCAGCGGCCGCTGACGTCACCACCGGCGCATGCGCGGTGGAGTGGGTCCCTTCCGCCTCCGCCATGGTGGAGGCCGTGGCGGCGCCGGAAGAAAAGGAGTGCCCCCACGGCAATGGCCCGCCCTCCAATCGGTGGGCCCCAATCGCGAGCCAGGCCACCGTGGGGGCACCCCCCTGGGGTCCAATCGCTCCGCGCCCCCCCCCCAGAACCCCGGGGGCCCGCTTGCGCCGTCAATCCCGCCGGCACAGAGGTGGTTTAAACCACGTCAGCGGGAGAGGCCTGACAGCGGCGGGACTTCGGCCCACCGCGGGCCAGAGAATCGCCGCGGGGGGCACGCCGATCGGCGGTGCACGATTCCTGCTCCCGCCGATTCCCGGGTGGCGGAGAATTCCGGCCACGGCGGCTTCAGGATTTACGCCGGCCCCAGGCGATTCCCCGACCCTGCGAGGGGTCGGAGAATTCCGCCCCAGGTGTTTGAAAACTTTGACCCGGAGCCAGATGTCTGACCATCACATCCCCCCCATCACCAAGACTTCCAGCTCCTAATGCCTTCCTGGTTGGCCTCAACCTTCCACCCTCTCCAAACTTCAGCTTCCATACAAACCCTCTGAGAACTCTGTATTCTTTGGTTAGCACTGCTGCCTCACAGCCAGGGACCCGGGTTTGATTCTGACTTTGGGTGACTCTGTGGAGTTTGGGCGTTTTCCCTGTGTCTGTAGCGTTCCCTCCAGGTGCTCCGGTTTCCTCCCACAGTCGAAAGATGTGCAGGCTATGATCGATCGGCCATGTTAAATTGCTCCTTAGTGTCCAAAGGTTAGTTGGGTTTTAGGAGATAGGGTGGGGCTGTGGGCCTGGGTAGGGTGCTCTTTCAGAGGGTCGGTGCAGACTTGATGGGCTGAATGGTCTCTTTCTGCACTGTAGGGATTGTGGGCGGGATTCTCCGACCCCGCGCTGGGTTGGAGAATTGCTTGCGGGCTGCACGAATTTCACCGGCACCGTTCTAACCTGCACCGTTCTAACCTGCCGGTGGGACTGCACATGCGCGGGTTCGCGCCAGACCCACTGCGCATGCGCGCATCCCCCGGCGCCCATTCCACGGCCAGATCAGCAGCTGAAGCGGCGTGAACCGCTCCAGCGCCCTGCTGCCCCCCTGTAGGGGCCAGAATTGCTGATCCTGGGGCCGTGTTGACGCCGCCGGGAAACGCGACGGCGTTTAGCCTCAGGATCAGAGAATCCCGCCCTAGATTTTATGATTGAGGTTTTAGTTACTCTTCTAATGCCTTTCCATAAACTGCAGCATTTTACCAGTTACTCTACATAAAAGTAGCCAGTTTCAAGGGAAAAGCTCTTAGGTGTCAACAAGTAAAACTGGAAAACAAGATCCTAACTCCTGCACTATTTTGCATTGGAAAACCCATGGGACAGGCAGCAAAACCAGTAGAGAATGTACCAATCTATGTCCCACCCAAACACTGAAGTAGCCCCATAAAGAGTGACACTGATGAAGATCAATTGAAGGCTTCATCGACTTTAGAGGGGGAGAGTAAAAGGACTGGAGTGCAATGTAAAAATCAAAGGGAAGTGAAAAAACAAAATAAACTATTTGAAAAAAAAAAGAAAAATATTCCTGGCATAGCAGCTTTTGCTCGGGATTGGTCCAGCTGTCTTTGTTTCAAGTACTTAAGACCTTCAACGCATACGTTTTAAGCTAAGAGTTAGTCAATGTTTATCCTTCACGGCATATTTTAAGAAATGACAACTCTTGGCATGGAGCCACTGTGTCAGTAACGCCAAACAGGAAATCATTCAAGCTTGCCCCTACCAGTGATTTTACACCAATTTATAACAGACTCAAAAACATATGTGAGCACACAAAAAATTGCTGATGTGCTTCTGGCAGGTGAGGTTCTGCACTGGAAGAGAGCACATTCATAAATTTACCCTTTCATTTTAAATTTCAATAATTGTTTTAAAACATTAGCTCACTGGAACCATCTGTTCACCCTCAAGTTTTTTTATATTTTGAAAATATCAAAAATATTTAATGCTACGAATTTTCTTTTTAAAGACGAGCAGTTGATGTGTTGCTATGGAATCTGGAAGGCAGGTCTAGTTCCCTCTATTTGATCAGGTCCCTGAGTTTGGCTGTGGTGAGATCTGGA
Organism: Scyliorhinus canicula; assembly: GCF_902713615.1. Lineage (NCBI taxonomy): Eukaryota > Metazoa > Chordata > Chondrichthyes > Carcharhiniformes > Scyliorhinidae > Scyliorhinus > Scyliorhinus canicula. Next base: position 176,092,036 of record NC_052152.1, read on the forward strand.
GGTTATGGCAACATTGTGGGACGACGGTTGCAAGTTCCCTAGCAACTAGCCCAAGATAAAAGGCCCAAGGAGGAAAAGAAATGGGGAGCAAGAGATATTTCAGACCATAACAAATATACTTAAAATGAAGTGTAATCAGTGACATTGGTCAAACAGCCCGAGAGAAAACGCACAGCTGTGAGGAAGAAAGAGGGAGAAAAAAAAAATGCTTCATTGTTTTTATTCCCGTCAAACCCGTCATCAATCATCACCTGGTCAGTTCAAGATGGTTCAACTGTTACCATTTCACTGGAAATACAAACATCAGACTTGACAAACAGCAGCATTCTTTGGGGAAGGAATGAAAGCATTAAGTTATGTAAAAGTCTCTGCACTTGTAGAATTGCCAATTACAATGGTTTCCAAGCGAAGCAATGATAGAAATAACGCAACGCAGCAGAAAGTCTAACCATCGACATATTCATTCAACCCTTTCAGCCAAAGGGGTTATGACCCAACATTTCATACAAAACTGTTTACAGCTGCCTTGGGTCTATTGATATCTGCAGTAATATCAGCATCAAAAAGGCCACAGAGATAATAATAGCTACATCAATAAAGCCAGCTAACTCAACCCAAATTCTTTGTACAAAACTTGTCAAAAAAATGAACAGCATTTATAACCCAATTAACCTTTTCAAGCCGCCAGACTCTCTGCCATCTGCGCAACTGCTACCAATAAAAGATCCACCCTCACTAGTTAGGAGGGAATCCAAACTCCAGCAGAACGTTCAACGCCACACAATGATTTCTGCATTGTGTAGATCTTGGAACCAACCCCAAGTACACAAAACACACGGGATGGTTTAATTGTCAACCTGTTCCAAACTTATGTAAGCCTACACGGACAGAATAAAATGGTTCTGGAAAATAAAGCTATATTGTACTCACAATGTGTTCAGATTCCTCAGCCTCCGGAATGCGGCTGGACGAATTTCCTTAATACGATTGAATCGTAAATCCCTGCAATATATAAAAAGCACATTTTTTTTACATCACATATGTGATAAACACATGCCTTTAAAAACATGTCACTCGGCAAAATTCCACCACATTTTGGCAAAGAGAATATTAGCAAAAGTGAAAGCACACAACATTGGAGGTAGTGGTGCTATGGCTTGGTAATTGGTTGGAAGATAAGAGACAGACAAGTGGATTATGATTAATAGGATGTGGCATACGGTGCTTCCAGGAATCTGTTCAGAAACCTCAGGTTTTCAATATATATATATTTATCAACTTGGATGAAGCAATAGAGAGCCATCTATCCAGGTTTGCAGAAATCAAGCAGGCACAGTAAATTGTGTGGATGGGAAAGGAAGTTGCAAAGGGACTTGATTGACTAAGTGAGTGGGAAAACCTTTGGCATACAAGAATTCCATGCTGGATCCTAGAAAGAGAAATCATAATATGGTTAGAGCCTAGAGACATGTAGATGAAAAAAAGAATTTCAGCGTCCATGTACATAACTTGCTAAAAGTTTACAAAAAAATATATAAAAAGTTGAAAAACTGTTGGCCTTTATCTCCAAGGGCAGAAGGTTTTGCTTCAGTTGTGCAGAGATTTGGTCAGACCCTCTGTTTAGTTGAAGGCACCACAGGATACAGTGGTATTGGAGTGCAGTGCAGATTCAGCCGTATACCCGGGTTTAAAGGGTTACATTATGAGAACAGATTACATAAACTTGGCTTGCATTTCCATGAGATTAGCAGATTGAGGGGTAATCTAAGCATTAAAATAACAGGATGCAATAGTGCAGTTAGAGGGGTCGACTTTAACTCCCAGCTCCACCATTGGGAACAGAGCTAGAAGGGCTTAAAATCATCCGAGTCGTCTTTCTCGCCCGAGGTTGTAACTTCCTGCCTGGCAACATTTCATCTTCAATGATTTCTGATGCAAGCGGGGGCCCAGGTTGTTGCCCTGATGACATCTTTGATGCTGCAACAGGATTTTAGCTTTGAAAATCTACATGGCACAAATCCCAACAGCTGAACCAAGCAGAAGTCCTGGAGAGGCCAAGATAAGTCTTTTTTGAATATTCTTTATTCTCCTCCTTTTTCACATTTTCTCCCAAATTTGCACCCACCAACAATAAACAATAATCAGTAACAAATATGTCAATCCCCATCTCAATAAAAACAATCCCATCCTCCCAACAAACCCCAAACATTAGCCCGCATTTTCACACAAACAAATGACAAAGAGGAATTAGGGATCACCCATAGTCGCCATTAACACACACAGCCTCCCCTCCCCCAAACCCTCCCATCCACCCGCCCCAACTAATGTTCAATGTTATCCAGTTCTTGAAAGTGCATAATGAATAATGCCCATGAATTGTAGAACCTCTTCATCCTTCTGTTGCCTGTTTCAATCCTAACAGCGTCACCAATACTGTTGCTAATATTAATGATGTTGGTGAACCACAAGCCTTCCCTTATATCGATCAAATGACCACACAACCAGTTAGTTAGTTCAAAAGATGGTTGATTTACATACACAAGGGTTATGTCAACATGCAAACACAATATCTACTACGAGTTAATCTACACCTCTCAGCTACAAAAACCTATACTTAACTTCAGGGCGACCGGCACTGTGCAAATGGATAAGGCCTTTATCTGGATTTCACTTGGTTGGTTCGAAGAAAGTGACTCTGCCTCTGCTGGGCTCATCCATCAGGTAACGATCGTTGGTCTTGCACTTAGCTGGCTGTTCCTGCTGCAATTGGGCTGGCACAGGCCGAATCCAAAAGCGACAGAACACATGGCTGTACTCTCTTTTATCCCTCTGGGATTTTGCGCTCTTTGGGGCGGTCCTTAACCATGGACCCAATAGTTCGACAGGTCTCTGATCACTGTCTTTGATTTCGGCCAATAAAGGGCGGGTGCCTTGGTAGCTGGGCGAGTTCTTCGCGGTCATTGACCTTGGCAGTTGGGCATTCTGAGTAATGGGAGTGGCGCCGATCAGTCTGTGGCTGTACCGGTTGCTTGATTGGAGTTCTATTGTCCTGGGGAAATGGGCTATTGAAATGCAAACGAGCGGTGGGTGGTTTCGATCAGGCCTGGTTACCTGTGTTTCAGATACACATAGGTGCTGTGTCTGTCTTGGGTTGGCCATAATTCCCATGGTCCTTTACAGGTGGCCATCTTAGATGGCTATATCCCGCCCTCTTGATCCTGACTGCGATGCGTGGTGGATCACACTATCGATCCCTGTTCATCCTTGGTGGACTGGTCACCCTTGGTTAAGGCAAGGTTCTACTCTACTCTATCTTATGGTTTGAGGCATTTACCTAATATTTCATTAATACATTCATAAATTAATTCATCTCTAACGGTCACTATAATTCAGGTCACTATAAAACATTTAATTTATCCGCACCGTTGATCTCTAGGTAACACTATCTAAGCTACTCTCATGCTGCTGGTGAATATCAAAGAACTTATATACAGTACAAAATTTTAAACAGCAGCATCACATTTCTACTTAATCCTAATAAAGTTAAAGAGGTACATAGTTTATTCTTAGCAGTGATTAGTACATGCGTTTAATCTTGTTGAATTACAAAGAAGGGGGATCGGACTGTATATATCGGGGAGCGCGAGGCTTTTGCTCGCCATTTACGGAGACAAAGTGTCTGAATGACTCGGCAGTTTATTGCAATTACTAGAAGGGCCTCTGTGGTGTAGTATCCGGGCTGGTGGTGGCCTGTTGTGTGGTAGTATACGGGGCTGATGTGGGGTTTGTAACAAAAGTCCGGTGCAGAAGTCCAGCGATGATCCAAATGCATGTCAGATGTCCTTGCTTCATCCTGTGTTTTCTGTTTTCCGGGTCATCCTGAGGGTGCAAGCATAGTATCTGTTATTATCTTGGGTTAATATCTCGTTTTATCAGTCTTTCTCTCCTTACTCCAATTAACCGTTATGATTGTCACCATGTGTGACTCCCACATTTTTCTTTTTGAAATACCATTTTGAGAGATAAGAAATGCAAAAAATTTTTTTTAAAGTACAGAGACGCTCGCAGCTTGTGGTCGATGCGGGGAGTGGGCGGACAATTTCTCCGACCAGTCTTTTCTTTGCTTGCTACCAGTGGTGGTTGAGGCTTATCTTAACCAGCCGAATTTCAGGGCGGCCAGTTTTATAGAGTTTCGTCCCAGGGGTCAGAGGTAGTTCGCTAGCAGCATGTATAGCAACCAATTGTGTCATATGTGTAAATAGCAAGTGGGGAGCGACCAGGGGGTCGGGAAAGGTAAAGGAAAGAAGGGGTGAGCATTAGGAATGTGGCAAAATGCATTCTTTATATCACAACCAAAGGGAAAGTAGAGAAGGTGAAAATAAGGCCAACCAAAGGCAACGCAGAGTGTAGAGAACCATTCCAGAGAATATGAAGTGACGTGAACATGAGGTGCGTCTGGGCCGCTGCAGGATAAGAATGGGTGGAATCCCCAGGGGGGGCGGGGGTTAGTGCTGTTACTCCACTACCCGAGCTTAACTGACCGGATGAATCTGGGGTCTGCAAGTAGGGCGGGGACCAGTGCCGTTATTCCCTACCTGGGTGACCTGGGTGGACGGTAAGAGTGTGTAGTCATGTGGAAACTTGTCATAAAGACTGGGAGAACAGTGATCTGTTTCCCGACAAACGTTTGCCTTTAACTGTCATAGGCCATCGTACCCTCGAATCAGAAGAGTAATTATGTGTCGGGCGACATGAATTAAAACCATGTCGTAGAAAAAAGAAGGAAAAAGGCGGGCAGGCTCCATCAGAACCTGGACACCTTAATACTTAGGCGGTGTCTCTTTCTCATCGTCTGGACACCTCAGGATTCTGTACCATCCGGTGTTGTAAGAGCATCACCGAAACGAGAGTCAGTATCTGAATCATCACCATCTCCCGGTTGCCAGCCACGTGTCTGCCGTTTCTATGCCTTGGCCATGTGATAATCCAAATCATCATGCCTTACTAGTCTGCAGGAGTTGTCGCGGTGCCAAAGAGGGGCTTGTTTGTCATGAGGCATGGGGCGGTGGCTGTGGAGGGCAAGTTATTGTGGTCGGGCGGTGGCTGTAGCGTTGGCTGGGGAAGGGCATACAGGGGGTCAAAGATATCTAAGTCACTGTTCAGGGCTGGGGTGACTGGGGGCGGAGAGATCGCGCCAGTGTTCAGGGATAGTAATCAAATCCGGGAGGCTCTCGCTGTCGTCGGAATCAGGTTCAAGGTGAGCGTCTGTACCTGTGGGCGGAGACAAGTTTGGGTCTGTAGGCGTGGACAAGGGATAAATGCCGGCATGACTGGGGGAGGGTTGACATAGGGATTGGACTAGGTTGTCGATAGGTGGGGCGTAATCGTCTCCTATTGCCAGAGAGATGTGGTGGGAGTGGCTACATTGGGATCCGTAGACGTTGAGTTGGCTGATGTGGAACCAACCAGTTTTACTGTTGGGGTACTTTATCTTGTACATGGAGGGGCTCATTTTGTCGCAAATGGAGTAGGACCCTGCAAATTTGGGGGCGAGGAAAGAACTGGGGTTGTAAAGTGAAACCATTACTTGCTGACCGACTGTGTACTCTATGGGGTGGACGGTTTTGTCAAAGCAGGCTTTACTCTGCTTCCTTCCAGCACCTAATCGGACAACTGCAGCGAGTTGTGCCGCTTTAACGTTATCTGTAACCTGTTGGACTGCTTTCTCGTGGGTGAGGGCGGTTACTGTAGGGCTTGCCAAATCAAGGCCTAATAAATATTCAATACCCTTCATGGGCCATCCGGTCATTAGAGTGTGGGGGGTGAAACCTGTTGAACTGGAAACGGTGTTCCGGTCTTGGGATAGATCCTCAACATTGGTCTGGGAAACCTGGACTGAGTGTATCGTTTCACTTTCGGGTAGCTGCCCGAAGTGACCATGGCGTCATCCTGCTGTGGCTAAGACGTCTGCCTTTACATTACCGGGTAGGGAGGAGCGATAATGGCTTCTTACTTTAATAATATTGATGTGCGATCTGAGGCTGTCTTGAGAATGTGCTTTAACAATGGGGCAGAGGGTAGGGGTTTTCCATCGACTGAAACAAAACCTCGACATTCCCACAGTGGCAGGAATTCTGTTAAGCTGTTGCACACATACAGGTTGTTGCAGTGCATGTCTGTGGGGGTTGGAAAAGAGTTGGGGTACTGAATTACATAGGCTATGGCTGTGAGTTCTGCTGCTTGTGAACCTAGGTGGCCGGGCAATTTTAAAGAGATCTCTTCTAGTGGGCGTCCCTGTGCGTCTTCCATGTAAATTCCACAACCAGTAATTCGAACTCCATTTTCAATTGTGGAGGAACCGTCTACATAAATGTTTGAAGCATTCCCTGTGGTTTTGGAATCCTGTGTCTTACTGCCTGCTCGTGGGTGTAATGACTTTGGGATAAAGGGTCCTGTGTGGTGTTGGGCTGCTATGATCTGGCACTCATGTGGGGTCCCTGCATATTGGAGATTATCGGCCAGAAATGTGTGGGTCTTGGGCGTTTTACCGTAATGTCCCTACCTTGTAACAGTAGTGTCCAGCGAGCTGCTCTGATTTGGCTGACTGAACTGTCCTTTAATCTACCATCTAGTAATAGTTGCTTGGGGGTGTGCTCGGTCAAGATCATGACTGGGTGAAGGCAAAGTACGCAAAGTACTGTACTGTACTACCCAAAAAAATGCAAGCAAGTGCCGTTCGCAGGCTGAGAATCCTTGCTCTACGGGATCTAATACTCTTGAGGCATAGGCTACGGGTCCTAAGTGATCGTGTCGTTCTTGCAGGAGCACTGCTGATAGGGTTCGATCGGTGGTTGCTACTTATATGGCATAGGGCAAGTCTGGGTCTGGAACTTGTAAAGCGGGAGTTGTGCCTGGGACGCGTTTTAAATCATCAATGTTGTCTGTGTGCTGCGGAAGCCATTCCCATGGGGCGTTCTTTTTTTTCTGAGAGTAGAAGCAGCCCCTGCTTTGGTGGCAAAACCATCTATATGATTTCTGCAATATCCTACCAAACCTAGGAATGGCCGGAGTGCAGTGACATTTTGGGGCAGGGGCAATTTAACGATGGACTCGATCTCTTTTTGCTCAATTTCTCTCTTCCCGTGGGTGATGATAGTGCCTAAATAAAGAACCCTTTCCTTTAAAATCTGGGCCTTTTTGGGGTTGACCTTACATCCGATTGATTGCAGTAGGCCTAGTAATTCAGATAAGAACTCTACGTTGTCCTTTTTTGTCTCCGTTTGCAAAAGCAGATCGTCTAGATATTGCATTAGACATTCGGGTCGGGAAAATTTAGAAAGTCAGTTGGCTAATTGTCGGTGGAAAATGGAGGGGGAGTTGTGGAATCCTTCTGGAAGGCATGTCCACATGTACTGCTACCCTTGAAAAGAAAACACGAACTTACACTGGCAGGCCTTGTCTAACGGGATGGACCAAAAGCCATTGCTGATGTCCAGCACTGTGAAGTACTTTGCCTGGACTCCCTGTTTGAGCATGGTCTCGGGACTCATGGCAACAGTGGGGGCTACTAAAGGGGTTACCTTATTAAGTTCTCGGTAGTCGATCGTTAGTTGCCGTGAACCATCGGCCTTTTTTGCAGGCCAAATAGGGGCATTATTTGTGGACGCTACGGGTCGAATAACACCTTGGTCTAACAAACTGTTAATAACCTTTGAAATCTCTAATACTCTTGAGGCATAGGCTACGGGTCCTAAGTGATCGTGTCGTTCTTGCAGGAGCACTGCTGATAGGGTTCGATCGGTGGTTGCTACTTATATGGCATAGGGCAAGTCTGGGTCTGGAACTTGTAAAGCGGGAGTTGTGCCTGGGGCGCGTTTTAAATCATCAATGGTGTCTGTGTGCTGCGGAAGCCATTCCATAATGCTTTTACGGCTTTGGATCGGGAATAAATCTTTATTGTACCTGGGATCTTCCCACAAACATGTTTGTGTTGTGCAAACGAAGCTTTGTGTTTTATGAGGACCTCTCTAATAGCCTGGTCTACACTAATTGTTTGTGGATTAAACCAATAGTCCCGTACCGAGCAAATCCTGTTTTCATAATCCCCTACTGTGGGCGTTGTGGGAGCCCTCGCTGTTTTGGCCATTCGCCATACACATTTGTTTACTGGGTCAAACGAAATGTTATGGGAGCTCATAAAATCAATGCCTAAAATGTGCTCTGCTGTTTGGGGTAAGTCAACTAAAACAACGGGGTGTCTGGTGCTAATGTTCCCTGTCTGAATGGGTACGGGAGCTGTGATATATCCTTGCTGTATGTGGCCGGTCAATCCACTCAGGGTAATGGTGTCTGTGGTGGGCCATTTGTCCCATTGAAACATGGTGAAGGAGTTTAAAGTGGTGCGGGATCCTCCTGTGTCCCAAAGGAAATTGACTGTATGTCCCCGCACTGTGCCTGTAACTACTGGTCTGCCTGTCAATCTGTGGAATTAAACCCTAAATTGTCTGAACGGGTGCTAACATTATGCATGGGCCTAACATTGTTCCTAGGTGGGGGGTCCGGTTGTTGGTATAGTTGCTGGTTCGGGGGTTTTGTCGGCAATCGCAGGTGTAATGTCCCATGTGGCCACAATTGTAACAACCTCGTGGTGCCTGTGCTCTGGGGAGCTGTCCCTCGTGTCTACCCTCGTTTATCCATGCTGGGTCCTGGCTAGTCCTAACTGGGTGCATGTTTGCTTCTATCTCATCCTGATCCGTCTGTCAGTGAAGGGTTTGTTCCCATGCTCTGGAACGTCGTTTCAATCCCCGAACTTCATTGTGTGTGTGGTCTGCGGGGTGGAAGTTTACACAAGCCTTTTGACCTGTGTCTGTGGCATGCGAGACTAAAGTGCGGGACCATTTAGTGGTCTCCTCCTCATTTAGGTGTGCGCGGTTCAATTGTCCGTAGACTGCCATGAAATGAATCCATAGGCGACCAGCAAATGCGGTCGGATACTCTCCCTTCTTTTGCCTGCAGTGATTTAAACCCTCGAGTGGATCTCCTTTGTTAAACCCGATGGCATCTAATATGGCTGTTTTCATTTCCTGTAGGGTTCCCTCCTGCTACATTTTCGGGTTCGGGCAAAGCTGATCTTACGGACTGGCTAAAGCTCACAACTATTAGCTTTACTTCCTCGCTCTCATCTAGGCCGTACATAACCTTTTGTTGGCGTACTTCCTCAAAGAAGCTGTGCGGGTCTGTGGTGGGCTGGAATGGACTAATTTTCGGGCAAGCTTCTCTTAATTGGGTTATGAATAGTGGGGTGGTGTAAACGATATCAGGCTCATCATGATCCGATGATTTGCATTGTGTGGTATCCGGATTCATGGGGGTTGAATTGTGAGTGGGGGTGTGTGCTGCCTGTGCAGTCAGTGGTGCGGGTGCTTCCCTTTTTAGGGCGTGGGGGCCTCGATTATGATTTCCCGAGTCCTCTACGTATCTTTGGGCGCTTTCGTTTAATTCTTGCCGATCGGGAGCATCTTCCTTATCTAAATCCTGCCCAAAAGTGTACCTGAAGCCATTCTGTACTCAGAGTAGCAACTGTAACATTTCTATCTTGTGTCGGCATTTAGCATGGTCAACGGTGCTCTGCCGCTGTTCCGTGCATTTGCTAGTTAGCTGGGCGACCCGTTGTTCTGTTTCCTCTCTTCCCAGGACTGCGCGTTGTGTATCTTGGTAGGTTTTATCGTACTGGGTCTGGAAGCTACTGAGGTGAACTAGACAAGATTGATGTGCACGTTTTACATCGGCCATTTCCTTATCCTTAGCTGCTAACTGTTCCCGGAGTTGCTCAATTATCTTCTCGCTTTCGTTACTGTTTCCCTCGTTCTTTTCTTCCTTCTCAATTAACTGCCTACGGAGCGTCTTCACAACCTCCTCTGTGCCTCGCAACTGTGCCAAACAGGACACTATTGCCATCGGCTTTCAGACTTTCCCTACATTTTTCTTGTGGCCCTCGCTTAGGTTCTCCCACCAAGTTTGTCCTATCTTTCCTGGACCTGACTCATCAATAGCCCAAAAATTTGACCAAAGGGGCCATCCTTTCCCCTTTAAGTATTTCCTTAACTCTTCCTCTCATATGGGGCATTGCTCTGCTCTGTTGGTCGCTGCAACCTCGGGTTCCTGTGCATTCATCAATCTTTCCATTGCTTTAGTGGCCATTACTTCTCTAATCTATTTCTCTACTTTTAATTTGGGACAGGGGAATAAGGTGGCAATTTGAACAGCAGCTATTTTCCGGCTCACAATCCCTCGATAGTTGTACACAATTCTAACGCGTTTACCTTACTCTTCCTAATAGGTACGCATGTGAGTTAGTACACACTTCCGAAATTCGGTTATTTGGTTGATATGGGACTTGCACTTGTGGTTCTTTCTCTTTCTCGCAATTGGATTCAAAGTTTGTGGGTTCTCTCGGAGTGACAAAGTCCCTTCTAATTGAGTCCCGTCAGAGGTCGCCAAAAATGTTGCCTGTTTCGATCCCAACAGCGTCGCCAATACTGTTGCTAATATTAATGATGTTGGTGAACCACAAGCCTTCCCTTATATCGATCAAATGACCACACAACCAGTTAGTCCAAAAGATGGTGTATTTACATACACAAGGGTTATGTCGACATGCAAACACAATATCTACTACGAGTTAAATTACATCTATCAGCTACAATAACTGATACTTAACTTCAGGGCGACCGGCACTGTGCAAATGGATAAAGGCCTTTATCTGGATTTCACTTGGCTGGTTCGAAGAAAGTGGCTCTGTCTCTGCTGGGCTCATCCATCAGGTAACGATCGTTGGCCTTGAACTTAACTGGATGTTCCTGCTGCAATTGGGCTGACACAGGCCGTATCCAAAAGAGACAGAACACATGACTGTGCTCTATTTTATCCCTCTGGGATTTCGCGCTCTTTGGGGTGGTCCTTAACCTTGGACCCAATAGTTCAACAGGGCTCTGATCACTGTTTTCAATTTCAGCCAATAAAGGGGCAGGTGCCTTGGTAGCTGGGCGGGTCCTTAGCGGCCATTGACCTTGACAGTTGGGCTTTCTGAGTAAAGGGAGTGGCGCCGATCAGTCTGTGGCTGTACCGGTTGCTTGATTGGAGTTCTATTGTCCTGGGAAAATGGGCCATTGAAATGCAAACGAGCGGTGGTTTCGATCAGACCTTGTTACCTGCGTTTCAGATACACATAGGCTCTGTATCTGTCTGAGTCCTGGGTTGGCCATAATTCCCATGGTCCTTTACAGGTGGCCATCTTAGATGGCTACATCGCCCGTCAGTTCAAACTTAACCTTCTCAAAAGTCAAGAATTCCAACAGGTCCCCCCGCCACGCCAGGGCACAGGGTGGAGAGGTTGCTCTCCAACATATCAGGATCCGCCTTTGGGCGATCTACGAGGTGATGGCTACAATATCAGCCTCCGAACCTGTTTCCAACCCTGGCTGGTACGACACCCCGAATATGGCCTCCCGTGGGCCCGGGTCCAGTTTCACGTGCACCACTTTAGAAATTACCCTAAAAACCTCCCTCCAGTAATCCTCTAGCTTTGGACAGAACCAAAACATATGAACGTGATTAGCGACCCCTGCCTCCCCCCCCCCGCAATGTTCACACCCATCTTTTACACCTTCAAAGAATCAGCACATGCTCGCCCTCGTGAGGTGTGCTCTGTATACCACCTTCAGCTGTATCAACCCCAACCTCACGCACGAGTTGGACGCATTCACTCTCCGGAGCACCTCACACCAGAACCCCTCCTCCATATCCTCTCCCAACTCTTCCTCCCACTTTGCTTTGATCCCTTCCAGTGGTGCCATCTCCTCTTCTAAAATTGCTCCGTCCCAATTGGGACTATATACACTTAACAGCGCTACTAACCTCCCCCCCCAGTGTCTCTGACACTACCTCCTTCTCCAGACCCCCTGTCGTCATCACCTCCTCCAGCAATGTGGAGGCCGGCTCCACCGGGAAGCTCTGTATCTTCTTTCTGGAAAAATCTCGAACCTGCATGTATCTATACATTTCACCGTGCTCCAGCCCTACTCTGCTTACAGCTCCTTCAATCCTGCAAACCGCCCCCCAGGAAACAAATCTTTTAGTGTCTTAATTCCCTTCTCCTCCCATTTCCGAAAATTGCCATCCCACTTCCCTGGCTCAAATCTGAGGTTCCCCTGAATCAACATGTCCCTTGACCCTGCCCCCAACCTAAAGTGTTGGCGAAACTGCCTCCAAATTCTCAATGAAACTATTATTACCAGACTCCCTGGGCGCGATTCTCCGCTGCCCACGATGGGTCGGAGAATAGCGGGAGGGCGTCCCCGACATTTTTCACGCCCTCCCGCTATTCTCCCCCCCCACGGCCGCCCCACGACACGAATCGCTGCTCGCCGTTTTTTACGGTGAACAGTGATTCTCCCCAGGCCGGTGGGCCGAGTTCCCAGGCCTTTACGGCCGTTTTTACGGCAGCAAACACACCTGCTTGCTGCTGTCGTAAAAACGGCCGCAACATGCCCGTTCTGGGCACCCAGGGCCCCGATTGGCACAGCAGTACCACGGCCGTGCCAAGGGGGGCATGGGCCCGCGATCGGTGCCCACCGATCGCGGGCAGTGCGTCCGTAACGGACGCACTCTTTCTCCCTCCGCCGCCCCGCAGGATCAGTCCACGGGGCGGCCGAGGGAGATGACGGCCCCGCGCATGTGCGGGTTGGAGCCGTCCAACCCACGCATGCGCGGCTGACGTCATCGTGCGCGTCAGCCGGCATGACGCTTGGCGCACGGACATAGCGACGGTCGCTAAGGCCGCGATGCCGTGCTTCACGGGGCCCCGCTGCTAGCCCCGCCCGGGGGGGGGAAGAATTTGGGTCCCGGGAGGGGGCGCGGAGGCTGCTGTGAAACATGGCCAGTTTCATGGCAGCCTTTACGGCTCGCCGCATTTGCGGAGAATCGCGTCCCCTGAGTATTTCCCCTGAGCTATCGGGAGCGGCGTTGTTGCTAGTGCTTTCAATCCCGACCCCATGCACAAGCTCTCCTCTTTCTGACCCACTGGGAATCAACCCCTCTGACCCAACTCCGCACCTTGTCCACATTCGCCGCCCAGTAGTAATACATCAGGTTCGGAAGACCCAACCCCCCTACCTACCTTCTCCTCTATAGCAGCACCTTTCTAACTCTGGCCACTTTCCCTCCCCATATGAACAAAGTAATCTTTCCCTCAATCTCTCTGAAAAAAGCCGTTGACAGGAAAATCGGCAGTCATTGAAAAATAAACAGAAATCGCAGCAACACGTTCATTTTAAGCGCCTGTACCCGACCCGCCAGTGACACGGGGAGACCATCCAACTGTGCCAGATCAGCTTTCACTCTCCCCACCAAACTAGAAATGTTGTACGTGTGGAGCCCCCCCCCCCCTCACTCCGGGGCAACCTGCACCCCCAGGTATCTAAAGTGAGTCCCTACCCTACGGAATGGCAGCCCCCCCCACCCCTGCCCCCATCCCCAGCTGAGACACCACAAAATAATCACTCTTGTCTAGATTTAGTTTGTACCCTGAGAAAGACCCAAACACTTGAAGCAGCTCCAATATTCCCCCTATCGACACACTCGGTTCCAACATGTATAACAGCAAGTCATCAGCATATAAGGACACCCTATGCTCTATCCCACCCCGCACTATTCCTTTCCATACCCCCAAACTTCTTAATGCGATGGCCAACGGTTCAATCGCGAGTGCAAACAGCAGGAGGGACATAGGACATCCCTGCCTAGTCCCACGGTGGAGAGAAAAGTATCTCGAGCTGATGTTGATTGTGCGGACAGTCGCCCTCAGCTCCTTATATAGTAGCTTTACCCAGTTCACAAATCTTGGTCCAATCCCAAACCGCTCCAGAACTGCCATCAAGTACCCCTATTCTATTTTTATTGAAATTTTTACAAAATATAAACAACTCAACTCTACTAACAAAACAACCGCGGTAACACCCCAAGAACAATTCCCACCCAACTTCAAAAGTAACTACAAACGAGAGAAAAAAAAACAAAAGAACTGAAGAAGAATCCTCCACCGGGCTACTAGGGACGCAAAGGCCAGAACACCGGCCCCTTTCGCCTCCTGCACTCCCGGCTCCACTGCAACCCCAAGTATTGCGAGCCCCCATCCTGGCTTGACCCTGGATCCCACCACCTTCGACGCCGTCCTTGCTACCCCCTTCCAAAACTCCCCCAGCGCTGGGCACGCCCAAAACATATGGGCGTGGTTCGCTGGGCTCCCCGAGCACCTAGCACATCTGTCCTCGCCCCCGAAAAACCTACTCATCCTCGTCCCAGTCATGTGGGCCCTATACAGCACCTTGAACTGTATGAGGCTAAGCCTCGCACAGGAAGAGGAGGAATTCACTCTCTTCAGGGCGTCCGCCCACGTCCCCTCCTCAATCTCCTCACCCAGCTCCTCTTCCCATTTATACTTCAGTTCCTCCACCGAGGCCTCGTCTACCTCCTGCATTACCCGGTATATGTCCGAAATCCTCCCTCCTCCAACCCACACCCCCGAGAGCAACCGATCCCGCACCCCTCGTGGGGGCAGCAAGGGAAACCCCTCCACCTGCTGCCTGGCAAACGCCCTCACCTGCATGTACCTAAACATGTTCCCCGGGGGGATTCAAACTTCCCCTCTAACTCCCCCAAGCTCACGAACCTCCCCTCCACAAACAGATCCCTCAGCCTCCTAACCCCTGCCCTGTGCCAGCCCAGGAATCCACCATCAATGCTCCCTGGGATGAACCAATGGTGTAAAACGCCTTCTCAATGTCCAATACCACAACCACCTCTGTTTCCTTCCCCTCAGCCGGTGACATAATGACGTTCAATATCTTTATAACGTTTGAAAAGAGCTGCCTTCCTCTCATGAAACCCGTCTGATCTTCACCTATCACCTTCGGGAGGCACTCCTCCAGCCTACCCGCCAGTACCTTCTCCAATACTTTTACGTCCACATTCAAAAGTGATATGGCCTATATGACCCACATTCCGTCGGATCCTGATCTTTTTTTAGCAACAGGGAAATCGATGCCTGCCCCAAAGTTTGTGGCAACACCCCCTTCCCTATCGCCTCTTCAAACATCCCCACCATCAGGGGTGCCATCTTATCCTTGAATTTTGTATAATATTCCACCGGAAACCCATCCGGCCCTGCCACCTTCCCCGACTGCATCCTCTCAATCGCATCTTTTATCTCCTGCTCCACTATCGCTCCTTCTAATGTAGCCCTGTCCCCCTCCTCTAGCCTCGGGTATTCCAGCCCATCTAGAAATTCCTGCATCTCCTGGTCTCCCCCAGATGGCTCTGACCTGTACAACCTCTCATAAAATTCCTCAAAGGGCAGCACGGTGGCACAGCGGTTAGCATTGTTGCCTACGGCGCTGAAGACCTGGGTTCTAATCCCGGCCCTGGGTCACTGTCCGTGTGGAGTTTGCACATTCTCCCCGTGTCTGCGTGGGTTTCACCTCACAACCCAAATATGTGCAGGGTAGGCGGATTGGCCACGTTAAATCGCCCCTTAATTGGAAAAAAATAATTGGGTACTCTAAATTTAGAAAAAAAATTAATAAAATTCCTCAAAGACGTTGTTAATCAGATCTGGAGCCACCACTAACTTCCCTGCCCTATCGCTCACCTGAACAATTCCCCTTACCGCTGCTTCCCTCGGGAGCTGACCTGCTAACATACATGCCTTATCTCCATGCTCGTAAACTGCACTTCTTGCTCGTCTCAGTTGGTGCACCGCCTTCCTGGTCGATAGTCGGTCAAAGCTCGCCTGTAGTTCCTTCCTCTTTTCCAACTTCGCTGGGTCCCCATCTTCTGCATAACTCCTATCTACCTCCAACATCTCATCTATTACCCTCTGCTGCTCCAACCTTTCCTTTTTGTCCACCCTGGCCTTCAACAAAATCACCTGACCCCTCACCAACGCCTTTAGAGCCTCCCAGGCAACTGCCTTCGACACCTCACTCGTACAGTTGAAACCTACATATTCCTCAATTACCTTTTCAATTTTCTCACAGAACCCTTGGTCCCTCAAAAGTCCCACATCTAATTTCCACCCTGGCCCCTGCGCTACCCCCTTCTCCAGTACCATATCCACCCAATGCAGAGCATGATCTGACACTGCAATTGCTGAGTATTCTGACCCCTTAACCCCAGCCAGCAAAGCTTTCCCCAACACGAAAATGTCGATCCTCGAGTGTACCTTATGGACTGCTGAGAAAAACGAGTACTCCCGTTCCCTCGGGTGCAGAAACCTCCAAGAGACCACCTCTCCCATTTCCACCATTAGCCCAGCCAACGCCTTCGCCCCCCTGATGGGACCAGCGAGCGCGGCCATGAACTGTCCAACCTTGGCTCCTTCACCATGTTCCAGTCCCCCCCCACTATCAGTTTATGTGTGTCCAAGTCAGAAATGGCCCAAAACACCTTCTTTGCGAATCCCACATCTTCCCAATTGGGACCATATATGCTTAACAGCGCCACTAACCTCCCCTCCAGCGCCCCTGTCACAATCACATACCTACCCCTCTGATCTGCCACCACCTGCTCCATCTGGAAGTGTACTCTTTTGCTGACCATTACCGCTACCCCTCGAGCCCTTCCGTCAAATCCAGAGTGAAACATCTGACTAACCCAGCCCTTTTTAAGTCTCACCTGGTCCTTCACCCTCAAGTGAGTCTCCTGCAGCATTGCTACATCGGCTTTCAAACTTTTAAGATGCGCAAGAACCCTTGACCTCTTGACCGGACCTCCTAGCCCTCTCACGTTCCATGTGACTATCCTAACGTGTGGTCTCTCACTCCCCCCACCCTTCTTATCCACCATCATCATACCACCGGGCCCTGCCCCATGAGCCTGACCCGCCCCTATCCATTGCTAACATCGAACCCCTTCCCCCCACTCCCTTCCGCCCCCTCACTCGCTTCATAGGCCCATCGAAGCCTGTGAACCAGGCTCCAATGTCCGCAGCCCTCCTCTCACCTCACCTCCGCTCACTAGCCGACTTTAGTTAAAGGCCAACATAAGTTAACAAGTTTTATTTTTATATGGAATGTTGCAAGCCATGTGATCCACAAATGTTTTCCTGGGCTCTGCAGAGGGCCCTTGGTTACCCTTGCCCTGACTTTCTTTCTCTTTCTCCTGATCGTCACAGATTTGGCAACTTCACCCCCAATTCCCTTCTCTCCACCACCCCAGGCCCTGGATGTACATAACACAAGCCAAGAATCATTCCTTAGATCTCTGGCGCCATCTAGTTTCTATCTCTGTTCCTGTTGTCCCCACCTGAGCCCAGAGACACTGGCCGGAATTCTCCGAGCCTCTGCGCCGCAATCGCCGCCATCACGGGGGCGGAGAATGGGGCGTCGGGCCCCGGCGACCGGAGAATCGGCGGCTGTCGCGCGCCCGGTTGATGCGGCGCCAGTGGGGGACCATTGAACGAGGCCCCCGCGGTGATTCTACGTGGACGACTGGCCGAGTTCCCATCGGCTTGGTTCACGTATGGTTCCACCAGGCGGGAGCTCGGAGTCGCGGCTGCAGTGGCCGTCCTGGTGGGGGACGGGGGGATCCATTACCAGTGGGGGCTCCACGGTGGCCAGGCCCGCGATCGGAGGCCACCGATCGGCGGGCGCCGCGATCTGGGAGGGGGCCTATATTGTTGGGGCCGGATTGCCCGCCAAATTGCGCGGGGCCGCCGTGCACATGGGTGGACCCACAGCTGAAGTGCAGGGCCCCGTATATCGGCAGCCGGAGCTGCGCGGAGCACTCCGGCGCCCTGCTGGCTCCCTTCAGGCAAGGGAATCGCTGGGCCAAGGGGCCCGTTGATGCCGGCGTGAAACGCTCCGGTGTTTCCGCCGGCATCAACACGTAGCCGCCGTTTTGGAGAATCCCGGCCACTATTCCCTCAGGTGGGAGAATGCAGAAAGTGTGGGCACAATCTTAAAATCAGAGCGAGGCATTCCACAGTGAAATCAGGATTCATTTCTTTCTGACACAGAGTAATGGTAACAGGTATTCAAAATGCAGTGAATTCAAATTTCCATGATTCAGTTCATATAAATCTCAGGAGGATAAATGGAGCTGAGATGCGGGTCAACCATGGTCTCACTGAATGACAGAACAGATTCGAGGGGGTGAATGGCTGTCTCTTGTTCCTATGTTGTAAAAGAAGATAGATTGGAATTATACTATGCCCGTAATGACCACCAGACATCCCAAAGTATTTAAAGCCAATGAAATATTTCTGAAGTGCAGCTGCTGTTATTTTTTACTCATTCGCGGGATGGGGACCAGCATTTATTTCCAATCCCTAATTGTCCTTGAACTGAGTGGTTTGCTAAGCCATTGACAGGGAGTAGTTATGAGTCAACCAAATTGGTGTGGGTCTGGAGTCACATGTCGGCCAGACTGGGTAAGGACAGCAGATTTCCTCCCCTAAAGGATATTAGTGAACCAGTGGGTTTTTATGACAAGCGACAATGGTTTCAATCAAAAGCAAAGACTGGGGATGCTGGAAAAGGTTTCATGGGCATCATTAAAATTTTCATTCCGGATTTGCATTGTATTCCAATTTTCACCATCTGCTGTGGTGGGATTTGAAATCGGATGGAAAAGTTCCCAAAACTTTTCCTGTGGGCCTCTGGATTACTAGCATAGTGACAACACCACTACATCACCACTTCCCCACTCTAATATTGGAAATGGGGCAGCCAAGTTGCACAAAAGGTCCCACAAACAGCATGGGGATAATGGCCAAATAAACTGCTTTTCCAATGTTGATTAAGGGATAGATATTGGCCAGGATTCCTGGGATAATTCACCTGTTTCGAAATAACACCTGGAGATCCTTTATTTCCACATGAAGGGGCAAGTGAGACCTCAATTTAACTAATTTTAAATGGTGGAGCTGGGAGTTAAAGTTGACCCCTCTCACTGCACTATTGAATCCTGTTATTTCATTTTAAATGCAGTATGGGGCAGCACGGTGGCCTAGTGGTTACCACAACCGCCTCACGGCGCTGAGGTCCCAGGTTCGATCCCGGCTCTGGGTCACTGTCCGTGTGGAGTTTGCACATTCTCCCCGTGTCTGCGTGGGTTTCGCCCCCACAACCCAAAAATGTGCAGAGTAGGTGTTTTGGCCACGCTAAATTGCCCCTTAATTGGAAAAAATAATTGGGTAATCTAAATTTATAAAAAAAAATGCAGTACATCAGGGAGCATCAGTTTTGATTTTTGTGCTCAAGTCCTGGAGTTGGTTTGATTCAGAGGCAAAATGTCTACCAGCTCAGCCATGACTGGCACAATCAATAGTTGCAAAAAAGATAATCAAATCGTTTTCTTCTTAAACCAGACCAAAATGTTGTCACCCTGAAAAGTTCATTGTTAGTGCCAATATGTAAAACATGGTCAGTAAAATCAGTGAATCAACTGCAGATTTCTAGAATAGGCCAATTGTATTTCAAGTTGGCAGAATAAATGAACATTGTAAGCTGGAGAAATCAACCAAACAGATAAAGCACAAGGTATTTTAATAAATATCAAAAGATCACCTATTATTTATCATGTGGCAAAATGCATGTTACTGATCATATTGGGAATGCCAGTGACATCAGCAGTATATTCAAAACATGTGTTTTTAAACTTAGCTATACATAGCAAATGGAGTAATAAGCTGTGTACATTCATCTCCCTCAACATTGCTCATGAATGAAACAATTGTTTTGTATCTTACTGTTATAACCCCACTGAGGGCCACGGGGAAGCCATTGTCGATCTCCCGTAGAAGAGTACCAGCTTCCCAGATAGGGGGCGGAGGCCGCCCTCCTGGAGCTCATTACAGACTCGCATAAATGCCGGCCCAAAGCAGGGCCTGGTGTGGTTACCTCTCCCAGCACGGACTGAAGTGGGAGTGGGTTACTGCCTCGAGTAGAATATTGTATATCGTTAAGTACATTTCTGTTCTACTACCGCTGGCTTCCTCAAGTTACTAAACTGGCCACGAGGGCAAAAGGAAACTCCGGACTCATTTGTTGGACTGTCTAGCTGGCCGGTCACTTACTATCCCAGAATGTGGAGACATAACAGTTCAGATGCCACTATTCAGGAATCAGGAAGCCTTTGATACAGGCCAGGAAGACTGGAGCCAGTATGCTGAGTGCATGAGGTATTTCTTCCAGGCTAACGGGAGTCTGGGGAAGAACTTCAAAGTCACCCTCCTGACCGTCTGCCAGGCCCCGACCTTTGGGATCGTAAAGGTCCAACTTACCCAGCTGCACCAGACTACAGATCATTTGATGAGCTGGTTGCTTTGGTTGCTGTACATTATGAGCCTAAGCCTTCCCTGATCATGCAGCGGTACAGGTTTAATACGGCAATGTGGTCTCCAGGTGAATCGGCCACTGATTTCTTAACCACCAAAGGTGCCTAGCTGAGATTTGAGAGTTGCCGTCCCTCTCCGAAATGTTGAGGAATAGGCTAGTGTGTGGCGTAAACAATGTGGCTACTCAGAGGAAGCTGTCGGTGGAGCCCACTTTGGATTTGAAACGGGCCATCGAGCATTCCCTGACCAGAGAGCGCACAGAGAAAGTACAGGAGCAGCAGGGGGTCCATGGACTATGGCGTCCATAGTTTAGCCCACCCTCCATTTCAAATTCCCACTGCATCACGGGGCAATGCCAGTCTGGCCAGATCACCTCCGGAAGGGCAGCCCCAAAGGCAAATTCATAGCTGGGTCAGGCTTTCGGGAGCTACTGCTGACCGACGGGATACCTCCCCAGAGGATGAAAGGGAGAGTTGGCCACATTGCCAAACATGTGGTTAAAGGACTCATGGAGGCCAGAGCCACAGAGATAAGCACGAAGCAGTGCCTTGCATGTGGGCCCCCCAGATGAGGAGGGCTGTTTGATGCAGCTGAATAGCATCATGGCTCTGGAGGTAGCACCAATCCGAGTTGCATTACAAGTCAATGGTCACCCCCTGGTAATGGAAATGGACACTGGAGCTGCCATCTCCATCGTGGACCATCGGACATTTTGGCGACTCTGCAGAGGGACCATGCCGCTGCAACACCAAAGCAAGGTTGCTGACCTACACCGGAGAGCCTTTGAACATTGTGGGGATCACCGTCGTTAAGGTAACCCATAGGCATCAGTCGGTCCGTCTTCCCCTGGTTATGGCACGAGGACCAGGGCCCAATTTGCTGGGCCGTGACTGGTTGCGAGTCCTCCATTTCATCTGGCAACAAGTTTTTCAGATGGGCACTGGGAATCTGCACGACATACTGGGCAAATATCCCAAAGTGTTCCAGGAAGGTCTGGGCAGGGTAAAGGGGCCAAGCTCTTTATCTAAGAGTATCCTAATGTTCACCCCGGCATTTTACGGTGAGGCCTGTCCCCCATCCATTGGTTTACAAACTTTTCAAGGAGCTTGATGGTTCTGGGGGTCATACTCCTGGTGCAGTTTGTGGAATGTGCCACACCCATGGTGCCGATAACGAAGCCCAACAAATCTGTCCAACCCTGCGGAGATTTTAAGCTCACGGTGAACAGAGCTTCATGCCTGGACCGGCAGCCGATGCCAAGAATGAAGAATTTGTCCACAAAACTGACTGGAGAATGCTCTTTCATGAATCTTGACATGAGTCATGCCTATTCGCAGGTGGAGCTAGACCCTGAGTCCAGGATATCGGCGACCATATATACCCATATACACTTCACAAGCCCACATCCAAGAATCAGAGGGCACAGGTTCAAAATCATGGGTAATAGGAGTAAAAGTGATGTGAAGAAAATGTTTTCAGCCAGCGGGTAGTTGGAGTCTGGGACAAACTTTGAGAGAATAGCGGAGGCAGGTTCGATCAAAGTATTCAAAAGGGAATTGGATTGTATCTGAAAAGAAACAATGTGCGAGGTTACGGGAATAAGGCAGGGGAGTGGAATTAGATAGAATGAACGCCCTTTCAGCGAGCCAGTCCGACTGCAGAACAGATCAGAGAACTTAAGAGTACTGGCACCAACTAGCAGTGGGTTGTGCAGCAAAAGGCACTGCCAAGAGAGGGAATACACAAAGGAATCCATAAATCAAATGAGTGGAGAACACACTCATGGGGCTGAATGAGGTTAGAGATCAGTGATGGGCAACCTAGGTTAGTTAGTGAGTGAGTGGCCTCCTTCAGCCCAGCGGGCTGCAAGATTGAAATCGGGCTTGCTCACCAAACATGACCCCATGAATAAGATGAAATACATTCAATACGCATCTAATATTTTATAACGAGTTTTGGAAAATCTTAATTTTTATATATATTAATAGAACTTCAAATGGTAAAAACAAAATAAATATTTACACTTTGGACGCAGAGGGAGCACACGGCTCTCTCAGTCAATGTTGAAGCAAACAGCACGCACCTCATTTCACTTGCCCTTGCTTTACATGTGTATCACTTCAGTCATACTGGTAGGGAAAAAACAACGTAGATGGAAATCAGCAGAATGTGGTAACCCTGCGTGTGGGCAACAAAATGTCTCGTAGGCTGCACTGAGAACCCAGATGCGCTGCATGTGCCTCCACTGCCCACCACTGTTGTAGAGGTAGGCTAGACCAAGACCATGGAGGGCTTTGCAGATGAGAACAAGGATTTAAGTGATGTGTAGGCAAATGAGCGGAAGAATTCCCAACACACTAAACAGGCATCTGGCTCTTATTGGAGATGATATACATAGAAAATAGAAACAGAAGGAGACCATTCGGCCCTTTGAGCTTGCCCCACCATTCACTATGATCATGGCTGATCCATCAAATTCAATACCCTGATCCCGCCTTCCCCCCATCCCTTGATCTTTTTAGCCTCTAATTCCTTCTTTGAAATCACACAATGGTTTGGCCTCACTACTTTCTCTGGTAGTGAATTCCACAGATTCACCACTCTCTGGGTAAATAAATTTCTCCTCACCTCAGTCGAAAAGGTTTACCCCTTATCCTCAAACTATGGCACCTAGTTCTGGACTCCCCCACCATCGGGAACATTCTTTCTGAATCTACCCTGTCTAATCCTGTTAGAATTTTATAATTTCCGATGAGATCCCCTCTGACTCTTCTAAACTCCAATGAATATAATCCTAACCAATTTAGTCTCTCCTCATATGACAGTCCCGACATCACAGGAATCAACCTGGTAAGCCTTTGTTGCACTACTTCTATAGCAAGAACATCCTTCCTCAGATAAGGACACCAAAACTGCACACACTACTCCAGGTGTGGCCTCACCAATGCCCTATACAATTGCAGTGAAACAACCCGATTCCTATATATCCCTATTCTCTCAGCATGAAGGCCAACATAACATTTGCCTTCTTTACTACCTGCACGCTTACTTTCAGCAACTGATGCACGAGGGCACCTGGAGATCCACTTCTCTCAATTTACACCCATTCAGATAATAATCTGCCTTCCTATTTTTGCTACCGAAGTGGATAACCTCCACATTATTCTGCGTCTGTCATGCCTATGCCTTCACTCAGCCTATGTAGGTCACGCTGAAGCAATTAAGCACCCTCCTCACAGCTCACCCTCCCACCCAATTTTGTATCACCTGCAAATTTGGAGTTAATACATTTAGTTCCCTCATCCAAATCATTAATATATAATGTGAACAGTTGACAGATCCCTGAGGTACCCCACTAGTCACTGCCTGCCAATCGGAAAAAGGCCCATTTATTCCGACTCTTTGCTTCCTACCTGCTAACCAGCTTTCTATCCATCTCAAGACAGTATCCACAATCCCATGCTCTTTAACTTTACATAGTGATCTGCTATGTGAGACCTTGTCAAGAGCCTTCTGAAAGTCTAAATAAATCCTATCCGCGGGTTCTCCCTGGTCAACTCTACGAGTTACATCTTCAAAGAATTCCAGCATTTGCCAAGCATAATTTCTCTTTTGTAAATCCATGCTGACTTTGTCTGATTATACCACTGCTTTCCAAATGCTACACAATGAAATTCTTGCTAATGGGCTCTAGGAACTTCCTTAATATCAACCTTCGGTTCATTGGTCTATACTTCTCTGTTGCCAAAGAAGAACCAGGCAACGTGCCTCAATGACTACCGTCCGGTGGCCTTGACATCTATCATTATGAAGTGCTTCGAGAGGTTGGTAATGAAACACATTGGGCGGGATTCTCCGGGAATTGGCGGGGCAGGCAGAAACGGCGCAGTGGAGTGGCGGGAACCACTCCGGTGTCGGGCCGCCCCAAAAGTGCGGAATCCTCTGCACCTTCAGGCGCTAGGATGCGCTGGAGTGGTTTGCGCTCCGCTGGCCGGCGTGGAGGGCCTTTGGCGCCGTGCCAGCTGGGGCTGAAGGGACTCCACCAGCGGGCGCGGGTCCGAGCATGCACAGGAGCGTCAGCAACTGCTGACATCATCCCCGCGCATGCGCAGGGGGGTTCACCTTCGCGCCGGCCATTGCGGAAGCTGACACAGCCGGTGCGTAGGAATAGAATGCCCCCACAGCACAGGCCTGCCCGCAGATCAGTGGGCTCCGACTGCGGGCCACGCCACCGTGGGGGCACCCCCCGGGGCCAGATCGCCCCACGCCTCCCCCAGGACCCCGGAGGCCGCCCACGGAGCTGGGTCCCGCCGGTAGGTACCTACCTTGACTTACGCCGGTGGAAAAACAGGCGGGAACTCGGCCCATCGCGAGCCGGAGAATTTGGGCGGCCCCGAGTCACGCCGGTCCCCGCCATTCTCCAAGGCGGGCAGTGCGATTCACGCCGCGGCGACGTTTGTGGGGTAGGAGAATTCGGAGGCTGGCGGGGGTCGGATTCACGCCGACCCCCGGCGATTATCCGACCCGTCGGAGAATCCCGCCCATTAACTCCATACGTCCAGAAAACCTTGATGCACTGCAATTCGCATACCGCCGCAACCAGGGAAACACCATCTCCCTAGCCGCACACTCATCCCTGGAGCATCTCGCCAACAAGGACTCCGACATCAGACTCCTATTCATTGACTATAGCTCAGCCTTCAACACCTTAATTTCAGCCAAGCTCATATCAAAACTCCAAATCCTGCGACTTGTCTTCTCGCTCTGCAAATGGGTGCTCGACTTCCTGACCCATAGACCACTATCAGTAAGAATAAACAAAACCTCCTCCACGATAGTCCTCAATACTGGGGCACTGCAAGGCTGAGTACTTAGAGAATATACACGACTGTGTAGCAAAACTTGGCTCCAACTCCATCTATAGATTTGCTGATGTCACGACCGTAGTGGGTCGGATCTCGAACAATGATGAGTCTGAATCCAGGAGGGAGATAGAGAACCTAGTGGTGTGGTGTTACAACAATTTCTCCCTCAACGTCAGCAAAACTAAGGAGCTGGTCATTGACTTCAGGAAGCAAAGTATCGTACACACCCCTGTCTGCATCAATGGTGCCAAGGTGGAGATGGTTGACAGCTTCAAATTCCTAGATGTGCACATCAACAATCTGTCCTGGTCCACCCACGTCAAGGCTACGACCAAGAAAGCACAACAGCCCCTATACTTCCTCAGGAAATTAAGAAAATTCGGCATGTCCACATTGACTCTTACCAATTTTTACAGATGCACCATAGAAAGCATCCTATCTGGCTGCATCACAGCCTGGAATGGCAACTGCTCGGCCCAAGACCGTAAGAAACGACAGAGAACACAGCCTAGTCCACCAGCTCTCCCATCCATCGACTCTGTCTACATCTCCCACTGCCTTGGCAAAGCAGGCAGCATAATCAAAGACCCCTTTCACTCGGGTTATTCTCTCTTCAAACCTCTTCCATCGGGCAGGAGATATAAAAGTCTGAGAACACGCACTAACAGGTTCAAATACAGCTTCTTCCCCGCTGTTACCAGACATCTGAATGACCCACTTATGGACTGAACTGATCTCTTCACACACCATTTCTATTGAGTAGTATTACACTCCATATGCTTCACCCAATACCTGTGTCTATGTATTTACATTGTGTATTTATGTGTGTCCTATGTCTTTTCATGTATAGAACAATCTGTCTGGACTGTACACAGAACAATACTTTTCACTGTACCTCAGTACACGAGACAATAAATTAAATCCAATCCAATCCAATGGATCTACTATTTCTATGGCCACTTCCTTAAGTACTCTGAAGATTATCAGGCCCCGGAGATTTATCCGCCTTCAATCCCATTAATTTCCCAAAACAGTTTCTCTACCAATACTGATACTGATTTCCTTCAGCTCCTCACTGAAACTTGTGTTTCTCAGAACTTCCAGTACATTATTCATGTCTTCCAGAAGCAAAGTACAAATTTAGTTCCTCAGCCATTTCTTTGTTCCCCATTATGAAATCCCCCGTTTCGAGCTACAACGTTCATTTTTGACAATCTTTTTACACCCTATAGAGATTACAGTCAGTTTTTATGTTCCCCGCTAGATTACTTTCATATTGTATTTTCCTATTCATAATCAATCCCTTAGTCTGCCTTTGCTGAATTTTAAACTGTTCCCAATCATCAGGTCTATTGGTTTTTCTTGCCAATTTGTATGCCTCTTCTTTGAATCCAATGCTATCTCTAATTTCCCTGGTAAGCCATGGTTTAGCCACAGTTCTCTTTCTACATTTGTGCCAAATAGGAATAAACACCTTTTGGAGTTCACCTATTTGTTCCTTGAATACCTGCCATTGCCTGTCCACTGTCCTTCCTTTCAGTAATGTTTCCCAATCCGTCATAGCCAATTCATGCCTCATACCATCATAGTTACCTTTATTGAGATTCAGGACCCTGGCCTCAGAATCAACTACCTCACTATACATCTTGATAAAGAATTCTACCATATTATGGTCACCCATCCTCAAAGGTTCTCTCACAACTAGATTACCAACTAATCCTTTCTTATTGCACAATACCCATTCTAAAATGGCCTGTTCTCTTGTTCCCTTGATGGCCGGTTCCACAACGTATTGATCCAGAAAACCATTCTATAAATACTCCAGAAATTCCTCCTCTATTGTACTGTGACTAATTTGACTCACCCAATCTATATACAATGAAAGTCACCCATAATCACAGATGTTCCTTTATCACATGCATCTCTGATATACTGTCTAATGCTATTCCCAACATTACCATTACAGTTTGGTCATCTGTGTACCATCCCTACAAATGCTTTTTGCCCCTTGGCTTTTCTGAACTCGAGCCATAAAGATTATCAGCAGAGAAAGATCCTATTGCACCAGTGACAGGGTCTGAGTTGAAAATGTTCTTTCAGAAGTATCAAATTTCACAAATACTTTGTGCTGCAATATTCTATTTATCCCATGAGAGTTAAACAACTGGAAACAGATTACAAAATGTTGTTTTGTTGGTCCAGTTGGTAGATTTATTCACAAGATGAAACAGATAATGAAATAACATACATAATATTTCACCAAGTTATGTTTATCTAATGAGTTGCTGAAGGCCCCATGTTGAACCCACTGACTGTACCAAAGCTAACTGATATCAGCTAATAGGGTATACCATAATAAGTGGTTTCAACAGTGCATGGAGGGTGTGCATGGAGCAGGGATAGGGGCTGGAGGAAAAATAACATAATGGACAAAGTTTCCTCTTCTACCCTATTTACAGCAGAGGTAATTAAGTGACAATCAGACTTGAACTGAGCTGTGATATCCCTTGACCTCTGCTCAACAATCAACCTCAAGCCTCACGTAAGAAGAATGGCAAGTTGCTGAATGTATACAGGGCTATTGTTTTAAAAAGTATCATTCATAGTAGAAGCTTGAAATTATCTAATATTCAGGCATATGCAAACACTAAATACAAAACATACAGCCATTATAATTTATTTGTGGAGCCATGTATCCAAGAATTGAGTTTGGCAGAATCCAGTTGGACTAGCTATGTCATCAATATCATGCGTACAAGGACAGGACAGAGGCTGTGGACTGTCCAATGAGTGGTTCAGCTCCTGACCTCTGAAAGCCCCTCCTATGTAAGGAGTGTGATTAAAACTCGCCATTTACCTGGAGCCCCTCCCAGGAATGTGATTAAACTTGTCATTTAACTGGGCTAGTTCCTTCTAACTGCGCAGTAACAGCAATCAAGACTTTCCCATGCAGGCTGAGCACAAGGACAAGACCACCCCTTTAAATTAGGGCCTGTAGACGGCCATACAAAAACACCTTTAGTGGTTCCAAGCACTTCAATGAAAAGGATGCACACAACAGAAAAAATTAGAGGGGACATCAATGGGTGCAGATTTGACCGCTGAATAAATTCCACATCAGTTCACTTGATCAGTGATCCCACCACAGAACTCAATATCTACCATCAATGCACCTGACAGCATCATCTACAGGATTCACTGCAACAATTCAATGAAACTACTTCAACAGGATTTCCCCGCCTGATTACTTAGGGAGACTGGATTTTATGGAGTTTCGAAGGCCTGGAGGGGGGTTGGTCCTTGCAGCAATTTGACACTGGGGGCAGCATTAATTGCTTTAAGGTGAGATTGCTTCCCCTTTCTCAGGAGGAAGTCCCACCTTAAAGAGCAGCCGGCAAATCAGATTGGCTGGCAGCTCTATTGACCCAACAGCATCAGCTGGGCATGGTGTCCACTCCTGGGACTACAGGCAATGTCACCGCACTGAGGAATCCAGGATTGGGGGTCTCAGCAAGGGGGAAATGCCTCTGATGAGCCCAGTGATTCCACAACCTGCACAGCTAAAACTGTCTGGCTTCCTTCATGTTGTGGGTCTCCCCTCTCTGCAGGTAAAATATTGGCAGGGTGGGGACAATAATTAGCCACTTCTGGGCCTCAATGTCCAAGGATGATTGAGGACCACCACCTCCTCCATCCCACCATTTCAGACAGGTCAGGGGACGGGGATAGGCGACGGGAAGGCCACCCGTTCGATTTTACATATACCCTCGCCATCAAACATGCCGACGGGGAAGCGAAAAATCCAGCCCCAAGAGAATGTAAACGTTGCCAAAGTCCCAGAGAAACATATGTTGCTTTCTCCTTTTGAGGGGGAGAGCTGGCTGGTGGTGATTTAACCTGAGGGCCATCAAACGCGGGCGAGGGGCAAGTTTGAGAAGATGGGCCTTCATGAGTAACCTCCGCCCGTTCAAGAATTGAACCCACACTGTCAGCCAGTAGTCCAGCCAACTGAGCTAACCAACCCCATATGATGGGGCTACAAATCACATGTCACTGGCAAACATACATCACCAGTCCTTCATTATTGCTGGATCAATATGCTGAAATTTCCTCCTCAGTGGGCAGCATGGTAGCACAGTGGGTGGCACTGTTGCTTCACAGCTCCAGGGTCCCAGGTTTGATTCCCGGCTTGGGTCACTGTCAGTGCGGCGTCTGCACATCCTCCCCATGTGTGCGTGGGTTTCCTCCGGGTGCTCCGGTTTCCTCCCACAGTCCAAAGATGTGCAGGTTAGGTGGATTGGCCATGATAAATTGCCCTTAGTGTCCAAAATTGCCCTTAGTGTTGGGTGGGGTTACTGGGTTATGGGGATAGGGTGGAGGTGTTGACCTTGGGTAGGGTGCTCTTTCCAAGAGCTGGTGCAGACTCGATGGGCCGAATGGCCTCCTTCTGCACTGTAAAATCTATGATAAGTATGGTATCGAAGTGCAGTCAATGTTTGTGTGCGAGAGATCATATTTATTCCCTGTGTTTCATAAATTTTCTGTAACATTACTCATGCTAAGTCAGACATTATATTGAATCATTAATAAAAGAAAAGTAGCCTGCCTACAATTAGTGAAGTAGTTGTTCAGTTAATCTGAAAGAAATATTTTTATGACAAAACAAAAGCTAATTTGCTATTTTGAGGAATTTGTTCGAACTTAAAATAAGTAAAACAAACTTTGGCAGGATACAGTTTTAAACATGTGTGCATTTTGCTTTAATCCTGGAGATGACCTCTCATCACAGGTTCCGATGAGTCAGGCTACTTAATTCACCATACCTAAATCAATCCAGACAGGTTCCACAGTTCCTCTATAACCTGGCATCTAACAGTTACTTACCATCAAACAATTGACACAGAAATACAAGATAGCAAAGATAATTAGCAAAATAACAATTTGTTTATAACACAGCAAGGCATTCTTCTCCTTGTAAAACTGCATATTATCCAATTTTCTGTCAGCAATATTACAGAAGGTCTACAATGTAAACACATACACCTAGCACAGCGCTGAGCCCTTCTGAGCTGCAACCCGATATTGACAAACACATTTTAATCTGCCTCCTTTGCTCACTAAACACAGCTGAACTCTCTTTGACTCAATGTCCTA
Source organism: Scyliorhinus canicula (assembly GCF_902713615.1). Lineage (NCBI taxonomy): Eukaryota > Metazoa > Chordata > Chondrichthyes > Carcharhiniformes > Scyliorhinidae > Scyliorhinus > Scyliorhinus canicula. The sequence goes on from NC_052152.1 coordinate 176,122,450, forward strand.
ATTAAAATTAGCCTTTGTATCCTTAAAAGGTACAAGCTAGATTACACACATTTCTTAGCAGCAGAACAATACATAAGTTTACAACAAGGGATTGTCATGCTGCATCTGATTTATTGTGGGAAATGCCACCGGAGATTTCCGAGAACATAAAATAATGTTATACACAGCTGTAAACTAATCGGGGTATGTGACATGTAATTGGACGTGATCCATATTGTATCACCACCTGTTGTGAAAACTAATAGTACCCTTAAAAGGTATTCACTTCTCATACCATCCTAATATAAGGGCTATGATCTATTTCATGCCAAATCAACTAAAACATTAGGTTGGTCTAAGCATCAACAAGGACAAAGAGCATATAAACTTGGGGTATTTGGCCAGAGGTTTTTCCTGTTATTCGAACTACACATGTTACATTTGTGACAACTCTAGGTTTGATCACGTTAATGTTGCATAATGCAATCACTGGTAGAGAACATCAGGAAAACATTTTGCTGTCCTCGCCCATATTCACAGACACTTTTCAGGAACAGACAGGAGCTGGAATGCTGCGTAATTCTTCCCCTCTAACACAGGGACACTATAATGACTCTTTTGCTTTGCTGGTTGAAATTTGTTTATTCACCATGGGTGTGGGATTGAACTATTCCAGCCGACACAGTTCAATAATACTATTTATCCGGGAATTCATTGGAGAGGCTGCAAAGTTTCTGCCGCATCAAATTCAATTGGCCAAAGCTTGCGAGGGCCACTGGCCAATCAAAGCCGGGCATGATTTGACCAAAAAGATCCAGCAGGCATTGCAAAGAAGCCTGGTGTTGGACATTCTACGGCTAACGGCATAGTGCGCATTCTGTGGAAACAATAAGTCAATCAACCCAACCCTGTGATCAGTACAACGCATTTGCCCGCAGGATCAAACTTCTGATTAGCAAAATAGTTACACTTGGTTTGCAATACATGTACTGTGTGATGTGTTGGGTAAGCTGGGTCTGCGACGACTGCGTTTACTGCAGCAGTGAGAGAGACAGGCTTCCAACACTTGAAGAAATGCAACTCTATTTTATTGAACTCTTAACTATCATACATACTTAAACTGTGGGTTGACACAATGCTGAGCTGACTGGAGACCTGAGGCTAACCTGACCAGACTATCTTACGACCACATGGTGCATGTTCTAGCTGTTGCTCACGGGCTCGGACTGTCTCAGAGGCTGGATCCCAAGAGAGTGGGAAAACTAGTGCCCTCTGGTTTTATAGTGGTCGTGTCCTGTCTGGTGATTGGCTGCTGTCTTCTGTGTGTTCATTGGTCATCCTGTGTGTCAATCAAAGCCTGTCTGTACACCATCATATACTTGTGTGTATATTATGACATCTCCCCCCCTTTTTTTTACTTAAAAAAAAAATGTGTATAGGTCAATAAATAGTGAGTGTATGTAGGAGCCTGACTATATACAAAGTACGTGAACGTATTGACATGGGAAGGTGTCTAGTGCAGATAGAGGGCATACAACAAATTAGGAAGAAACAATATGTACAGATGTAAACGGATCACAAGGTAATGCAACATTCAGTCTATAAATTCAGTCTCTGTGGTGGGCGACAAATTCTGGTTGACCGCCTCAAGGGTGGGTTAGGGGCCGCCTGCACTGGAATGGGCGGAGTTGCCTCCAATGTAGAGGGCGGTAAAAGAACTGGCAGATCGGTGGCCTGGTGGAAGGGTGCGTCCTGAGGAACCAGCAGGCGAGGCGGGACATGACGTTCAGGTGGCGAGCGTGGAAGCAGCCGCAGTGCCCGCCTATTACGCCGAAGAAAGGAGCCATCATGCGAACGAGAAATGATCTCGGGGCCATTTGCTTGACCACCACAGCTGTGGCAGACCAGCCATCGTCCGGTAGCTGAACACAAACTCGGTCAGCAGGGACCAGATCAGGGAGATCTGTGGCGAGGGCGTCATACGCCGACTTGCATCAGGCCCAAGACTGTTGCATCCTTTGCAGGACCAGAAAATTGTCACGGTCCGGGATGTGGATTGCTGGCACCGTCGTCCATAGTGTGCGGTTCATCAGCAGCTGTGCTGGGGACAGCCCAGCGGACAAGGGAGTCGCCCTGTAGGCTAGCAGCGCCAGGTTAAAATCTGAACCCGAGTCAGCAGCTTTGCACAACAGTCTTTTAACAATGTGTACCCCCTTTTCAGCTTTCCCATTCAACTGGGGGTAGTGGGGGCTTGAAGTGACATGTGTAAAATTGTACTGCCAGGCAAAATCAGTCCACTCCTGACTGAAGAAGCTCGGGCCATTATCATTCATGACTGTAAGTGGAATGCCATGACGGACGAAGGTCCCTTTGCATGCCTTGATTTTTTTTGATTTTTTATAATTTTTATTCAAATTTTCACATTTTCACAAAAAAAGAAAACAGTAACAGAGAATTCAAAGAACAAAAAGAACAAAGCCCCCCCCCCCCCATATATACAAAAGAGAAACAGTAAATAAACGCGCGTCGTTAGCGAAGATTCAACCCAGAACAAAAACAAAGAGAAAGAGACTCCCCCGTCGGGTTGCTGACCTTTTGATTTTACCGTTCTGCCAGGAGATCTAGGAATGGTTGCCATCTCCTGAAAAACCCCTGCACTGACCCCCTTAGGGCAAATTTCACCTTCTCCAATTTAATAAACCCCGCCATGTCATTGATCCAGGCCTCCACGCTTGGGGGGCCTCGCATCCTTCCACTGAAGAAGAATCCTCCACCGGGCTACTAGGGACGCAAAGGCCAGAACACCGGCCTCTTTCGCCTCCTGCACTCCCGGCTCCACTGCAACCCCAAATATTGCGAGTCCCCAGCCTGGATTGACCCTGGATCCTACCACCCTTGATACCGTCCTTGCTACACCTTTCCAAAATTCCCCCACGCTGGGCATGCCCAGAACATGTGGACATGGTTTGCTGGGCCCCCAGAGCACCTAATACACCTGTCCTCGCTCCCAAAGAACCGGCTCATCCTTGTCCCGGTCATATGAGCCCTATGCAGCACCTTAAACTGTCTGAGGCTAAGCCTCGCACAAGAAGAGGAGGTGTTCACCCTTTCCAGGGCATCCGCCCACGTCCCCTCCTCAATCTCCTCACCCAGCTCCTCCTCCCATTTATCTTTCAGCTCCTCCACCGAGACCTCGTCTACCTCCTGCATCACCTGGTACGCTTCTGGGATCCTCCCCTCTCCAACCCACACCCCCGAGAGCACTCTGTCCCGAACCCCACGCGGCGGCAGCAGAGGGAACCCCGCCACCTGCCGCCTGACAAACGCCCTTACTTGCATGTACCTAAAGCTGTTCCCCGGGGGGAGCCCAAACATCCCTTCCAACTCACCCAGGCTCGCAAACGTCCCATCTATGAACAGGTCCCCCAGCCTCCTGACACCTGCCCTGTGCCAACTCAGGAACCCGCCATCAATTCTCCCCGGAACAAACCGGTGGTTCCCCCGTATCGGGGACCCCATCGAGGCCCCCACCTCCCCCCTGTGCCGCTTCCATTGCCCCCAAATCTTGAGGGTAGCTGCCACCACCGGGCTCGTGGTATACCTCGTTGGAGGGAGCGGCAGCGGCGCCGTTACCAGTGCTTCCAGGCTCGTGTCCACACAGGATGCCATCTCCATCCTCTTCCATGCTGCCCCCTCCCTGTCCATTACCCACTTACGCACCATCCTGCGTTGGCAGCCCAATAATACCCACAGAGGTTGGGCAGCACCAGCCCCCCCTATCCCTGCCCTGCTCCAGAAACACCCTTCTCACCCTCGGGGTCCCGTGCGCCCACACAAATCCCGTAATGCTCCTGTTAACCCGCCTGAAAAAGGCCTTCGGGATAAGGATGGGGAGGCACTGGAACAGGAACAGAAATCCCGGGAGCACCGTCACCTTGACTGACTGCACCCTACCCGCCAGTGACAGCGGCAGCATGTCCCACCTCTTAAACCCCTCCTCCATTTGCTCCACCAGCCTTGTGAGGTTAAGCTTATGCAAGGCCCCCCAGCTCCCAGCCACCTGAACCCCCAAGTACCTGAAGCTCCTCTCCGCCCTTTTCAGCGGGAGCCTCCCAATCCCCCCCCTCCTGGTCCCCCAGGTGGACCACAAGCAGCTCGTTTTTCCCAAAGTTAAGCTTATACCCTGAGAAATCCCCAAATTCCCGGAGAATCCCCATCACCACCGGCATTCCCTCCACCGGGTCCGCCACATACAACAAAAGGTCATCCGCGTAGTGCGACACTCGGTGCTCCTCCCCACCCCGGACCAGCCCCCTCCAATCCCCCGACACCCTCAGCGCCATAGCCAGGGGTTCAATTGCCAGCGCAAAAAGTAGGGGGGACAGGGGACACCCCTGCCTCGTCCCTCGATACAATCGAAAATACTCCAACCTCCTCTTATTCATGGCCACATACGCCATCGGGGCCTCAAACAACAGCCTCGCCCAACTGACAAATCCCTCCCCAAACCCGAACCTTCCCAGCATCTCCCACAAGTACCCCCACTCGACCCTGTCAAAGGCCTTCTCCGCATCTAGCGCCACCACTATCTCCGCCTCCCCTCCCACCGCCGGCATCATTATGACGTTCAAGAGCCTCCGTATATTAGTGTTCAGCTGCCTCCCCTTCACAAACCCCGTTTGATCCTCGTGGATAACCTGCGGCACACAGTCCTCAATCCTCGTGGCTAAGATCTTTGCCAACATCTTGGCATCCACATTCAAGAGTGAGATCGGCCTATATGACCCACGCTGCAGGGGATCCTTGTCTCGCTTAAGAATCAAGGAGATCAGCGCTCGAGACATCGTTGGGGGCAAAGCCCCCCCCCCCCCCTTGCCTCGTTAAAGGTCCTAACCAACAGGGGGCCCAGCAGGTCTGCATACATCTTGTAAAATGCAACCGGGAACCCATCCGGCCCCGGCGCCTTCCCCGACTGCATGTTCCCTATCCCTTTGACCAGCTCCTCAAGCTCAATTGGCGCCCCCAGACCCTCCACCCGTCCCTTCTCCAACCTCGGAAATCTCAGCCGGTCTAAAAAGCACCCCATCCCCCCTCCTCCGCCGGAGGTTCGGACCGATATAGTCTCTCATAAAAGTCCCTGAAGACCCCATTACTGTCTACCCCCCTCCGCACCACATTTCCTCCCCGATCCTTAACACCACCAATCTCCCTGGCCGCATCCCGCTTACGTAGCTGGTGTGCCAGCATCCTGCTCGCCTTCTCTCCATACTCGTACACCGCACCCTGAGCCTTTCTCCATTGAGCCTCCGCCTTCCTGGTGGTCAACAAGTCGAACTTAGTCCGAAGGCTGTGCCACTCTCTCAGCAATCCCTCCTCCAGGGCCTCCGCGTACCTCCTGTCCACCCTCACCATCTCCCCCACCAATCTCTCCCTTTCTCTCTGCTCCCCTCTCTCCCTGTGGGCCCGAATGGAGATCAGCTCTCCACGAACCACCGCCTCCAGCGCCTCCCAGACCGTCCCCACTCGGACCTCCCCATTATTGTTGGCCTCTAGATACCTCTCGATACATCCTCGAACCTACCCCCTCACCGCCTCGTCCGCCAGCAGCCCCACCTCCAAGCGCCACAATGGGCGCTGGTCCCTCTCCTCCCCCAGCTCGAGGTCCACCCAATGCGGGGCATGGTCCGAAATGGCTATCGCCGAGTACTAAGCGTCTACTACCCTCCCAATCAGCGCCCTACTTAAAATTTAAAAATCGATCCGGGAGTAGGCCTTATGCACATGGGAGAAGTATGAAAATTCCCTGGCCCTCAGCCTCGCAAACCTCCATGGATCCACCACTCCCATCTGGTCCATAAACCCCCTCAGCACCTTAGCCGCTGCAGGTCTCCTACCCGTCCTGGAACTGGATCAATCCAGTGTCGGATCCAGCACCGTGTTGAAATCCCCCCCCCCCCCATTACCAGGCCCCCCACCTCCAAATCTGGAATCCGGCCCAACATGCGCCGCATGAAACCCGCATCATCCCAATTTGGGGCGTATACATTGACCAGCGCCACCCTCTCCCCTTGCAGCTTGCCGCTCACCATCACGTACCTCCCGCCGCTGTCTGCCACCACACTCGACGCCTCAAACGACACCCTCAGCCCCACCAGGATCGCCACCCCCCGGATTTTTGCATTCAGCCGCGAATGAAACACTTGGCCCACCCACCCCTTCCTCAACCTAACCTGATCTGCCACCTTCAGGTGCGTCTCCTGAAGCATAGCCACGTCCGCCTTCAGCCCCCTCAGGTGCACGAACACGCGGGACCGTTTAACCGGCCCATTCAGTCCCCTCACATTCCAGGTGATCAGCTGGATCGGAGGGCCACCTGCCCCCTCCCCCGTCGACTAGCCATCACCCTTCCGTACTCCGCCACGTACCCGTGCCCCCCGCTCAGCCCGTTCCCCACAGCGACAGACCCCATCCCGACCCCTTCTACATGCTCCAGCTCCTTCTTGGCCATTCCAGCAGCAATCCGGTATCCCCCCCTCTTTCCCCCCCCCCCCCCACCCAAACCTCCCCACCCCCCCTACCCCAAGCTAGGGCCCCCCCTAGCTGCGTAACTCCAGTCATTGTACTTCCGTATGTCAGCCGACTCCTGCTGACCCCGGCTGCTCCCACCACCCCAATTACCCTCCCCAGTGACACACACCCATTCCCCCAATGCCGACCCCGCCCCCTGCGTCTCCAGCGCGGGAGGGAAGCCCGCACCCCCATTCCAAGCCCCCCCCGATCCAAAACGCGGGAAGACAGGCACATGACCCAACAGGGCCGCGAACCCCACCCAAACCTGCAACCAGTGAAATAATAAAAATCCCAACATGATAATCCCAACATGATATGATAAAACACCCAAGTAAACCGATAACAGTCCCAAAAAGCAGACAAGAAAAAACAGAACAGCAAAAAAAAACATCGTCCAATAGAACCAAAAAGAAAAAAGAGAAAGGATATCAAGGAGGACAAAGCCTCCGTGCTGTGTACAATGTTCCCCAGCCCCCAGTCTTCAGTTCAAGTCCAGCTTCTCTGCCTGGACAAAAGTCCAGACCTCCTCCGGGGAGTCAAAGTAACGTTGGCGGTCTTTATAAGTGACCCACAGGCGTGCCGGCTCTAACAGGCCAAACTTGTCCCCTTTCTTGTTGAGCACTGCCTTCGCCCGGTTAAACCCAGCCCTTCTCTTCGCCACCTCCGCACTCCAGTCCTGGTAGATCCTGATCTCCGTATTCTCCCACTTGCTACTTCTCTCCCTCTTCGCCCAACGAAGCACATACTCACGGTCGACTAAGCGTTGAAAGCGGACCAGCACCGCCCTGGGCGGCTCGTTCGGCCTGGGCTTCCGCAGCCGCACCCGATGGGCACCCTCCAGCTCCAGGGGTCCCCGGAACAACCCCGCGCCCATCAGTGAGTTCAGCATCAGGACCACGTAGGCCCCCAACTCCGAACCTTCCAGCCCCTCCGGGAGGCCCAAAATCCGCAGATTCTTCCGGCGGGAGTGATTCTCCATCTCCTCCATCCTTGCCAACCATTTCTTGTGAAGCGCCTCGTGCGACTCCACCTTCACCGCCAGGCCAGGAGTTTGTCCTCGTTCTCCGAAGCCTTTTGCTGCAGCTCCCGAATCTCAGCAGCCTGAGCTGTCTAAGTCGCCCAGAGCCTGTCCAGCGATGCCCTCAACGGCTCCAGGATTTCAGCCTTTAGTTCCTGGAAGGAGCGCAGCAGCAGCTCCTGCTGCTCCCTCGCCCACTGCTGCCACGCTGCTGGTTCCCCGCCCGCCGCCATCTTGTCCTTTCTGCCTCGCACCTTCTTCTGCTGCAAAGTTGATTTTCTGGTCGCTCCACTTCTAGTCCAGCCCATCCACCGGCCGCCAAGCACAGAGGCTGCATTCCCACCCGGGGAAAAGTCAAAACAGCGCCGTTGCGGGCCCTTAAAAGAGCCCGAAAGTCCAAAAATAGCGGGAGCCACCGAACGTGCGGCTTAGCACTGCATCACCACAACCGGAAGTCCCAATTTCCGATCTGAAAAAACGTCCTTCTCCTTCGCCATTATCCACACTGCGCATTTTTGCATGCCTTGATGACTGTTGCTGATGTGAGGTCAGTCAGTCTGACCACCTCGGGGTAGTTAGAAAAATAGTCCACGAGGAGGACATAGTCTCAGCCCTTTGCATGAAAGAGGTCAATACCAACTTTGGTCCATGGGGAGGACACCAGTTCATGTGGCTGCAGGATGTCTTTTGGCTGAGCCGGCTGGAACCGTTGGCACGTTAGGCAATTGAGGACAGTGTTGGCGATGTCCTGACTGATGCCCGGCCAATATACTGCCCCTCGGGCTCGACGGCGACACTTTTCGACCCCCAGGTGACCTTTGTGGATTTGGCTGAGGACCAGCTCTCGCATGCTCTGTGGGATTACTAACCTGTCCAGTTTTATTAGTATGCCGTCCACTACCGCCAGATCGTCTTTTATATTATAGAACTGTGGGCACTGCCCCTTTTGCCAGCCATCCGTGAGATGGCGCATGACCCGCTGGAGTAAAGGATCCCTGGCCGTCTCCTGACGAATCTGCACGACCCTTTCATCAGTGGCCGGAAGGTTGGATGCACAAAACTTCACATGAGCGTCGATCTGACAGACGAAGTCCGACTGCTCACATGGTGTGGTGATGGAGCGAGAGAGTGCGTCGGCCATAATTAGCTCCTTGCCCGGGGTGTAGACCAGGTCGAAATCATAGCGGCGCAGTTTGAGGAGGATACGTTGTAGGTGTGGCGTCATATCATTGAGGTCTTTCTGGATGATGTGAACCAATGGCCTGTGGTCTGTCTTGACAGTGAATTTGGGGAGTCCATACACACAATCATGGAATTTGTCAATCCCCGTGAGGAGGCCCAGGCATTCTTTTTCAATCTGAGCGTATCGTTGCTCAGTAGGTGTCATGGCTCTGGATGGATATGTGACTGGGGCCCAGGAGGAGGATTCGTCCCGCTGGAGGAGCACTGCCCCAATACCAGCCTGGCTCGCGTCGGTGGAGATCTTCGTCTCCTTGGCAGGGTCGGAAAACGCCAGTACCGGGGCCTTGGTGAGTTTTGCCCTGAGCTCACACCACTCTCGCTCATGAGCGGGGAGCCACTGGAAGTCGGTAGTCTTTTTAACAAGATGGCGGAGAGCTGTGGTGTGTGATGCAAGGTTGGGGATAAATTTCCCAAGGAAGTTGACCATCCCGAGGAAGCAGAGGACCGCCTTCTTGTCCTCCAGGGTCTTCATGGCGTTGATCGCCGTTGGCTGCACACTGAACTGCAAAATATGGTCGCCAAGGAACTTTATTTCTGCTTGGCGGAAGGAGCATTTGGCTCTGTTGAGTCGGAGGCCATGCTCGTGTATCCTATGGAACACTCGTTTGAGGCGATCGATGTGCTCCCGAGGAGTTGTGGACCAGACAATGATATCATCGTCGTACACCCGCACCCCCTCGATGCCCTCCATTATTTGCTCCATTATTCAGTGGAACACCTCCGAGGCGGAGATGATGCCAAAGGGCATCCGGTTGTAACAGTAACAACCAAACGGGGTGTTAAATATGCACAGCTTTCGACTGGACGCATCCAGCTGTATTTGCCAAAACCCCTTGGAGGCATCCAGCTTCGTGAAAAACTTGGCGTGAGCCATTTTGCTGGTGAGCTCTTCTCATTTAGGTATAGGGTAGTGTTCCCTCATGATGTTACGGTTCGATACAAATGCAAAGTTCCCCTGACAGTTTTTTGACACAAACCATGGAGCTGACCCAGTCCGTAGGTTCCGTGACCTTAGAAATGATGCCCTGGTCCTGGAGGTCTTGCGGCTGCTGCTTGAGGCGGTCCTTAAGGGGTGCCGGCACTCGACGCGGTGCATGAACCACAGGTGTGGCATTCGGTTTCAGAAGTATCTTGTATCGGTAGGGGAGTGTGCCCATACATAGAACATAGAACATAGAACGATACAGCGCAGTACAGGCCCTTCGGCCCTCGATGTTGCACCGACATGGAAAAAAAACTAAAGGCCATCTAACCTACACTATGCCCTTATCATCCATATGCTTATCCAATAAATTTTTAAATGCCCTCAATGTTGGCGAGTTCACTACTGTTGCAGGTAGGGCATTCCACGGCCTCACCACTCTTTGCGTAAAAAACCCACCTCTGACCTCTGTCCTATATCTATTACCCCTCAATTTAAGGCTATGTCCCCTCGTGCTAGCCACCTCCATCCGCGGGAGAAGGCTCTCGCTGTCCACCCTATCTAACCCTCTGATCATTTTGTATGCCTCTAATAAGTCACCTCTTAACCTTCTTCTCTCTAACGAAAACAACCTCAAGTCCATCAGCCTTTCCTCATAAGATTTTCCCTCCATACCAGGCAACATCCTGGTAAATCTCCTCTGCACCCGTTCCAAAGCTTCCACGTCCTTCCTATAATGAGGCGACCAGAACTGTACGCAATACTCCAAATGCGGCCGTACTAGAGTTTTGTACAACTGCAACATGACCTCATGGCTCCGGAACTCAATCCCTCTACCAATAAAGGCCAACACACCATAGGCCTTCTTCACAACCCTATCAACCTGGGTGGCAACTTTCAGGGATCTATGTACATGGACACCGAGATCCCTCTGCTCATCCACACTACCAAGAATTTTACCATTAGCCAAATATTCCGCATTCCTGTTATTCTTTCCAAAGTGAATCACCTCACACTTCTCCACATTAAACTCCATTTGCCACCTCTCAGCCCAGGTCTGCAGCTTATCTATGTCCCTCTGTAACCTGCAACATCCTTCCGCACTGTCTACAACTCCACCGACTTTAGTGTCGTCTGCAAATTTACTCACCCATCCTTCTGCGCCCTCCTCTAGGTCATTTATAAAAATGACAAACAGCAACGGCCCCAGAACAGATCCTTGTGGTACGCCACTCGTAACTGAACTCCATTCTGAACATTTCCCATCAACTACCACTCTCTGTCTTCTTTCAACTAGCCAATTTCTGATCCACATCTCTAAATCACCCTCAATCCCCAGCCTCCGTATTTTCTGCAATAGCCGTCCGTGGGGAACCTTAGCAAACGCTTTACTGAAATCCATATACACCACATCAACTGCTCTACCCTCGTCTACCTGTTCAGTCACCTTCTCAAAGAACTCGATAAGGTTTGTGAGGCATGACCTACCCTTCACAAAACCATGCTGACTATCCCTAATCATATTATTCCTATCTAGATGATTATAAATCGTATCTTTTATAATCCTCTCCAAGACTTTACCCACCACAGACGTTAGGCTCACCGGCCTATAGTTACCGGGGTTATCTCTACTCCCCTTCTTGAACAAAGGGACCACATTTGCTATCCTCCAGTCCTCTGGCACTATTCCTGTAGCCAATGATGACCTAAAAATTAAAGCCAAAGGCTCAGCAATCTCTTCCCTGGCTTCCCAGAGAATCCTAGGATAAATCCCATCAAACCCCGGGGACTTATCTATTTTCACCTTGTCCAGAATTGCCAACACTTCTTCCCTACGCACCTCAATGCCATCTATTCTAATAGCCTGGGTCTCAGCATTCTCCTCCACAATATTATCTTTTTCTTGAGTGAATACTGACGAAAAGTATTCGTTTAGTATCTCGCTTATCTCCTCAGCCTCCACACACAACTTCCCACCACTGTCCTTGACTGGCCCTACTCTTACCCTAGTCATTCTTTTATTCCTGACATACCTATAGAAAGCTTTTGGGTTTTCCTTGATCCTACCTGCCAAAGACTTCTCATGTCCCCTCCTTGCTCGTCTCAGCTCTCTGGCCTATAGAAAACTCCCAACAGGGTGACCTCTCCTTTCCTGTTTCTAACGTCAGCCCATACTACCTCAGAAGAAGAGTCCCCATCTAGCATCCTTTCCGCCACCGTAATACTGTCCTTGACTAGCAGCGCCACACCTCCCCCTCTTTTGCCCCCTTCTCTGAGCTTACTAAAACACCTAAACCCCGGAACCTGCAACAACCATTCCTGTCCCTGCTCTATCCATGTCTCTGAAATGGCCACAACGTCGAAGTCCCAGGTACCAACCCATGCTGCCAGTTCCCCTACCTTATTTCGTATACTCCTGGCATTGAAGTAGACACACTTCAAACCACCTACCTGAACACTGGCACCCTCCTGCGAAGTCAAATCTGTGCTCCTGACCTCTATACTCTCAATCTCCCGTACCCCAAAACTACAATCTAGGTTCCCATGCCCCTGCTGAATTAGTTTAAACCCCCCCAAAGAGCACTAACAAATCTCCCCCCCAGGATATTGGTGCCCCTCAGGTTCAGATGTAGACCATCCTGTCTATAGAGGTCCCACCTTCCCCAGAAAGAGCCCCAGTTATCCAGAAATCTGAATCCCTCCCGCCTACACCATCCCTGTAGCCACGTGTTTAATTGCTCTCTCTCCCTATTCCTCATCTCACTATCACGTGGCACGGGCAACAACCCAGAGATAACAACTCTGTTTGTTCTCGCTCTGAGCTTCCATCCTAGCTCCCTAAAGGCCTGCCTGACATCCTTGTCCCCTTTCCTACCTATGTCGTTAGTGCCAATGTGGACTACGACTTGGGGCTGCTCCCCCTCCCCCTTAAGGACCCGGAAAACACGATCCGAGACATCACTTACCCTTGCACCTGGGAGGCAACATACCAAACGTGAGTCTCTCTCGCTCCCACAAAATCTCCTATCTGTGCCCCTGACTATTGAGTACCCAATTACTAATGTTCTACTCCTTTGCCCCCTTCCCTTCTGAGCAACAGGGACAGACTCCATGCCAGAGGCCCGTACCCCATGGCTTACCCCTGGTAAGTCGTCCCCCCCACAAGTATCCAAAACGGTATACTTGTTACTCAGGGGAACGACCGCAGGGGGTCCCTGCACTGACTGCTTCTTCCCAGTCCCTCTTACAGTTACCCATCTATCTCCAGTCTTTGATGTAACTACTTCCCTGAAGCTCCTATCTATGACCCCCTCTGTCTCCCGAATGATCCGAAGTTCATCCAGCTCAAGCTCCAGGTCCCTAACACGGTTTTTGAGGAGCTGGAGTTGGGTGCACTTCCCACAGATGAAATCAGCAGGGACACTGACGGCGTCCCTCACCTCAAACATTCTGCAGGAGGAGCATTGTACTGCCTTCCCTGACATCACCTCTAGATTTAAAAAAAAAGAAAAAGAAAAAGAAAGGAAGAGCTTACCTGATATTACCTCAAACCCTGCTCCCGCTGAAAGTTAAGCAAATTTAAAGGCACTCACTCACCTTCACGACAGGCCCCTGCTCCCGCTTCCCAACCACCGTGGGGCGAGGGGGTTGGTTAGAGGAGGAGGTAGGGTGGGAAACACTCACAAAGTGTTTCGGGTTTAACTGTCACTTGCCAACAGCCCCTCCACAAACCACCTTCAACTTAGGCTGACCGCACTGCACGTATGCAAATTCCCCCAGAACAGCTGATCAGTAGCTCTGCTCTGCTGCCCTCTGCTGGATGCTTGTCTTCACTCAAACTCCTTGGGTCTCCTTCGCCGGTTCCCCTTCAACTTAGGCTGACCGCACTGCACGTATGCAAATTCCCCCAGAACAGCTGATCAGTAGCTCTGCTCTGCTGCCTTCTGCTGGATGCTTGTCTTCACTCAAACTCATTGGGTCTCCTTCGCCGGTTCCCCTTCAACTTCGGCTGACCGCACTGCACGTATGCAAATTCCCCCAGAACAGCTGATCAGTAGCTCTGCTCTGCTGCCCTCTGCTGGATGCTTGCTTTCACTCAAACTCCTTGGGTCTCCTTCGCCGGTTCCCCTTCAACTTGGGCTGACCGTACTGCACGTATGCAAATTCCTCCAGAACAGCTGATCAGTAGCTCTGCTCTGCTGCCCTCTGCTGGATGCTTGTCTTCACTCAAACTCCTTGGGTCTCCTTCGCCGGTTCCCCTTCAACTTAGGCTGACCGCACTGCACGTATGCAAATTCCCCCAGAACAGCTGATCAGTAGCTCTGCTCTGCTGCCCTCTGCTGGATGCTTGTCTTCACTCAAACTCCTTGGGTCTCCTTCGCCGGTTCCCCTTCAACTTAGGCTGACCGCACTGCACGTATGCAAATTCCCCCAGAACAGCTGATCAGTAGCTCTGCTCTGCTGGATGCTTGTCTTCACTCAAACTCCTTGGGTCTCCTTCGCCGGTTCCCCTTCAACTTCGGCTGACCGCACTGCACGTATGCAAATTCCCCCAGAACAGCTGATCAGTAGCTCTGCTCTGCTGCCCTCTGCTGGATGCTTGCTTTCACTCAAACTCCTTGGGTCTCCTTCGCCGGTTCCCCTTCAACTTAGGCTGACCGCACTGCACGTATGCAAATTCCCCCAGAACAGCTGATCAGTAGCTCTGCTCTACTGCCCTCTGCTGGATCCCTTTGAAGACGCTTTGAAGACGCTGTGGTATTGTGCTATGATGTCATCTAATTGGGTTTGGAAGTTGACATCTGGCGAGGCCGTTGCCTTAGCAGGCAACATGGTGTGAACCGGCTGCACAAGATTCAAGATTTTGCAGGCCTGAGCACCGAGCAGGGAAGCTCTGTTGGATCCTGCAATTTCAAAACGCAGGGTTGCTTTTGAAGAACGATGGGATACCGCAAGCTGGCATGAGCCACTGGCAGCGATGACATTGCCATTGTAGCCGAGAAGCTGGCAGACCGGTGGAAGAATGCTCGGCTTGATGCGGATGGTATCAAGGTCAGACTTTGAGATGAGGTTTGCTGAAGCGCCGGTGTCCAGCCTGAAGCATATGTGAGCTTTGCTGACTGTAAGGGTGGCACACCACTTGTCGTCCGGATCAATGCTCATCACTGGGAGTTGTTTCACCTTTTTGACGGAAAGCATCGTATGCTTGGTGATGATGCCCACCTGGAATGGGGATGTGAGGCCCTCGGTGTCAGGATCTGGAGCCATGTTGGAGTCAGAGTCTGCAACGGGTTGCTGTACTGACCGGACGTCCCTGCGCTGCGGCTGGGATCGCTGTGTGTTGGGCAGTGGAGCAGATCTGCACGGGGTGCGTAGTGGCCAAGCTTGCCACACTGGAGCCAGCGTTGAGATTTTGCGGGACATTGCCGCTTTAAGTGGGCGGAGCCACAGTTGTTGCATTTCATGGCGCCAACGTCAGGACGCTTCGTGCACCACCGCGCATGCGCGGTGCAGTCGAACGATGTGCGCACTTGCGCAGTTCGGTCACGGCCTCGCCGTCCCCTTGGTCATTGCGCCCATGCGCAGGAGCCCTGGAAAAGCGCGCGAAATGGCTGCCCTCATCCAGACTCAGGCCCTGGAGCCGTTTTACGGCCTGCACCTGCTCCGCATCATGGGGGCCTTGCCGCGCCGTCTCTGCCGCCTTGATATGGGAGTACCGGTTATTAGCGTGCTCATGTAGGACACAGGTCTCGATGGCAATGGTAAGGGTGAGCTGCTTAACTTTAAGGAGCTGCTGGCGAAGGGGATCGGAGTGGACCCCGAAAACGATCTGGACGCGGATCATGGAGTCGGAAATGGAGCCATAGTTGCACAACTGCACGAGGATACGGAGATGGGTTAAAAAGGACTGAAAAGGTTCATCCTTACCCTGAAGTGTTCAAAGCTCTTGTTGACTTCGATGTCACAGTGGCTGTCGAACTTCAGCAGGACTGTTTTAAACTTTGTCTTGTCCTCGCCTTCAGCAAAGGTGAGGGAGTTAAAGATGTGGATAGTGTGGTCCCCGGCTGTAGAAAGGAAGAGAGCAATCTTCCTGGCATCCGATGCGGCTTCGAGGTTGGTGGCTTCAAGATACAGCTGAAACTTCTGCTTGAAAATCTTCTAGTTTGCACCGAGGTTGCCGGCGATGCGGAGCGGCGGGGGAGGGCGGACGTGTTCCATATTAACGGATGGCTGATCGCTGGTCAAAGGCAGACTATCACAAGGTAGGTCCATCAAACTCGAACATGACTCACTGGTACCATGATGTGTCGGGTAGGCTGGGTTTACGAGGACTGCGTTTACTGCAGCAGTGAGAGAGACAGGCTTCCAACACTTGAAGAAATGCAACTCTATTTTATTGAACTCTTAATTATCATACATACTTAAACTGTGGGTTGACACTATGCTGAGTTGACTGGAGACCTGAGGCTAACCTGACCAGACTATCTTACAATCAAATGGTGTATGTTCTAGTTGTTGCTCACGGGCCCGGACTGTCTCAGAGGCTGGATCCCGAGAGAGCGGGAAAACTAGTGCCCTCTGGCTTTATAGTGGTCGTGTCCTGTCTGGTGATTGGCTGCTGTCTTCTGTGTGTTCATTGGTCATCCTGTGTGTCAATCAATGCCTGTCTATGCACCATCATATACTTGTGTGTATATTATGACACTGTGGACACCTATTCCGGTGAGAGACAAGAAAATAATTCTGAAGTGTGAGGGATTGGAACCGCTGCATTTCAGCACACCCCACCAAAGGTATGAAACCTGGAGCACAAAAATAGTGCTAGCCCTCATGGTTAACAGGACTGAAACAGCAGCTTGATCAACTGGCTGACTATATTCAGCAATGGACTGATCACCTGCAGTGAGATTGTAAAAAAGGGAACCTTCGGTCACAATACATGACTCATCCTAAATGTCCGAATACACTTGTACTATAATTCAAACAATAATTTGAGTTTAGAAACTACTTCATGACCCTAGAGTAGAAGAACTTGCAAAAGAACTGGGCATAGATTTACCTTACAAAGGCAATATCATTTGTTGAAAAAGATTGGCAGCATACCAGTTACTTTTAAAACCTTCAGCAGCGATTGAGAAGACACAGAACTCAAGTAAGGAAACCGAGTTGAAAAGGAAAAACAAACTATAAAGCAGCCTTCATTTATCTCAGGCAACTCTTCAGAACTCTAATTTCCCTAAGCCCCTTTGCCTTGCTATGCCTCTCTCTTCCTTTGAAAGACTTCACAAAATGTCTATTTTAAGCAATTACCCATTCATCCCTACCAGTACTGTTAGACGATTCTTCTCTTTAAAACAACAAGCAGTTTACACATTAACAAAGGCTCGGTATAAATATATTCAAGACTACCCTTGTGTACTTCTTTGATGATGGATGAAGAGGAAACTGATAGAGCATGTCATCTGTGTGCCTACCAAAATAATTATGCATGTCTTTAGGAGATGTAAAAATGTGCAAGGAGTAAAATAAGTACCTATATTAAGTGATTTTTTTCCCCCATATAGTGGGGTTTACTTTTGCTTCCAGGTAAGAACTTGGCCCACTCATAGATGATCATCAGCAGTGTATACCTGTTGATCACGTGGGCGCTGGGATGACAACGGTACAAAAGGGGCACAATCTAATCATTTTATTGCACCCAACTTGGTGATGCAGCGAGGCCATTAAATGTTGCGAGATTCGCGACGCATGTAATGCCTGCACAGTGGGCTAAACAGCTGGCTTGTAATGCAGAACAATGCCAGCAACGCGGGTTCAATTCCTGTACTGGCCTCCCTGAACAGGCGCCGGGAATATAGCGACTAGGGGCTTTTCACAATGACTTAATTGAAGCCTACTTGTGACAATAAGCGATTATTATTATGAGATCTAATGGGATTTTGTGAAACGTCATATTTAAATAAACCATTAGGCTTATTTAATATGTCTACACCAGATTCTCTCAAGCACCCAGTGGTGGGGGGGGGTCTCCATTGGAGGACCCCGGGTGGTTGTCTCTGGGCATGGTGGTACCCTGGCACTCCTGCTGGCACCCAGGCAATGTCACACTGGCACTACCAGAGTGTCCAGGTGGCACTGTCAAGCTGCAAATGCACTGCCAGGGTGCCAGTGCCAAGGTGCCCAGGTGCCAGTGGTTGGGCCTGGGGTTGTCCTGCCTTTAAAGAGCTGGGGTGAGGGTGGGCTCGAGGACCCCCTAAGAGTTAAGATGGAACAGTGGGAGAGGTCCAGAGGCTGCAGTGGAGGAGCGGGGGAGGGGTCGAAAGATCGGGCGGCATTTAAAAATGGCGCCCAATCCACGAGTCTTCTTCCTGCACTGACGATCTGAGATTTTCAGTGCGGGAAATGAGAAGTGCAGCCTCGGTGGGGCATTCCTCGCCAAGGCCAAAAAAAACGGCAGATTCCAATTAGACAACAGGGTCGTTCTTGGCGCTTCAGGTGGCAAGAAACACCTCACTATACATGCGCAAAAAGCGACCCTGTATTTTGCATGTTAAATCGTGCCCAAGAGCTCACTGGTCAGGGGCGCGGGAATTCTGCCCTACAGCATGAAAGAGTTTCTCAATATCATCAACAATTCCTTTATTGTTTTTAGTTCCTGGTCAGCAGTTATTGCAACCCAGTGCTTCTGCACGGAGAATGGTAGCAGGGAGACTGCGTTTCACGAGGATGCTGCTTGCTGACCTCCTGACCAAAACGGCCAAGAAGTCAATAAGAGCACTGAAGTTGGATGAGCAGCCAAAGAGGTTACTGCCAGGGATCCACGGGAGAAGCCTCCAGCACAAGGTAGGTGGTTCGGAGGGACCTGGCAGGGCAATCATGGTCAGGAGAGGGATAGGAAAAGAAGTCCAGGGCAGAATCCCAAAGGAGCACTGCTGTTCTGGTTTCATAAAGAAACCACCACCAATTGCCCACTTAGGGAGGTCTCAGTTAAAATTCGGAATCGGGCTGATTGATGTAATTGGAGATGTCACTGGAGTATATTTAAAGAAGGTATCCTTTGGCGTCTGGTGGCTTCCCTTGCTGCCTCCAATTTACAATTGCAGTTGCCAATTGGCATGAAATGGGTAAACACCACATCCCCCCGCCCCCCTCACCCCCCCAATCCATCCCACCCTACTCCATCTTAACTCTCGCACACCCTGTTTTTCACCATGTGGGGGCAGGTTTGAAAAATCGATCCTAGTACTCCGCTGAATAAGAAGCATAAATTCCTGCTTTTTTATTTTCTGAGGTAAGGAATAGTACACGGGTATAATCCAAATCGATGAAGAATAAATCTTGTAATTCCAGGGCAGCGTTGCCGAATGAGCCAATTTGCTTCTTTTTAATCAGGTGCTGATTTTGTGTAAATAGCTGCAGTAAAATTTTCCAGAGCTGCAGAAATGTGTTTTTTTACCCCCCCAAATGGCTTGTTAATGTTGTTTGGAGCAACTATCAAACATTCTAAGTCCTTGTAAACATTCAGAACCGAATTTTTATACAGTCTGGCAGGCATGTTTTCTTGTACCATATACAGGAAATGTTCCATTTTCCACTATGTCATCTTAATCCTTGCTGAAAGATCTGCCAAAGGCAACCAATTAAACGCAGAAGTTTCCAAAACTTCAATAACTAAGGCTGCCCTGTGTTCCCATTCGGAAGATAGCCACAAGCCCTGTCTAATCTTATCTACCAATCAGTGAGTTGTAAAGCTTCAGTCATCCAAATTGGTGCCGAGTCCATATTTCAGGTCCTTTTATCTTCAGGAAGACATTCTAACAAGGGGCTGTGTTCCGGAGATACAATAACCTACCCCTCAGCTAAACATTGCTAAAAATAAAGTGGGTCCCAGAAACTTAATATGTTCCGCAGGGGTTAGCTGGACTTTGTGGCCAATTTCATTCAAGAAAATAACGAAAGAACAGTTAAAACACTTACAGCAATAATATAAAATAATGAAAGGACTGGATACTGTACATATTGTTCAATTATTTCAATTGACAGATTGGAAGAAACAGGGGACACGCGTTTAAACCATGGAATGGGCCAGATGCTAAGCGTTTCTCCTTTTCCCAGAGCACAGTGAGCCTTGGGAATGCGTCACCAGCTGACGCCTTTGGATTCTCCAGGAGCTTTTCAAAAGCCAAAAGTCACTAAGCCATAATACTCAGACACGATGGGCCAAAAGTCACATTCTCAGAATCACAGCAATGTCACGGCTCAGGAGGTGGCCATTTGGCCCATCATGTCTGAACCATCTCTCCCAGCGAGTATTATAGCTTAATGCCGTTCCCTGCCTTTTAATATTAATAATCTTTTATTGCCACAAGTAGGCTTACATTAACACTGCAATGAAGTTACTGTGAAGAGCCCCTAGTCACCACATTCTGGCGCCTGTTCAGGTACACAGAGGGAGAATTTAGAATGTCCAAATTACTTAACAGCGCGTCTTTCGGGACTTGTGGGAGGAAACCGGATCACCCGAAGGAAACCCACGCAGACACAGGGTGAACGTGTAGACTCCGCAGATAGTGACCCAAGGCGGGGATTGAACCTGGGACCCTGGGGCTGTGAAGCAACGCTAACCACTGTGCTACCGTGCCACCCTGTACCCCTGCACATTAAGTAATCATCTAATGCCCTCTTGAATGCCTCAATTGAAGCTGTCTCCAGCACACTTCCAGGCAGTGCATACTATAGAAAGTAAGTGGATTAACAGTTCATGTACATGCGGTCAGTGTGATCAACTTGATTGGTTTTGACTGCCAGAAGGGGTTGGAGATGAATTTACTAGAGGGATTCCCCCTCCCCCCACTTATTGGCACAGGGTTTTATTGCCTAGCCCTGGTTGCGGACGAGGACAAAGCGAATAGATGATAGAAGTGTCTAGTCATCATGGCACATTGGTATAGTCACCAATGCACTATTCCCCTGTGAAGAAAGTGAAATAGCTCCATGAAACATGTGGAAGAGTTTGCCTTTCTAATCCTAACCATACTAGAAATTAATGCGAGACAGACAGTCATCTAGACTGATCTCGTGACTGCGTGCGTCTCACCCCCACAACCCAAAAGATGTGCAGGGTAGGTGGATTGGTCACGCTAAATTACCGCATTAATTGGAAAAAAAATAATTAGATACTCAATTAAAAAAAAATAAAAGCAGCTGCTACAAAGAAGTTGGTTACTTAAAAAATATATATATATGTATAAAATCTGACAGGGCAACAAATTCTACCAGTTTACTCTGTGAACTAATTAATGTATTGCAGGTTAACACTACGGGTGTTACAATACGGCCCATCCAATCAAATGGAAACATTCAACAGTGAGAATGGAGATTCTTTCAAAAAAAGGATCTATTTACACGATCCCATATTCACAAACACATACCACTGTTAGATGAAGGCATTTCCAAGCTGGATGTGATTACTGCTATAATTCATTTGGAACCAGCTACTCCGCTATTAGCTTCGAATTGTTACCTTGTGAAACAGTTTCTTCTGTTACTGTACAAACAACATAGTCCAAAAGAAATACTCTGCACTCAACTAAACCACATTTGGACAGAATTATAGCGACTTGGTTAGAAACTTTGAATTGAAATGTGGCCTTTTTAAAATGTGCACTGCGCTGCGGTAAGATAAAAATGCGACATGACATTGTTTAAAAAAAACTATTCCTGCACACAAGATTTACATCTGTCAAAGGAGATGCTGAGCTGTTAATGTATCAGCATGGTTCAGTTTGTAGATCTGGGGGTGGATCAGAAGCTTGTGGGATTTGGATGAGATGTTAAACTGAGTCTGCTTGCTCAGGCAAATGCAAAGGATGTGCAAATAATGGACAATTCTCCTGTGGTCGAGTGAAATGTTTCTCACAGGAAACAAAACCCACCAAAACAGATTACTCATTATTTGTTCATTTATGTTTTATTTTTAAAAACATATGAATTAGGAGGGGTGGACCATTCGGCCCCTCAAGCCTGCTCAGCCATTCAGTTAGATCACAGCTGATCCATTTGTGGCCTCAACTCCACATTCTGCCTACCCCAGATAGATTCTTCACTAACAAGGGAGCCAAATGTTAACCTGCCTCTGCCTTAAAAATATTCACTGACCCTGCCTCCACGTTCTCCAGGAATCTTCTTTTGCGCAAATATAATTCAATGTCAGTATTTTCAATGGCAATTTGAATGTATAACTGAGAGATATTAGAACATAGAACAGTACAGCACAGTCCAGGCCCTTCGGCCCATGATGTTGTGCCGACCATTTATCCTAATCTAAGATCAACCTAACCTACACCCCTTCAATTTACTGCTGTCCATGTACTTGTCTAAGAGTCGCTTAAATGTCCCTAATGACTCTGACTCCACCACCTCTGCTGGCAGTGCATTCCACGCACCCAACACTCTCTGTGTAAAGAACCTGCCTCTGACATCTCCCCAATACCTTCCTCCAATCACCTTAAAATTATGTTCCCTCGTGACAGCCATTTCCGCCCTGGGGAAAAGTCTCTGGCTATCTACTCTATCCATGTCTCTCATCACCTTGTACACTTCTATCATATCACCTCTCTTCCTTCTTTGCTCCAGTGTGAAAAGCCCTAGCTCCCTCAACCTTTCTTCATAAGACATGCCCTCCAGTCCAGGTAGAATCCTGCTAAATCTCCTTTGCACCTTCTCCAAAGCATCCACATCCTTCCTATAATGAGACGAACACAAAAGGACACAATATTCCAACTGGTCTAACCAGGGTTTTATAAAGCTGCAACAAAACCTCGTGGCTCTTAAACTCAATCCCCCTGTTAATGAAAGCCAACAGACCATACGCCTTCTTAACAACCCTATCAACCTGGGTGGCAACTTTGAGGGATCTATGTACGTGGACCACAAGATCCCTCTGTTCCTCCACACTTCCAAGAATCCTGCCTTTAACCTTGTATTCAGCATTCAAATTCGACCTTCCAAAATTAATCACTTCACATTTATCTAGGTTGAACTCCATCTGCCACTTCTCAGCCCAGCTCTGCATCCTATTGTAACCTGCAACAGTCCTCGACACTATCTACAACTCCACCAACCGTCGTGTCATCGGCAAACTTACTAACCCACCCTTGCACTTCCTCGTCCAAGTAATTTATAAAAACCACAAAGAGCAGAGGACCCAGAACAGATCCCTGCAGGACACCACTGGTCACTGACCTCCAGGCAGAAAACTTTCCATCCACTTCCACTGGCTGTCTTCTTTCGGCCAGCCAATTTTGTATCCAGACAGCCAATTTTCCTGTATCCCATTGTGATATATCAGCTAGCCAATGGATTTCAAGGCAGCAGGCCGCCGGTGTGGGATAAGTGCAAATTACTGCGGATGCTGGAATCTGAAACCAAAAGAGAAAATGCTGGAAAATCTCAGCAGCCCTGGCAGCATCTGTAGGGAGAGAAAAGTGCTAATGTTTTGAGTCCAGATGACCCTTTGTCAAAGCTTTGTCAGATACTGCCAGACCTGCTGAGATCTTCCAGCATTTTCTCTTTTGGTGTGGGATGAGTGTTTGTTGAAGGTTGAAAGCTGCTATGTGTGAAGTTGTTTCAAATCTTACCAAAGAGTTACTTCTCTCCATTTAATCTTGAAAACAACTTCAAAGTAACAACTTCATCCCAAGTGGGACATTTTGTAAAAGGCCCCTGTGATCAGTTCATTCTGCAGAAGTTTTTAAATAATTATTTCAATCTGTTGTGGTCACTGGGTTTCAAAGAACAAAGAAAATTACAGCACACGCACTGGCCCTTCAGCCCTCCAAGCCTGCACCAACCATGCTGTCTGTCTGAATAAGAACTCCCTACCCTCCCAGGGACTATATCCCTCTATTTCCATCCTAGTCATATATTTATCAAGAAACCCTTAAAAGTCACTATCGTATCTGCTTCCACTACCTCCCCCGGCATCGAGTTCCAGGCTCCCACCACTCTGTGCAAAACCCCTGCCTCGTACATCTCCTATACACCTTGCCCCTCACACCTTAAACATGTGCCCCTGAGTAATTGACTCTTCCACCCTGGGAAAAAGCTTCTGACTATCCACTTTGTCCATGCCCCTCATAATCTTGTAGGCTTCTATCAGGTCGGCTCTCAACCTCCTCAATTGTTCCAGTGAGAACAAACCACGTTTCTCCAACCTCTCCTCATCACTAATGTCCTCCATACCAGGCAACATCCTGGTAAATCTTTTCTGTATCGTCCCCAAAGCCTCTACATTCTTCTGATAGTGTGGCGACCAGAACTGAACATTATATTCCAAGTGCGGCCTAACTAAGGTTCTATAAAGCTGCAACATGACTTGCCAATTTTTAAACTAAATTCCGCGGCTGATGAAGGCAAGCATTCCTTATGCCTTCTTGACTACCTTCTCCACTTGCGTTGCCATTTTCAGTAACCTGTGTACCTGTACACCCAGATTCCTCTGCCTATCAATACTCTTAAGGGTTCTGCCATTTACTATATATATTTCCCACCTGTATTAAACCTTCCAAAATGGAATATTTCACATTTGTCTGGATTAAATGCCATCTCCGCCCAAGTCTCCAACTGATCTATCCTGCTGTGTCCTCTGATGGTCCTCATCGCTATCCACAATTCCACTAACCTTTGGATCATCCGCAAACTTACCAAACACGTTACATTTTCCTGCAAATCATTTATACATTTTCCTGCAAATCATTTATATATATGACACTGATCCCTGAGGAATGCCACTAGTCACAGCCCTCCATTCAGAAACACACCCTTCCACTGCTACCCTGTCTTCTATGACCAAACCAGATCTGTATCCATCTTACCAGCTTACCTCTGATCCTGTGCAACTTCATCTTCTGTACAGTCTGCCATGAGGGACCTTGTCCATGTAGATAACATCCACTGCCCTATCCTCATCAATCACCTTTGTCACTTCCTCGAAAAATTTGATAAAGTTAGTGAGACACAACCTCCCCTTCACAAAACCATGTTGCCTCGCGCTAATATGTCCACTCATTTCCAAGTGGGAGTAAATCCTGACTAAAAGAACCCTCTCCAATAGTTTCCCGACAACTGACGTAAGGCTGATCGGCCTTTAATTATCAGGATTATCCTTGCTACCCTTCTTAAACAAAGGAACAATATTGACTATTCCCCAATCCTCTGGGACCTCCCCTGTCACCAGTGAGGATACAAAGATTTATCTCAACCTCCCCAGCAATTTCCTCCCCTGTCTCTCTCAGTACTCTAAGGTATATCCCATCAGGCCCTGGGGACTTGTCTACCTTAATGTTTTTCAAGAACCCCAATACCTCCTCCTTTTTGATCTCAACATGACCCAAACTATCTACAAACCCTCCCCAGAGTTATCATCCACTAAGTCCTTCTCTTTGGTGAATACTAACGCAAAGTACTCAATTAATACCGCACCCATTTCCTCTGGTTCCACACATAGATTCCCTCCCCTGTCCTTGAGTGGGTCAATCCTCACCCTGGCTACCCTCTTGCTCTTTATATATGACAAGCCTGTTGTATGTCAAGATTTCCTACCAAAAGCAAAATGAAAATAACGCATTCATTTTGAACAGTAATCTCTTAAAAGCATCAACAAATTGCATTTATATACTGCCTCTAAGTTAGAATAAAACTTTAAGGCACTACAGAGGCGTAATCAAAATAAATACCATCAAAGGAAGAGATATTGGAGGAGGTCATCAAAATCTTGGTCAAATGGGTATCGTTAGAGGAGAGTCATAGAGATGGAAGAGGAGAAATAGAGGGTAGTGATTCTTTCCTCAAACAGACAGTTACAGTTTGCCTAACAGTGAATCTGTTGTTAAAGAACATATTTCACCTCTAGATATCCGGTTCACAGGCCACAAATCTTCTATAAAAGGTGCACCTCTTCACACCAGGTATTTATTTTCTTCTTTCAGAAAGAATATAATTCAATCCACTAGATTTCACATCAG
Source organism: Scyliorhinus canicula (assembly GCF_902713615.1). Lineage (NCBI taxonomy): Eukaryota > Metazoa > Chordata > Chondrichthyes > Carcharhiniformes > Scyliorhinidae > Scyliorhinus > Scyliorhinus canicula. Next base: position 176,148,206 of record NC_052152.1, read on the forward strand.
AGTTCCTTTCCTTGCCTGAAGGTTTGGAGTTTCTGATGAATAATGAATTCCTTATATTTTGAGAAGAGTAGAACACAATTTTCAAGCTCCATCTTTTCCTCATCTAGTATCTATATGTGCCAACTTCCAGTAGAATTTGCCAATAGGGAGCAGGATAATTTCAAGGATACAATCTTGAATTATTTATCCTCCTTCACCCAGAACAAGAAAGCCACATGCAACACAGGTACTGTCTGTTATATTACCTTGTACAGTCGGTACAAAGTTTTCTTTTTTCTCGTTGATTCTAATCTAATCTAACCTAGTAAATTTTCTTGAAGTCAATAACCTGTTACCATGTTACATTACGTTGTGTAATATCTTATTACTCATTTGCTCCTTTCCAAGATGATTCTGTACTCGATGTTCATTAACACTCAAAGTCTCCAATTAAAGCAAATTGTTTATTGAGTAACGTTAACAAATAAACTGTGAGTTTGTTCTCTCTTCAACAACTGAACTAGAGATTAAATTAACAAGGTTAAGTATATACAGTATTAACTATGATTAACAACACCTGTACTCTGAGCTATCTCTCCCTACCTCTGGTTACTGGTCACTACACACTTGAAGAGGCGGGAACTCGGCTTGAGTCTGTCTTTTATACCCATCTCTGGTGCTGCCATCTAGTGATTGCTTAGCTGTTACTTCTGTGTATTAACCCTTTATATGCAGATCACTACACTGTCAACCATGCTGAGATCATCTAGATCGGTGAGGAGAAAGAGAGAGGTGGGGAGCGGGAGGACAGAAGAGGGATGGAAAAGAAATAAAAGACAGGAGAATAGGAAGAGAGGTTGCAGGTAAATGTCATAACTGTGCTGTAGACCAAAGACATTGGGTGGGATTCTCCGCCGGCATGATTCTCCGTTTTGCCAGCACCCGGGGGTTTCCTGACGGCGTGAGACTGCCCCACAATGGGAAACCCCATTGGCCGGCTGGCGTAACAGAGAATCCCGCCGGCGGGTCGTGGCCGAAATGTGGCGGGACGGAGAATACCGCCCAATGTGACATGGTAGATCTGCTGGTAAACAGTTTCATCTCAACCAAATAGTAAGCTTGTGGTTAAACATTGTCATATTACTTCAAAAACCAACGTCAGTCTTGACTGAGAATTGTGGATTGATATACTCTTCATATATTTAAACAACGCATTTTAGTTTTTACATACAGAAAATGAAGGACCAATCAGTCTTTTCAATATTAAATCCTTTTAAATCTTTAAGCATTACATAATGCACTGGCTATTTACTGAACACGAATAGTACGCACTCTTGCAGCTTGCAGAGATGTAGGGGTTTTATTAGGTCAGAGGCACACACAGTTCTGGAGTGCCATGACAGCTGAGCGCTTCAACTACTGCTGTAATTTATAACCCTCTCCTATAGGTTTTGCAGCCCCAGCTGGTTTTTGGAACAGAACATCATCTGCTATTTGAACGCAATTGTATAAAACAAAAATAAATAAATGACAGGAACGAACGTACTATATTTCATTATGTGCATATTCCCCGAATTACTCATCAGGTCTCCCCCACCCCTCGTTTTCATTTCCCTAACTAATATATAAAATGCAGTCAAATGGCCCTGGAGAAGGGCTCTGGCTGTCACAAGCTAATGGTAATGGTGCTGCTTGTGGTTGCTTGAATTCATCAGGGGAATGGAATGCAGAGATGTGTTTGGATCCTGCAAGCAATACATACACTCCATGTTGTGTTGCTGAGGCTCATAATTATGAAGTTTAGAGCAATTCTTTTTGGAATTATCAAAAATTAAATGCAAGAAGAGTTCATATCCAAAGTAGTTTGCATTTGTAAAAAACCTGTTTTAATTGACAACAAGATGGGAACATCCTGCAGCTGGCGTCATTTAAATCAATGGAGACATAAAATTGCCAGACAGAATATTTACACTTTTATCTGCAGCGCACAATGTCTGAGCATTTTGTAATCACAGCTCAAATTTTGTTCTGAATTTCAGTTTTCTTTCCCCAACGCCTCCAGCCGTGTCCACCTTGGTTTTCTTTCACGCAAACCTGGTGTGGTGGAGCAGCTCAATCGCGAGCATCTGCCAAAATAACTGGGCCATGAACTAAGAGGTGTGTGAAAGATGGCTGTTGAAACTTTGCTTGTGACCTTTTTCCTTCTGTCCCAATCTTCCCTCTTCATAGAATTTACAGTGCAGAAGGAGGCCAACCGGCCCATCAAGTCTCGCTACCTAAGCCCACACCTCTCCCCTATTCCCGTAACCCAGTAAACCCCCCCTATCTTTTTAAACATGAAGGGCAAGTTAGCATGGCCAATCCACCTAACCTGCACATCTTTGGATTGTGGGAGGAAACGGGAGCACCCGGAGGAAACCCACGCAGACACGGGAAGAAGGTACAGACAGTGACCCAAACCGGGACTCGAACCTGGGACCCTGGAGCTGTGACGCAACTGTGCTAACCACTGTGCTACCATGCTGCCCTCTTATTCATATGGAGGAGCTGGCCATCTACCCCAACTCAACAGCTCCCCTCAACCAAACAGAATGGTTAAATCCAACCTGGCTGCTAGGCACATCATCACCATCTAGGGAGATCAGCACTCCTTTCTGTGGTAAGTTTACCTCAGCCTTATTTAAGAATTGCTCCCCACAATTTATCACTGCAGCTTTCTCCAGGCCTACATCCTAGCTTGTACCCGTTGATCCTCAAGCTTTAACCTTCTGGTTATCCTCTCCTCCATCCGCTCCATTATCAATCGCAGAGTCTTCTCCTATGTTGGCCCCGTTGAAACTCACTTCTTTGATCTTACTACCTCTTCACCTTTAATTTCACCAGAATCTTTCTGATGAACTTTCAAATCATCCCTTCAACGGTTCAGTACCGACAAAATCCTTGGAGATATTTGGCGGGTTGTAAAGTGTGTTGGATATGAAATTGACATTAAAATAATTAAAACCAAACTTGCTGAATTGACAAAATGAAGGGAAAAATAGCACATGGACTATTTTCACAAAATTTAATATGATCACACCATTAAATTACTGGTGGATCTCCCACGGTATTGGTGGAGGAAGCCACGAATTTGCTGATTATTATGGACTGGAATGTTGGATCACATAACGCCGAATCAACTCTCCACTCCTGTTATGTCTTATGGTTCCCAGAAGTCTGAATTAGTCACATTTTCTGACTCTGATATTGAAGCTTACATAGTCTATATTTTCTCACATCGACATGTGTGGCACAACGATAACATTGTGTGTTTGGTACACAGGCTGCAGTGCATTAATGAGTGATGTTACGTTCTGGGTGTACACGTATGCGCATGAAACAATATATTGTTCCACAATAATTTAGGAACTATACTTGTATAACAGCTGCTCAGAGAGATCTGCAGCATTTCTGACTTGTACCTTTACGGCCATAATGCCGAACTGCTGCCTATTGGCCATCCTGAGGTACATTAGAGACAAATGACTGGCCTTGTAAAAAAAATGTAATGCAAACTACTGCACAAAAACACTATTACTACACACATTAAAACTATCACACTGAAAATACGATACTGAACATTCCGCACTTCAAACGTTCTTTACTCAAGATTCAGATTGATTCTCAACAAAGACCATTCTGGGTTATCTGGTAACAAATATTGCCAAATCATATCTTATGGACTCTTACCAAAAAAAAAAATGAAATAATTGTTAAATAGTTGCACACATTATCAAGTGTCTGGTCACCTTTTAAGCTAGAATTTAATTTTAAATACATTCTATTTTGATTTTATTTAGATTACGGACATTGCAGTAAACTATTACTTTGTGCCACAAAATCAGAAAGTACTGGACAATCCCAGCATGTCTGACAGCATCTGTGGAGAGAGAGGGGAACTAATGTTTCGAGTCTGGATGACTCTTTGACAAAGCTGGAGAGAACTGGAAATAGAACATAGAACATAGAACAGTACAGCACAGAACAGGCCCTTCGGCCCTCGATATTGTGCCGAGCAATGATCACCCCACTTAAACCCACGTAACCCGTATACCCGTAACCCAACAATCCCCCCATATGGTCAGATTTATACTGTAGTGGGGGGGGGGGGACATGGAGCGATGGGGCTGGATAGGGAGCCAGTGATAGGTGGAGATTGACAAAGATGTCGTGGACAGAAGACAAAAGAACGCAAATGGGGGTGATTAAGGCTAAGAAGGGGACTGATAGTGGCACATAAAGAGATTAGAATGTGTGAATGGCAGAACAAAGGTGAGCAGTGTGTTACGGGCAACTAGGAATAGTTGGCCCACGCAGAGTGGGGGAGGGGGAAACAGTGGTGAGGGAGAAACACATCAATGGAAGAAATGAAAATAAATTGATAGAAATAAAAATGGGGTGAAGGTGGAGGAGAGAGTTCACTGTCTGAAGTTGTTGGACTCAATGTTAAGCCTCGAAGGCTCTAATGTGCCTCATTACTTACTGCCACTACTCAGAAATCCTCACTATTCTTTCGGCATTATTTGGTTTCAAGTCAGTGCCAAGTCAGCAAAAATCTGTTGTCTTCATCCAAGAATTTTCTTCTCGTCAAAATGCATATGTGGTAAAATCAAAGAGACAATTGTTTCTTGCGTACACAGCAATGTAAAGGGTTAACTCTAATGGTAGTGAAAGAGCAAGTGGGCGAAGAGTTATGTCATAGTGATGACACTCATTGAGAGATGGGAGGAGTATGAAGCATTTTGCAGAATAGTTCCAGCTATGTCCTGACTAAATAGTGGCTATGTAAATAAATGTTTTTGAACAAAAAGCAACATTGCCTCCAGCAAGATCTCATCTAGAGTAAGAAGCTAATGAATTCCAGAGATTAATCCACAATTACAGAAGCAATAGGCAGAAAGTGCAATACAAAATTCCTGCTTTATACTTTCCAATCAATTGGTGCATTTATAAGGGTCAGAATTGAGAAGGAACTTGTTTTTTTTTAAAATTCACTGCAGTGGGATTTATTTATTGTAAAGTTTCTAAAAGTTTGACTTATCTTTGTAATTTATTGAAGCACTTCACTGAAGTGGGGTCATGGCAAAGGAGTTCATTTTGCCTCTTGAATAGAACATTGTAACATAAAAATCACAAATCTGGAAAATGTCCAAGCAAACACGAGGCATGTGTTATAGATCACCAAATCAGCACAAGAAGGATGAGAAAGAGATAAGCAATTTATTGTAAAGGGCGATTTTGTTCAACCCAACGTAAACTGAGAAAACCCACGTGGTCGGGAATTATAGTTGGTAAATTTTATATATAAATCAACACAAAGGAAGTCAGTGTTCATCGTGACATGGTTAATGACTCAAGACAACATACAGGAAATGGAAATCATGGCAGTCCTTGAGAATAGTGACAACAGGCTGAAGAAGTTGTGTGTGTGACTGGAAAGTAAACTCAAGACCCTGAGAAAGGTTCAAACTTTAAACGAGATAAGTAGTTTAAAAATAAATGAAGCGAAGGAAAACTTTTAGCAACATTTTAGGAAAAGGAAAAAGTGACCACCTTAAAATTGAATATTCAAGATCAACAAACGTAGACTAAGCACCCACGGATCTTCATTTATTTGGCAATCCATTTAAAGTGAAATAAAGAGGAATGTCATCTCTACAAATCCTGCTACAAGAAAAGAGAAGGGACTCATTTAAATGGAATCACACAAAAATTACAAAGGACATTAAGAGGCAGAGTGTAGCCTGGAAAGATAATTGCTTCAGAGACGAGTGTTGCGGTCCCAGTCGATGTTATAATTGGACGTCAAGATTCCAGAATGGAACCCTGGCTCAAAAGACCGTAACATTTACTTTATTAAACAAAACTTGGAGGAAAAGAGTCACAGGACTGCAAATTAATTTTAATAAGAAAAAAACATTAAACATGAAAAATGGATGATGCTAGAATACTCCGTTACTTCCCCATATCTTAACAAATACACAGATTTTAAGATTAACATGGATTACAAAGTACAGCACATCTTAAACTACAAGGGTCTCATTCACACAAAGTCCCTTTTAAGCACTGAGATTGGTTGTGGTCAAATACACACATTCTGCTCTGAACCCAAGTTAGTGTCTGAACCTCTCCTCAGAATTCCCCCAGATGATTGTCATGTCAGACTTTCCAAACTTCACTCCCAAAACGGGCTTTAAATCCTTCTCTCACAACACTGCTTTCCATTAACGGTTTGCATTCCGAAATCCAGTCCAGATTTTCCAAGTGACTCTTTTAAGTGAAGCTTCCATTCCACTTTTAGCAGCAAATCCAGTCCAGGTTTTACACCACCCATTCTTTGTCTTGACTGCTGCACAAACTGTTCACAATTACTTTAACTGTGGATTCCCAGTCTCTATTAAAATGGCATGAAACTTTTGATTTAGCCCTGAAGTCTGTTTCCCCACTTTAAATCAGGTTACTGCAATTGTCTCTTTAACTCAGAACACTTTATTTACTCTTCCTTGAATCCTTCTGAACAGTGCGTTTGCTTCTGTTCTCTTAACATTAGTCATCTCAAGACATTCTTTCTGTCTCAATTCCCTGGTTATCTGCACAGTAACTGGTTCTGGAAGCCAGTCATGTTTGCATTTCCTATCCTGTCCATCTTCTCCAGGCAGGTTTGAGAGGTTGGGCGGGATTCTCTCAAGCCGAGGCTGGGCCGGAGAATCCCCGCGACCGGGGTGAATCGCGCCACTCCGTCCCGGGATGGGCTGAGCGGCCATCGTAAAAACACCGAGTTCCACCGGCGCTGTCCACACCTGCTCTCAGCGGTGGGAACTCTGTATGGAGCGGCCTGTGGGGTGGGTCCGACCCGGTGGGGGGGGGAGCCCTCCGATGTGGCCTGGCCCGCGATCGGGGCCCACCGATCGGCGGGCCGGCCTCTCTGGCTGGCGGCCTCCTTTCTTCCGGGCCGGCCCCTGTAGTCCTGCGCCATGTTGCGTCGGGGCCGGCATGTTGAAGGAAGTCACTGCGCATGCACACGTTGGCGCCGATGCCACTGCGCATGCGTGGATCCCGCGGCGCCCAGTTGACACCGGGATCAGCAGCTGGAGCGGCGTGAACTGCTCCAGTGCCATGCTGGCCCCCTTTAGGGGCCAGAATTGCTGATCCTGAGGCCATGTTGATGGCGTTGAGAAACACGACGGCGTCAACACTTAGCCTCAGGCTCACAGAATCCCGCCCGTTCTCTCCCTGGTGTCCTGACTGCAACTGCCAGCAAATCAGCTAAATCGCACCGGCGGGATCTTCCAAACCTGCTTAAGGTGACCCCATGCAGTCGGTTCCCCAGCGGTGGAGTGGGCAAGCCATTCAAAACACCACAGACCTCGGTAGGAACGGAAGATCCCACCGGAAGACAATGGCAAGCTCCCACCGCTGCCAGAAAACACGCCGGGTGGGAAGGTAATCCCGGCCTGTGAGTTTTTGTATTAATGAGAGGATAGAAATCTTTACAGTTTAAAATACAATAATTTTGAATATGAAAATGTTAATAGAACACAGAGGTATTTAATTTGCACTTTATTCGTTTTCACTTTCTTGACATTTCAAAAGATCTTGGCCACTAAAAATTTCACACACAACTTTTGGACAATAATTTACAACTGTTTTTCTTCTAAATTTCAAGTGGCCAAAACATTAGACATAGCTCCAGATGTTCAAGTTTAAAACAAAATGTTTCTGCATAACAGACATTCCTGATGTTGAGATGCTGAACATGGTTATGCCAGGAACATTCCCCAGGCACTTTAGTTTAAAAGTCAGGCCATTTGTTGCATCGTACTCATTGTTTATTTATTTCCTGTACTAGTTTCCACTCAACTCGTTGTATTCCTACTGCCACGCTTTCTTAGAGAGCGTACAGCCTTGTACCCGCAACTATTGAAGGAGAGATCGAGAATAAATAAAGAAAAATCGGATGAATAGATAACATTGAAGGCGGCCTTCAGGACGCGCGACAACGCATTTCATTTTCATTTCATTTCATTTTTCATTATGGTGAGAGAGATTGAGGTCTCACACAAGTGGGGAATTTTATTTAATGCAGTAGATAGGGTGATGTTAAATCCAGTAGAAATATATTTCAGTAGATGTGCCAATACATAGCATCAGACACATGAAACAACGCAGAATTGCCAAGCAGAAACTTATAGCCAAGTTCCGCACACATGAGTGCGGCCTCAACCGGGACCTGGGATTCATGTCGCATTACATTCATCCCCCACCATCTGGCCTGGGCTTGCAAAATCCTACCAACTGTCCTGGCTTGAGACAATTCACACCTCTTTAACCTAGGGTTACCCCTATCTCTGGATCCGTAAAGACTTGATTACCTGCAAATGCTCACATTCTAAGCATCGTCTGGCATCTTTGAATTTGTCTCTATATATGTTTCTGGATCATTCACCTGAGGAAGGAGCAGTGATCCGAAAGCTAGTGTTTGAAACAAACCTGTTGGACTTTAACCTGGTGTTGTAAACTTCTTACTGTGCTCACCCCAGTCCAACTCCGGCATCTCCACATCATTGAGAGGTAGACTGAGTGAGGCTTGAAGAAAGCCAGAGAAAAGCAAGACAATATCAACCGCCCCACTAAGGCAACGGTGACAATGAGCGACCGAATGGCCAATGGCCTTCCGAATTTTCCACAGCCATCTTCAAAGCTGCTCCATGTTAATTGGGAGATGATACAACTTCCTCATGAGCACGATCTCTGCAGTACTTAGAAAAAACTTCAGCACTCCAATAGTGCAGATCCTTCACAAATAGCTAAAATACAGATGTACCTCACTATCTCGTCACAAAGAGTGGGCTCCTACTGGAGTGATGTTAATGGCTCTGGTGAGTAAAATGGTTCCTGAACATAGAACGATACAGTAGAGGAGGAGATCATTATACGTGTTCCAGATCACATGATATTGGGGAAGTATCCAGGTTGTGCCAATGGTTTCCTCACAACATGTTGGACACCTGAAGCAACAGTCACGGACAGATAAATCACACGGATCTCCTCTGCCTAATTCACATAAAACTTGGCAAAGGTTGTTGGCTCCCCAGCTATCCATCCTCTCAGATCAAAGCCACGGTTTGATCACAATCAGACAGCTTTGGGAAACTGGGAAAAATATCTTGGCTGGTAGGTGGGAATATTATGCAAGAGAAAAAGTTCAAACCCTTGAGCAAACCCCATGTTCATAGCATGAAATGTATGTTAAAAGCCCATTTCTGTGGGAGTTAAAAATAAATCAAAATGTAAACATTGTACTCAATGAGCCAACATAACTTACTTTTTCTGTGTATTCCCGTAACAGCCTCCCCGGACAGGCGCCGGAATGTGGTGACTAGGGGATTTTCACAGTAACTTCATTGAAGCCTACTCGTGACAATAAGCGATTTTCATTTCATTTCATTTTCATTTCATTTCATTTTTCATTATGGAGAGAGAGAGATTGAGATCTCACACAAGTGGTCAATTTTATTTAATGCAGTAGACAGGGTGATGTTAAATCCAGTAGAAATATATTTCAGTAGATGTGACAATACATAGCATCAGACACATGAAACTTTCATATTTTTGATTGCATCAGTAGTTATGTACATCCCAACCAGTCATTTTATAGACAGGCAACATACTGATATACAATTGCTGATTTTCAGGCTAATGAGGCTCCGGGAATTCTTCCACAGACCCCAAGAGGCCAACAGCGAACCCAAGGAGACTACCAATGAACCTGAACAGCAGACCGAGAGATCTGCAGTGCGGCAACTGAAGAGGAAAGAGTCGAATTGGACCCCTCCGGAAGGCCGCTGCCCTAGACTCGCCATGTATGCTCAAGCCGTCAGGAGTCGCGTCAAAAAAAAGCGACAACGAATTAACGGACATCGCACGACAATCACCAGGCTGGAATGTTCCCTTCCAGCTGGGGAATACTTCAGCAGTCAAGGGCATTCAGCCTCTGATCTCTGGGTAAGCGTTCTCCAAGGCGGCCTTCAGGACACACGACAATGCAGAATTGCCGAACAGAAACTTACAGCCAGGTTCCGCACACATGAGTGCGGCCTCAACCGGGACCTGGGATTCATGTCGCATTACATTCATCCCCCACCATCTGGCCTGGGCTTGCGAAATCCTACCAACTGTCCTGGCTTGAGACAATTCACACCTCTTTAACCTGGGGTTACCCCTATCTCTGGATCTGTAAAGACTTAGGCCGCGATTCTCGGCAACCACGATGGGTGGGAGAATAGCGGGAGGTCCACTCCCGCACCTCCCACTATTCTCCCCCCCCCCAAAATGGCATGTCCGGTTTTCTGACATGCCGCTCGGAGAAACCCGGATGGGCCGAGCGACCTGCTGTTCACGACCTGTTCACGACGGCGGCAACCACACCTGGCCGCTGCCGTCATGAACATGGCGCGCCAGGTAAGTGTGGGGCCAAGGGGGGGCGGATCAGGGATCGAGCATCATGACCGTGCTCGGGAGGGGACTGGCCCGCGATCGATCCCCACCGATCGTCGGGCCGGCGTCTTAAGGGGACGCACTCTTTCCCCTCCGTCGCCCCGCAAGATCAAGCCGCCACGTCTTGCGGGGCGGCTGAGGGGAAAGACGGGAAACGCGCATGCGCGGGTTTGAGCTGTCCAACCCGCGCATGCGCGGCTGACGTCATTAGGCTCTGCCGCGGCGTCATTCTTGGCACGCCAGGCCTTGAAGCCAGGGACAAGGCCCGGCCGCCGAGTTTCCCGCAACCTCTCCAGGTTTCACGACGGCGTCGGGCCTTGCGGAGAATTCCGCCCTTAATTACCTGCAAATGCTCACATTCTAAGCATTGTCTGGCATCTTTGAATTTGTCTATATATATGTTTCTGGAACCTACCTCTTCATTCACCTGAGGAAGGAGCAGTACTCCGAAAGCTAGTGTTTGAAACAAACCTGTTGGACTTTAACCTGGTGTTGTAAGACTTCTTACTGTGCTCACCCCAGTCCGTCGCCGGCATCTCCACATCATGGCTACATTTTCTGATGAGGATCTAGGTGGATGCACTCACAAATTGCTCCAAGAGTCATTGTTTCCTAGTTATTTCACACAAGCATTGCCATACCCTGTGGGTGCCATGTTCAGTGGAAGAGGCCACACCAGTCAGGTGTGAGCTATACAATATGGGCTAATCTGAATTTACAACAGCTTTAGTAGATTAATTATACCAGAAAAAAAAAGTGAACAACCGACAGGTATTATTTCCTCTTAAAATGGTGATGGTTGACAAAACAAAACGAAGATGATGAGTTGCAAGCCTCACAATTGGTCCATATTTTCTCAAATCATTTCGCTACAGGTTTGCTGCAGGAGGCCAGAGGGATAAGGAAAAGTTGGGCAGGTTCCAGATTGCTTTGCAATTTTAGAGGGGGACAATGTACTTATGTTTTAAGCAATTTACCTGACTTTTTTTGAATACTGAGTTTGGATCTACATTCATGCTAATTTTGTCTATTCAAGCTTGAAATGCAAGATAACAAACATCCAATACCAACAATAGTACATCACATAGCAAGATGTTCCTTTTCTCAATTAACCTATGTATGCGAATAATGCTAAATAACAGTTTGCATTAAATAATTCATCTCTTGTCCCCTGAAAATTGATAAATAGAAAGTATGAAAAATATGTGGACTCTCAGTCCCTTTGAGAAATTATTTAGTCTGCCACTCCTGCAAGTTGTAGTTTATTTGCTTTGTTATTTTTCCTGCAATACAAGTGACACAATGCTGAATACCCTTAGGGCTTATTTCACAACAAACCGGTGCCCCATTTCCTGTTAAAACCCTACAATCAGAGCTGTTGGAGAGGTCGGCTTTCTTTGAGACACAAGTCTCCTTGTGCCAATTTTCCAGGCACATCTGATTTACTCAAATTCCTTTGGTTTAAAAAAAAAGTGATGAAAATTTCATGAGCCAATGGAATTGACAACAGTCCAATATCTGGAACCAACCTGCAGTCAACAGTGAGTACTTGGAAGTGTCAAGAAACTAATTTTTGCCATGAACTCCAAAATTAATCTGCAGATCAATTTAGAGAAAAGCAAGTTTGTCACTGCATCACAGACTAAGGTTAGCTGTAAAGGATTCAATTTGATTCAGAAGTACAGTAAAAGTGCTAAATGTCCGTTCTGAACAGATTGCAAGGCCGAGTGGTTTGAAATTGGAATGTTTCATCGACTTAACACTGGAGGAAATTGACTTGTAACATTTAAATGGAACTTAAGGCTGTGATTTAATTAACTTGAGAGGAAAATTTTTTTTTGAAGATTGCAAGAAGAAAATGCAGATTTGGGGCACAGGGTGGAGACCAGGAAGAGATAAAGCAGAGATTGCAGTGAAAGAGGAACAAAACAGTTGCAAACAGTATGTAAAGGATGATGCAATACCCTGGTTCATCGTGGCTAAAGCAGCTTGGATTTTTCCCAAAATCTGACAAACATTTGGCACAATAAACTACCCACACTTACCAGTTCCAAATTATCACAAGAGTTAGAGGCCCAGCTCAGCTGGTAGGCTCAGAAAAAGCCTACCTGCCTAAACTTTCAAATCTCCCATTCTCTCCAGACGGTCTAAATAAAATCAAGATATATACATTCTGCATTTCACTTCCACACTTGTATAGTATGTATAAACGTGCTCGGTAGTGTTATTTTTTTAAGCACCTGATTTCTTTTTATTAAAAGTTATTCTGGACTTTTGTAATATAGGTCTACAATTTTGCACATTTTACCTTTAAAATGCATGTGACAGCGAAGACCATGTGGCCCAACTAGTTGATGCCAATGTTTATGCTCAACATGAGCTCAACCTTATCAATAAAATCTTCTGTACATTTCTTCCTTGTGTGCTGATCTAGCTTTCAATAAATGCACCTGTACTATTCTCAACTACTTCATGTGGTAGCACATTCCAGCCACACACTGGCAAAGACGTTTCTCTTGAGCTGACTATTGGATTTATTAGTGACCATCAAATTTATAACCGTAGTATTAGGTTTCCCACAATATTTCATCATTTACAGCCTTTGTACTATTGTGGACAATCAAATATTTAACATAATTAACAGTGAAGAACTGAGGTGGGTTCTTGGATATGGAAGAAAGAGTCGTGTCCTGGGCTCGGGCAATGATGGAAAAATAAAGACAGTTGTTTTGGAGTCTTCGAGCAGTGGAGCGACATCTGGAAGGACCAAAACAGGGAGTCTCATCATAAGGAAGGGAATATGGTAAATGACATTAGTGGGGGTATATTCAATAATAACTTTCAAAAGGAATCTGGATAAAATTTGAAAAAGAAAAAGAAGGGGTGTTTGACTAATGTAAAGGGAGGTAGTGGTGTAGTGATATTGTTGCTGGACTAGTAATCCAGAGGCCCAGGGTAATGCTCTAGGGATCCAGGTTTGATCCCACCAAGGCAGATGGTGGAATTTGAATTCAACTAAAATTAATTATGACCATGAAACCATTGTTGTAAAAGTCCACCTGCTTCACTCGTGTCCTTTAGGGAAGGAAATCTGTCGTTATTACCTGGTCGGGCCTATATGTGACTCTTAATTGCCCCAGGGATGGGCCCAGCCAGCAACACCCACATCCCATGAACAATTTTTTTAAAAAACCTCTTTCAAAGCGAGGTCACAGATAAGGATAGGCCAGAAAGCCTTTTCTGATGCTGTACGATTCTGTTAAAACTGGGGTCTGCAAACAACCAGTGGCCTGAGAAATTTAGAATTTTGTTGGAAGTGGGTGTGGGCAAGGGCAGTGCGGTAAAACAGAAGCAGAGGGAACTTTGGTTGAGAGATTGGCTTTTGGGCCTTCTGAAGGTACGCGATTGAGAGCAGCATCAGCTACCAAGCAGACAGGGCGAAAGAGTTGAAAGAAGTACAATAAGTTATATTTTCTTTAAAGTGTAACGATGTCAAGTATGATGGAAATATTAAATGTCATCTTATGAACCAATTGAAGAATTGTCTCCTACTCCTGCACAAATATACCTTCTCTAGTTTATGTCAATGTTACAGAAGAGAGTGCCTTCCTCATGCTCTTCCTTGTTTTCAGAGCCAGACCACAACTAGATGAGATCTTTATGAATTGAAGCCTCTGTGTGCTTTCTCCCCGTGTCTGTGCACGTTTTCCCCATGTCTGCATGGGTTTCCTCTGGGCGCTCCAGTCTCCTCCCACAGTCCAATGATGTTTAGGTTAGGTGGATTGGCCATGATAAATTGCCCTTAGTGTCCAAAAACCAGGTTAGGTGGGTTACTGGGTTACAGGGATGGGGTGGAGGCATGGGCTTAAATAGGGTGCTCTTGGCTGCACGGTGGCGCAGTGGGTTAGCCCTGCTGCCTCACGGCGCCGAGGTCCCAAGTTCGATCCCGGCTCTGGGTCACTGTCCGTGTAGAGTTTGCCCATTGTCTCCATGTTTGCGTGGGTTTCTCCCCCACAACCCAAAGATGTGCAGGTTAGGTGAATTGGCTACGCTAAATTGCCCTTAATTGGATAAAATGAATTGGTATTCTAAATTTAAACAAAAGTAGGGTGCTCTTTCCAAGAGCTGGTGCAGACTCGATGGGCTGAATGGCCTCCTTCTGCACGGTAAATTCTATGAATCTTAAAGTCACTTTTTCATCATGCATCAGGCTAGCTTAATCTTGAATCGCCATAAAATTGTTTACTAGAAAATGTGGAATGCCAATCTTTTCTGTAATGTCAGTAGCAGAAAAATACCCACACCACTAACACTTCAACAGGCCACACAACTGTCCTGCACAGAAAAATATACCTTCATCCAACGCAGGAATCATCTTTTCAAGCAAGAGCTGACAGATCTGTAGTGCAAGGTTAACATTTGCAATTTCTATTGCAAATTTCCAGCATTTTCAGTTTTCCATTTTCTACCTTCAGCCATATAAGGACAACATGATACCATTGACTACAAGCATGAATATTGGTCATGTGCAGATTCTTTTATTCCTCACCTTTTAGAGGGTTTTGAGCATTACCAGTTCCTGTTATGCAGGTTTTGTGTAGACACTGATAACCCCGGCTTCACCAAATCTATCTACTAAAAAAGATCTGGGGAAAGGGTAGATTTTACTGGTTGTTGGGTCATATTTACTTTGGAGTTGGAACTGGCTACCCAAGACCAAGCCATCAGCAGCAAGTAGCACGATGGTGCCTTTAAGCCAGTATTAAAATATTATTTTTCCACAGAAGAAAAGGACATGGACATCCGAAAGTGACAATCAGCCAAGGTAATTTCTTGTAAATGTATGTTTTCTAGATCTAACATAACACAATATAAAGGCAAATTCCTGGTCAAGCAATGCCACAATTTTAAAATTCTCTTTGTTGCTTTCAAATCCCTCCATGGGTTTGCTCATCCTATCTCTCCTCCAGTCCTGTAAAACTCCCAAGATATCTGCGCTCCTCTTTATTCTGGCCTTGTGAGTGTAGCAGATATTAATCACTGCACCAGTGGGGCAATATCTTCAATTGCCTAGGTCCAAAGCTCTGGAATTTGCTTTCTAAATCGCTCAGCCTCTCGTCTTGCTTTCTTCCTTAAGAATCTTCATACGACCTCCTCCTTTGGCCATGTTCCAAATTTCTTTTTATTATCCTTTGATGGGCTGTGGGTGTCCTGATAAGGCCAGCATTTTTTGCCAATCCCTAATTAGAGTCATAGAGGTCTACAGCACATCGGCCCATCACGTCTGTGTCAGTTAAAATGAACCACCTAACTATTCTAATCCCATTTGCCAGCAATTAGCTCATAACCTTGCATGTCTTGGCATCGCAAGTGCACATCTAAATACTTCTCAAATGTTGTGAGGGTCTCTGCCTCCACCACCCTTAGGCAGTGAGTTCCAGACTCCAACCACCCAATGAGTGAAAATGTTTTTCCTCACATTCTCTCCAAACTTTCTGCCCCTTACTTTAAATCTATGCCTCACCTGGCCCAAGGTGACAGGTTTCTTCCTAACTATTCTATCTATGCCCCTCATAATTTTACACATTTCAACCATGCCCCCCCCCCCCCCCCCCCCATCTGTCTCCTCTGCTCCAATAAAAACAACCCTAGTCTATCCAATCTCTTCATGTCTAAAACATCCCAGTCCAGGCAACATCCTGGTAAATCTCCTCTGCACCCTTTCCACTGCTATCAGATCCCTCCTACAATGTGGATTCCAGAACTACAGACAATACTCTAGCTGTGGTCTAACCATCGTTTTATACAGTTCCAGCATAACTTCCCTGCTCTTAAAGTCTATGCCTCGGCTAATAAAAGTATACCAAATGCCTTCTTAACCACTTTATCCATCTTCCCTTCCAACTTAAGAGACCGGTGTACATGCACACTAAAGTCCCCCTGATCCTCGGTGCTTCCCAGGGTCCTGCCATTCGTCATGGCTTACCATTGCTTGTCCAAGTGCATAACTTCACACGTATCTGGATTGAATTCCATTTGCCACTCATCAGCCCATCTGACCAGCCCGTCTATATCCTCCTATAATCAAAGGCTAACCTCTTAACTAATTACTACCCCACCAATTTCTGTATCATCCGCGAACATGCTGATCAACCCTCCTACATTCAAGTCTAAATAATTTATCTAAACCACAAACGCTGATCCCTGCAACACACAGGCTTCTCTCTTCCACATTTTATATGCCAGTAGGGCTTCAGCTGTTTTGAGCTCTCGATAGCGGCCATAAGCCTTCCTTTTTCTGTTCATCCAAAGCTGTATATCCCTCAATATCCACTGGATTTGTTGAACCTGTACTCTCCCTGAGCGTGATTCTCCCAGCCCCGCACCGGGCCGGAGAATCGCCGCAAACGGGCCACGCTGCCGGCGTGTGATTCTCCGAGGTGAGGAGAATCGGCGGCATTTGCGCTGGCGCATTTGGCGCGTCGCTGGTCGCGGGCCACTGTCCGTGGCAGGGCCGCCGATTTCTCCGGCCCGGATGGGCAGAGCGGCTGTGTGGAAACAGCAGAGTCCCGCCGGCGCCATTCACCCCTGGTCGCTGCCGACGGGAACTCTGCGCGAAGGGTCAGGGGCGCCCTGTGGGGCGGAGATAACCGCTCCCTCACCGGGGGGGGGGGGCTCCGATGAGAATCAGTCCCGTGATCGGGGCTCACCGATCTATCTCCCCCCCACCCCCCCCAGCCTACTTTGCTCTACTTCCGGCCCCAGACTCCCGCGCCATGTTGCGTTGGGGCCGGAGCGTTCCGTGAGTGTACTGTCCATGCGTCGGTTGGCGCTTCGCCACTGCGCATGGCCCCCTATGGAGGCCAGAATCGGTTGTCCTTGCGCCCGTTTTGTGCCATCGTGAAACGCGACAGCGTTCACGACGGCACAAACACTTAGTCTCCATTTTGGAGAATCGTGCCCCCTATGTCCTTCTTGAGTGCATCCAACTGTTCTGTCAGAGATTGACCTAAAAGTGTCTGCTCCCAGTCCACTCTGACCAAATCATATCTGATCTGATTAAAATCAGCCTTCCCACAGTCTAGAACTTTGAGTTCAGGCCAATCCTTATCCTGTTGAAACTGCTCTCTGATACCCACCACCCTATGGTAGAGAATTTTTCACAACTCAGTGAAATAATTTCTCCTCATCTCGGTCTAAAATGATTGGCCCCTTAACCGGAGGCTGTGGCTTCATATTTTAGACTCCCCACCCAGCAGAAACAATCTCCCAGCATCCACCCTATCAAATCCCTTCAGAACTTGGAAGGTTTCAATGAGATTGCTTCTCATTGTTCTAAACTTCAGCCAATACAAGCCCAATTTATTCAGCCTAACCCCTCAGCCCAGGGACAAATTTAGTGAACCTT
The DNA here is from genome assembly GCF_902713615.1 of Scyliorhinus canicula. Classification (NCBI taxonomy): domain Eukaryota; kingdom Metazoa; phylum Chordata; class Chondrichthyes; order Carcharhiniformes; family Scyliorhinidae; genus Scyliorhinus; species Scyliorhinus canicula. The sequence continues at coordinate 176,166,129 of NC_052152.1, forward strand.
TGCTGTACTGCCGCAATACAAATATAACAGTTCAAGAGTTCCATCAGCTGCAGTAGAACCAATATCGCCAGAGCATCAGGCTAGGCCTCTGGATTACTAATCCAGTGACAGTACCACTGTGCCACCAGTGTGCAGTTCAGTCTAGGTTTTGCTTTATAATATGTCTGAAGTACCTTGTGTCATTTTCTTACATTCAAGGCATTAATTGTTGTTATTGCTGCTGAAATATCTGGAAACAAATCAGTTTGGCAGAGGGGTCACTCCAACTACACTTTAAGATTATTTGTCAATGTGCCTAATCACCAATATACAATTATATAGGGCAGGATTCTCCGACCCCCCGCCAGGTCGGAGAATCCCCGGGAGGCGCTGCGAATCCCGCCCCGCCGCACCGACGCCGGCTGCCATATTAACAGGCGCCGTTTTTAAGGCGGGGGCGGAATTTCCGCCACTCCGATTGGGGGCTGTTGGCAGCGGCCCCCCTGGTGATTCTCTGGGCCCCAATGGGCTGAGCGGCCGTCCGCTTTTTGGCCAGTCTCACCGGCGTGGGTTATGTAGGGTCCCACACAGCGAGACCTGGCAGGTAAGTCGGCGTGTGCGGTCCTCTGGGGGGGCGCGGGGGTATCCAACCCCGGGGGGGGGCCCCATGGTGGCCTGGCCCGCGATCGGGGTCCACCGATTTACGGGTGGACCTGTTCCGTGGGGGGCCACTTCTTCCTTGGTGAAGCCCTACAGAGGCCGGCACGGAGAAGAGAACCCCCGCGCATGCAGCAAAGCACAAAGGCCGGTCTGCGCATACGCGGGATCACGACGCTCGTTCCGCGCATGCGCGAACAGTCCCTTCGACAGGTGGGACTGTCTAGCCCCCTAGACAGGTGAGAATTCCTCATCTTGGGGGCCCGTTGATGCCGGAGTCGTTGGCGCCTGTTTTCCCACCGGCGTGGGGACCTAGTCCCCGGAAAGGAGAATCCCGGCCCTAGTCTCCTGATAGCGGAACTGAACTCAACACTGCACAGAAGAGGAAAATAAGCAGGAAGAGAAAAACTGCAAGTGGTGAGAGCAGAATTCGGCGTTAGGAAAACGGGATTTATATTGGTAAGCATTAGAAATAAGGTATAGAGGGCAGTACGGTGGCCTAGTGGTTAGCACAACCGCCTCACGGCGCTGAGGTCCCAGGTTCGATCCCGGCTCTGGGTCACTGTCCGTGTGGAGTTTGCACATTCTCCCCGTGTCTGCGTGGGTTTCGCCCCCACAACCCAAAAATGTGCAGAGTAGGTGGATTGGCCATGCTAAATTGCCCCTTAATTGGAAAAAATAATTGGGTAATCTAAATTTATTTTTAAAAAAAGAAATAAGGTATAGTTGTAAGTAGGTGTAATTGAATGGGCGGGATTCTCTGATCCTGAGGCTAAGTGTTGACGCCACTGGAAACGCCATCGCGTTTCCCGACGGCATCAACATGGCCTCAGGATCAGCAATTCCGGCCCCTACAGGGGGCCAGCACTGCACTGGAGCGATCCACGCCACTCCAGCTGCTGATCCCAGCATCAACTGAGCGCCACGGGGTCTGTGCATACGCAGTGGCACCGGCACCAATGTGCGCATGCGCAGTGGCTCCCTTCTCCGCGCCGGCCCCGCGCAACATGGCGCAGGGCTACAGGGGCCAGCGCGTACAAAAGCCCGACCCGCCGATCGGTGGGCCCCGATCGCTGGCCAGTCCACAACGGAGCCCCCCCCCCCCCCGCACAAGCCACCCCCGGACTCTTTCATGCCGAGGTCACACCGGCTGAGAGCAAATTAGAACGGCGCCGGCGGGATTCGGGTTTTCTGTCACGGCCGCTCATCCCATCCCAGACAGAGAATTGCTGTGGGGCCCTGTAGAGCGATCCCTGACCGGCGCCGTGCCAACCTCGCCAGCGCTGATGGCACCGATTCTCTGCAGACCGGCATCGGGGCAGCGTGGCGCGATTTGCACCAGTCGCGACGATTCTCCGGCCCAGCCCCGGGCTGAGAGAATCCCGCCCAATGTTTCTGTGCATGGTTAGATTCATGCTGGACAAAAGATGTTTGTATGTGTGGGGGTTCGACTGTGATTCTATTGTGCTTAGAGGGGGTAAGTGAAAAATGAAATGAAATGAAAAGCCCGACCCGCCGATCGGTGGGCCCCGATCGCTGTCCAGTCCACAACGGAGCCCCCCCCCCCCCCCCCCCCCCCCCCCCGCCGCACAAGCCACCCCCGGACTCTTTCATGCCGAGGTCACACCGGCTGAGAGCAAATTAGAACGGCGCCAGCGGGATTCGGGTTTTCTGTCACGGCCGCTCGTCCCATCCCAGACGGAGAATTGCTGTGGGGCCCTGTAGAGCGACCCCTGACCGGCGCCGTGCCAACCTCGCTGGCGCTGATGGCACCGATTCTCTGCAGACCGGCATCGGGGCAGCGTGGCGCAATTCGCACCAGTCGCGACGATTCTCCGGCCCAGCCCCGGGCTGAGAGAATCCCGCCCAATGTTTCTGTGCATGGTTAGATTCATGCTGGACAAAAGATGTTTGTATGTGTGGGGGTTCGACTGTGATTCTATTGTGCTTAGAGGGGGTAAGTGAAAAATGAAATGAAATGAAAAGCCCGACCCGCCGATCGGTGGGCCCCGATCGCTGGCCAGTCCACAACGGAGCCCCCCCCCCCCGACTTCCGCCGGGTCGGAGAATCCCCGAGGGGCAGCGCGAATCCCGTCCCGGCGCCGGCTACTATATTCTCTGGCGGCGTTTTTCGGGCGGGAATGGGATTCCCACCACGCCAGTCGAGGGCCGTTGGCAGCGGCCCCCTGGCGATTCCCCGGGCCCTGATGGGCCGAGCAGCCATCCATTTTTGGCTAGTCCCGCCGGCGTGAACCACTCAACTCACGTATCGGCGGGACCTGGCATGTAGGTTGGCGAAGATAGTCCTCGGCAGGTGGCCCCCCCGCCGTGGCCTGGCCTGCGATCGGGGCCTTCGATCTGTGGGCGGGTTTGTTCTGTGGGGGCACTTCTTCCTTCCACGCCGACCACTGTAGGGCTCCACCATGGCCGGCGCAGAGAAGAGAACCCCCCGCGCATACGCTAAATTACGCCGGCCAGCCTGCGCATGCGCGGAATGACGCCGCCGGTTCCGCACATGTGCGAACTCGCGCTGTCCTTTCAGCGCCGGCTGGAGCAGCGCCAACCCGTCCGGCATCCACCTAGCCCCCGAATTCCGAACTTTTGGGGGCTGTTAATGCCGGAGTGGTTGGCGCCGGTATTCCCGCCGACGTGGTGTCTTAGTCCCCAGAAGGGAGAATCCTGGCCTCGGTGTCATTTTAGCATGTCAAATCCACCTAACCTGCACATATTTGGAGTGAAGTTTGGAAACTCTCATGTGACAATCATCCGATGGGATTCTGAGGAAACTTCCTGGTACTGAGACCATTGTAGTTTAAGATGTAATTTGTAATCCTTGTTAATCTTAAAACGGGTCTGTATTTGTTAAAATGAGGGGGGAGAGTGGGGAGTAGGAATCATAATCCAATTTTTTCCTGTTTAATAAATGTTTTTTTCTTGTTGGTAAAACTGATTAGCGATTCTGTGACTCTGTTCCTACACATTTTGTTTTAAAAATATACGGGTTACGGCCTTTTCAGCCAGGATTCCATTCTGGGATATTCCCATCCAGTTATAACCCCAATTGGGATCATAACACTGGGCACAGTTGATTATCTTTAAAGAGTGTTTGACATTAGGATGAGTAAGATCAAGGCAAAGTGTTTTTTGAAAATAAATGCAGAGGGCAGGGTGGACTGATTGACTACACCTGGTCACCAGGAAAGAACATGCACCATCTGGGTTTATTTTTAAAAATGACAAATGGTCAAACCTATTCTTTCATCTGAGGAAATAGCCATTTTAAACGAGACACAAGTGTCAACAACATTAGCAGATAAATGATGACCACATTCCTATCATACACAATGTCCAAGATTAATGATAGCATTATCTGTTTAAAATAAATATGTTACTGTCTACAATAACATTGCAGAGAAATATACATTTTTTAAAAAGAGAAGCTTTACTGTGTTTTCCAAACAAGGGATGTTTATGGTGTGGAGCACGTCTCCCAGGACTCTGAGAAAATAGCAAGTATTCCCTGGTCACCTATATCATATCCCAAAATAGAATAAACTCACTCAGTAACCTCAAAAGTACCACAGTGTGGCAGGTTTCCACTTCCACACCAATCAATCATTCTTGGGCCTGTCAAAGTGACGTGGAAAACAACATTGCTGTACTTGGCAATCAACTCCAAATGGCTAATGTGCCATGTCTACATTTCTTTGCTTTGTTCAATTCAATGACGAATTCCACACTAAAATGTTGTAATATGGTCCTATTTCCCAGCCATCCAGGTCTTCCTTATTCATGAAAATACATTTAGCTAGCTGACTCAAAAGATAGCGACCATTATTATTTGTTTCAAACCACACATTTGTTTTTGTTGACAATGATCGATGTTGTGAGACAGAGCTCCACATATCACTCTCCATTCCTCTAACCTTGGATTTCTCCTCACTATGTCCCGTTTACCATTACAAGCCACTGACTAAGCCAGTACATTCTTATCTTATCAAACACACTCCCAGTTCCTCCTTTCTTGTGATGCCCCAGCTTTCAAAATCCTCCTCTTTGACCTCATCTTGGCTCACGATCATAGCCCTCAGCTTTTCTTTCTCTTGTCCTCTATGACCCACCTGCTACCCCACTTATTCATCCATTCACTACCATTCATATTGGAACCTTAAGCTTACCATAGGGCAGCTAGCGCTTATAAAGGAGGCATGTCGGATCTTCCCTCCATGCCATGGAGCCATTTGACACTGCACTCCACATTTCTGGAGTATTTGGGTTGGAAGACCTGGCTAGAAACCCTGAGCAGCATCAAAGCACGGAAAGTGCTGTGGAAAACATTCTCTGTAGAGAATGGTAACTTAAAAGAAAAAAAAAACTTCTAATTAATAGCCGAAAGAATGATACAAGATTTCACATTTTAAAACATTTACTCGAGCAAATTACTAAAAAAAAGTGGCTAAACTTTATTTTATTTTTGGAGGCAACTTATAGTTTAAACTACAGAAAGAAACATGTTATCACACATCACACTCTCCACAGAATTACGGACCTCATGACAATCTACAGTTACTCCCAGCTTCAAATGGTTTCATATTCCCCTGTATCACAGAGTAGTAACTTTGAGCAAATGTCTCCAGGCACTTCCCTTAGTTTCCAGAGAGTTTCCCAAATCGATAGCCAGGATAGGGCAGTACGGTGGCGCAGTGGTTAGCACTGCTGCCGCATGGCGCTGAGGACCTGGGTTCGATCCTGGCCCGTGTGGAGTTTGCACATTCTCCCCATGTCTGCGTGGGTTTCACCCCACAATCCAAAGATGTGCAGGTGGATTGGCCACGCTAAATTGCCCCTTAATTGGAAAATAAATAATTGGGTACTCTAAATGTATTTTGTTTTTAAAGCCTATGCCGGACAAACTTCCAAGAATCCTTGTTTGGCTGTGGGATGGGTCTCGTCCACTAGTGACATCCTTCCCATGTCAGACTGTGATTGTTTACAAAGTCAAGTAACCTGTTCTCACTGCTAATCACACAAAACTACTGTCTGCCTGTGCTATTCTTGATTTGTAAGGAGGTCTGTAGCCTGATCTCAAAATAGCTTCCTCTTCACTCTTTCCCATGGCAACCTGAAACATATTAGCCTCGACTCTAGGTAAAAATGTTGACTGGTTAATCTTTCATCTTAGAAGTAAATGGACAGTTCACAGCACAACAGTTTACAACCTGATACTTTCAACACCTTTCTGGGACTTTGGAAGACTCAAGAGTCTACCCACTGCGAATTCAGAGACGTCTGCCATTGTCTCTAAACATAACCAACTTATACCATTGTCCCAGTAACAAACCCTTGGCCTCCCTTTTGATCTTTAACCACCCAATGTCTGTTAAGCAGACTTCAGAACAGATGATATGACCCTCTCTGCCAAAACATAAATCTTATAAACCTCAGAACTGCGACAATATGCATGAGAGCTCAGACAAGCATGATTTCTGTAATGCTATAATGAGGTACTGAAAGTCACCGGCTAAGGGATGAATTAAAACTCACACAAATGGACGAACGTTGCACAATATTCAAGTGAAACTTATTGTTAGTATCAAGTATACTGAAGTAGCCCAGTGATAACATTCATTTACATATGAGACAGCTGAAATCGGATGGATGCATTTAAAGTTGATGAGTATCACAGCTGATCCATAAATTAAACTTAGACAACTACAGGAGTCAAATATATCCCGTTGCCCTGGCCCCTGCCTTCCTATAAGCGATAATATTATTGCAGTTGATTTCTGGATGTCCTTTCACTGTCCCAGATTTCACAGCTTTGAAATTGGCAAGAACCCAGGCTAAAAAGCAAGGGTCAAGTTCACAAGTACAAATTCCATTGTACTGAAATTGGTCAACACCATGGAGTGTAAATAACTTAGAAATAGATAGAACAAAATGTTTTCTTTAAAGTAACGCACAATTGATATGGTCAACTTCTCCACATTTAATTTATGTAACATTTATATATGGTCCTTGGGTATTTCACTAGATGCTTTAACAAGAAAAAACTAATCTGGACAATAAGTCACGGTTGCAGGGGTAGGGGAGGCAAAAGACTTTTCTTGGAACATAAACTTCAGTACGTGAAAGAGGTTAAAAGTTTTAAAGGTTTTTTTTTAAGCTAAGACAGTACCATGGATGGCGTAGGAAGAAAACTGCAGGCTCAGTTAGCTGAACGGTCTGTCCCGACAGGATGCAGGAAGGAGGGGACAAGGACCTGGGAACAAAATCAGGAGCGCAGAGTACAAAGCTGGGTCATAAAACTGGAGGAAGTTGAAGAAGGTGAGTGGATCAAGGCAATGCAGTGGTTTGTGGACAACGTCAAGAGTGAAAATTCAATGTGCTAGGGGTGGGAACCAAGAGGTTGCTGGTAGGGGCAGGTATGATACATGAGGACTTTGTAGAGGAGAGGCTAGTAGTGAAGTGTTGTTATGGTCTCAGTCAATCAGAGTGTGAAGGAGTTTTGGGTAAGCTGGATGTTAAATTGGGAGAGCCTACCATGCTGGCTTAGTAAAGAACTCGAGTTTCCAGTCGGTCAGGTCAAATGTAATCAATATTGCACAAGGTAAAATCAGTAGTCTTGTCATGACCCTCTTGTGGAGCTGAAAACTCACCTCACAGATTCTGCACATCAATACAACTTTAAAATTGGGATCAAAACTTTTCATGATATATTTGTTCTTCTAAAAAGACAATTAGTAAATATTTCAAAAGTGAGTTTCATTCCTGCAGAATGATTGAAAATAAGATGCATTTAAAACAGAGGCACGGTAGCACAGTGGTCAGCACTGTTGCTTCACAGCTCCAGAGTCCCAGGTTCGATTCCTCCCACAGTCCAAAGATGTGCAGGTTAGGTGGATTGGCCATGCTCAATTTTCCTTGTATCCAAAAAGGTTAGGGGAGGTTACTGGGTTACATGGATAGGGTGGAGGTGTGCAATTTCCAAGGGCTGGTGCAGACTCGATGGTCCATATGGCCTCCTTCTGCACTGTAAATTCCACGATTTACAGGCAACATTTACCTGTAATCCACCAGCGATAGAAGGCTATGAATTTCATGTATATATCACACACACACACACTAACAACCATGAAATAGTTGGCCTAAATTAGATGGTTCTGAAAACCTTCAGACCAGCTTCACAATATAGAAAACAGATTGAAAAGAGCAATCTGAAAAATGAGATGCAGCTTGTCAAAGCTGTTAACAATTATTGCTCTTCAGAAATCCAAGAAACCTATGTAAGGCAGCAATTTTGTTCAGTTCCAATCCATCTTCAAGATGAACGGTGGGGGGAGGGAGGTGAGTTTGTTTTAGCGGGGGCGTTATTCCCATCAACTCAGTCTTTCATGCTGGAGCGTGTGCCTTTTCAAACATGTTGTTTTACATCAAAAAGGTGATGTTCGAATCATGATGATTGAACAGAAGTGTTAGCCTACATTGCCGCTTGTCAAATGAGAAACTTGTAAAAGCTTAGAAACAAGTTTCATTTTCTGTTGCCTATTGCTGCTGTTCAACAATTTAATTTGCTACAGTGTGAATTGCACCTGTCTTCATTTCCAATTCACAGGACCTATATGACAATAATAATAATCTTTATTAGTGTCACAAGTAGGCTTACATTAACGCTGCAATGACGTTACTGTGAAAATCCCCTAGCCGCCACACTCCGGCGCCTGTTCGGGAACACTGACGGAGAATTCAGGATGTCCAATTCACCTAACAAGCACGTCTTTTTGGAGTTGTGGGAAATAATCGGAGCACCGGGAGGAAACCTCCGCAGACATGGGGAGAATGTGCAGACAGACAGTGATCCAAGTCGGGAATCAAACCCGGGTCCCGGGTGCTGTGAAGCAACAGTGCTAATGACTGTGCTGTGCTGCGATTAGATGCAACCCTCTGTGCTCAACTACAGAAACACAAACAAACCTGAACAGTTGCATTTGTTAATTAGAATTAGCCATAGAAATAGACTGCATAGCCTTCGCTGATTTATTGGGATATACTAAAAAGGTAACAGTTATGAATTTTACACAAAGTATAAAAGAGTGCACAATTTAAAAAAAGAACAAATGCCTTTTCATGACCTAACCAAGGATGTCCATAGGTGTTTTTTGCAACCAGTAAAAACCTTTTGAAATATAGGGCGGGATTCTCCGACCCCCCCCCCCGCCGGGTCGGAGAATCGCCGGGGGTGGCGTGAATCCCGCCCCCGCCAGCCGCCGAATTCTCCAGCACCGGAGATTTGGCAGGGGGCAGGAATCGCGCCGGTCGGCGGCCGCTCACAGCACCCCCCCCCCACCCCCCCGGCGATTCTTCGACCCACGATTGGCTGAAGTCCCGCTGGTTCTATGCCAGTCCCGCCAGCGTAGATCAGACTTGGTCCCTTACCGGCGGGACCTGGCGGCGCAGGCCAGCTCCAGGGTCCTGGGGAGGGCGCGGGGCGATCTGGCTGCGGGGGATGCCCCCACAGTGGCTTGGCCCGCGATCGGGTCCCACCGATCTGCGGGCGGGCCTGTGCCGTGGGGGGCACTCTTTTCCTACGCGTCGGCCGTGTCAACCTCCGCAATGGCCGACGTGTAGGTGAACCGCCCCCTGCGCATGCGCGTGGATTACGTCAGCAGCCACTGACGCTCTCGTGCATGTGCGGACTCGCGCCGACCGGCAGAGTCCCTTTCGCAGCCAGCGGGGCGCAAACCACTCCGCCGCCGGCCTAGCCCCTGAAGGTGCTGAGGATTCCCCCGCCCCGCCGGGTACGGGAGAATCCCGCCCATAGCTACCATTGAAATGTAGGCAAGCGGGCAACATGGTGACGCAATGGTTAGCACTGCTGCGTCACGGCGCCGAGGTCCCAGGTTTGATCCCGGCTCTGGGTCACTGTCCGTGTGGAGTTTGCACATTCTCACCCTAATTGCGTGGGTTTCGCCCCTACAACCCAAAGATGTGCAGGGTTGGTGGATTGGCCACACTGAATTGCCCCTTAATTTTAATAAAAGAGGGTGGGGTGGGGGGGGGGGGGGGAGAAGGAAGATCAGTTTAACATCTCTTTGAAAGGGGACACATCCTACTGTGCAGCACTCCCTCGATATTGCCCTGAAATACGAGACTGACTCAGTCCAGATTATGTGCTGTTGAGTGGGGCTTGAATCCACTACTTTTCAACTCAATAGGAATGTCACCACAGAACAAGGCTGAAATCATGTAAAGAGAAAACATAAATATTTTTCTTTATTATTCATTCATGGGATGTGGGCTCCACCGGCTAGACCAGCATTCATTGCCCATCGCTAATTGTTCTTGAGAAGGTTGTGATGCGCTGCTTTCTTAAACAGTGCAGTCCATGTGCTGTACGTACACCCATGGTGCTATTAAGGAGAGAGTGCCAGGATTTTGACCCAGCGACATTGAAGGAACGGCGATATATTTCCAAGTCAGAATGGGGAATGACTTCCAGGTGGTAGGGTTCCCATGTGTTTTCTGCTCTTGTTCTTCTAGATAGTAACAGCCACAGATTTGGAAGGTACTGCCTAATGAACCATGGTGAGTTCCTGCAGTGCATCTTGTAGATGGTACACACTACTTCCAGTTTGTTGGTGGTGAAGGAAGTGAATGTTTCTAGAAGGGGTGCCAAGCAAGTGGGCAGGGTGGTGTCAAGATTCTTGAGTGTTGTTGGAGCTGTCTTCATCCAGGCAAATGGAGAGTATTCCATCACACACCTGACTTGTGCCTTGTAGATGGTGGACGGGGTTTGGGATGTCAGAAGGGGAGTTACACATTGCAGATACCTAGCCTCCGACCTGCTGTTATAGTCATAGTATTTATATGGTTAGCCCAGTTCAGTTTTTGGTCAATGGTAACCTGCAAGATGTTGATCGTGGGGATTCAGCGATGATAATGCAGAGATGGTTAGATTCCCTTTTGTTGGAGGTGGTCATTGCCTCGCACCTGCCACCCGTTAGCACAAGCCTTGATATTATTCAGGTCTTGCTGCAATTGGACATGGACTGCTTCAGTATCTGAGTCGTCACAAATGGTGCTGAACATTGTGTAATCATCAGCAAACATCTCCACTTCTGATGTTATGATGGAAGGAAGGTCATTGATGAAGATGATTGGGCCGAGGACACTACCCTGAGGAACACTTGCAGTGATGTCCTGGAATGGAGATGATCAACCACCAGCCAGCAGAGTTTCTCCCCTGATTCCCATCCACTCCAGTTTTGCCAGGATTCCTTGATGCTGTACTCGGTCAAATGCTGATTTGATGTCAAAGGCAGTCATATTCACCTCCCCGCTAGAGTTCAGCTCTTTTGCCCATGTTTGAATGAAGGTTGTAATGAGGTCAGGAGCTGAGTGACCCTAGTGGAACCCAAACTGAGTTTCAGTGAGAAGGTTATTGCTAATCAAGTGCCGCTTGATAGCACTGTTTGTTGATGAGCCCTTCCTTACTTCACTGATGATCGAGAGTAAACGGAAGGGGTGGTAATTAGCCGGGCTGGATTTATCCTGCCTTGTATTGTAGCCACCGAAGTTGGCCATTCCCTCAATACAAAATGGAGGAACGCAAAGCTTGCAGGTTAAAATGGACAATGTTTGCAGCACAAGCAGGCTGCACCAAGCCAATGTGTATTCTGTCTGCTAAGAGAACAGACAGCATCGAAACGAACATTCCACATACTAATGAGGCAATCTCCGGGATAGTAAACATAGCAATGGAACGATCCCAGGGACAATGGACACAAATAGGGAAGTGATTGCAACAGTGTATGGGAAACCAGACACCCCGGCACCAGCGGGGTTCGAAAACAAAGCACCTGAAGGCCCGCCCAGCAACCGAGGGACAGCTTCAGTATTGGGGGGATTCAAACAAATCGATTGGGAAGAGACCCAATCGATTCCGAGCAGGTGAAGGGTCCGCCCAAAAGGGTGCGAAGCCCTAGGACCTATAAAAGACAGGTCCCACACTTAGTTCGTTCTTCTTGACCAGCCCTCCTCTCTGGACCAGCCCTCTCGACCAGCTTTTACCAAAGAAGACCTTGACCGAGAGAGAGGAGAGGTTTGGGACAGCAGCCACCAGCAAGTAAGTGTCTCACAATGATCGCTACCGGAGATAGACACTCCTGACCCCTTTTTAACCCGTACCAACCTGAAGTGTGCGGACCAGTGCAGAGCAAAAGGCCTTGTTCCCTGATCCGGCAGTTCCCTTTAAGATAAGTATTGGTTTATTTAGTGGTAGGAATAGTTTAATCATCTTAGTGTGTGCATGGATAGTATTATAATTGTATTATAATAAACTCAGTTGTTTGAACTTACTAATTGGTGTATGGTTTTATTGCTTTGAACTTGACCTTGAAACTTGTGGCGGTATCTTAACGATACCTGGCGACTCCAGAGCTAAGTAATGAAACAGAGCCAAATCGAGCGTTAAGCACACTCACCCAGAACGAGCAACAGTATGTGTATGGGACATCGCCTGGCAGTTTTTCACATTGCCGGGTAGATAGCAGCTGTACTGTACAGGAATAGCTTGGTTAGGGGCTTGGCAAGTACATGAAATATTCGGTTGGGGTTGGGACAGTAAATTCTCATAAACAACAGTCAGATGAGTGACACAGATATCCTGGTTTTGGTGTGCATTGAAGGAGAAATGTAGTTCATGACTGTGGGGGGGAACTGACTGACCTCTGAACAAAACAGAAAATTGAGGAAAAAATATAGACAACTGAAAGTGTCAAATAGATTAGTGCTGCACATGACAGATACACAGCATCATTTCACTGCCACCAGATCTCCCTGTCATGCTTTTTGATCCCAGTTTCACCGTCTAGTGAAAATGCCGCACAAACATTTAAATTCTCTAAATCCAAACCACTGATTTTGATAACCATTTGGGGCACAAGTCTTGAAACATGTCAGACATTTGTTCGTGAACTATAAAAAGAAATGGTTTAACAGCAAGCATATTAAAACCCCTGTTAGAGTACAGCAGACATGAGCATATTTTCGGTTCCTAAAGCCTGCTGCAAAAAATAAAAATGCCGCCTCATTTGTGCAAAGAATTCTGCGACCAGAAGTTCTTGGGTTAATCACATTTCCTGTGCCTTTAGAAACAGGAATTTAAGGTGAAAAGCAGCCTATTGGTGTGACCTAAAAAAGCCTCTTGGCTATTCAGGAACTCTAATTGCTTTCTACAGATGGCCTCAATTAATGACATCAGTCCAAGTTCAAAGGACAACAAAATGAGCAATGGAGGTAGTCCGTGGTCCGATCTCTTGTTCTTCTTTCTGGCCTCTCAGCAGTGGGGCTTTCAGACTCAGAACATACTTCCAACGAGCAGACATCACCATAAAGCAATTCTTCACTCCAATATACTTGACCAGCTTAGCGCAATTGGCTAGACAGCTGGCTCATGACGCGAGCGAGGCGAATAGCGTGGGTTCAGTTCCCACCGGCTGACCATGTCCCTTGCCTGAGGTGTGGTGACCCTCAAGTTTAATCACCACCAGTCAGCTCTCCCCCTCAAAATGGCCATCTGGGACAATGGTGACTTCGCCTTACCTTACACTTGACCTGTACACTATCTCAAGCTCCTAAATATGTGAATGAATGGAAGTAGGATTGTTCAATAGTTATTTTTAAACTGCACGAGGCCCAGTAATGTTGTGTTGCATGTGGAACAAGAGTCTTGGCAGATACCCATTTTAGCAAACCTTTGCACATTCAGTGTACAATTAGCTGCACAGTCATGGTCACAGGAAGCCGAAGACACAGGTCTCCGTGCAACATCATAGAAGCTTCAGGCAAGAATCTCTTCCCCAAATCCTGTGTTTTTGCTCAGGGTTGTGGTTGCAAGAAAGAGGTTGCTTGAAGTAGAGGACAGAAATAGTTGTGTGCTAAATTGAGAGCAGTGTAAACACTAGTGAAAACATTCTGACAATGTCCCATACTTGGAACTGAAATGTGGTGGATGCAGTTGGAGTGAGTAGCAAGCAGGACTTTTGTGAGCCACAAGATATAGGAGCTAAATGACAAATGATAGGTGGCAGATGGATGTGGTAAATCACGAGTGTCAAAAGAATAATGGAGGCTGAAAGAAAGAATAGTGGTGGAGAAGGGGGTACAAAAAAACACCAACAAGTCAAAAGAGAGAGGCAATACTCTCAGCTGTTGGGCCCATCACCTTTTTAAAGTAGTTTCTAAAAGATTTTTGAAATCATGATTGTTTTACATTCAATGGTTGTTGTCAAACGTATGTAAAACTCTTGATGTGACACTAGAGTTTGATGTGCTTGGGGCTGGGAAGACTGCTTGGCTGTGTGTTAAAAATCCGTCAGTCAGTCAGATACAAAGCAGGAGAAATTGATAAGATGGATGGATAAGTGTGATTGAGAAACATGACTGAAAATATGCAGCAGTGTTATGCTCACAATAGCGCACAAGACTTTGACTGCACATATCTATATTTTAAAAAGCCAATTCGCCCTCACCCCTTTAACTAGTGACGATACATTGTAATTTTTCATTCAAATCTTTTACTTGTGCAATAGACGAACAATAGCCATCACAGTCCCGTTCAGAAGAATCCAGCAAAATAAAACATAACAGACACCGCCACACACACACACACACACACTCAGAAGCACCTCGTGAAAAGTCCTGCTTGCTACTCACTCCAACTGCATCCACCACATTTCAGTTCCAAGTATGGGTCATTGTCAGAATGTTTTCATTAGTCTTTACACTGCTCTCAATTTAGCACACAACTATTTCTCCTCCATCCCCTCCCCCAAACACAACAGATTCTTGCTGGCATCAGATTCCAGGAATATCAGATGCAGGATCCAAAAGGCATTCTTCATGTCGAGGTTTAAAGTGGATGTCAGCAGGCTACTTGATCCCGCGGGAAATCTCTGCTGAACCTGACCTCGTCCTCACCCCCATGTTCACAATCTCAGGAGTCACAGCACAATAAGCATCAGGAACTCAAAGCTAACTTTCCCCTTGTCTTTCTAGCCCAGGTTTACTGACGTCAGTAAACATTCCACCTGGCAGAGGTCAAGGATTAAATTCATGACTTGTCTGATCTCTGTGACTCAAGTATTCATCAAAAATCAAATGGAATCTGATAGAAGTTGTATTAATTTTGAAGCCCAAATACTTATCTGGAAAGACTATGCGCTTTCAACATTTTTTTAAAAGCCAGTAAAATGTTCTCTTAAGTCGGCCTGCAACATTTTGAAAATCAGTAAAGTGACTCCCTCTCTGATCTCTATCAGTACTGTCATTCAACTGGCAATGGGATAGAATGCCTTGGCCTATGAATAAATAGCACAGTTTACAGGGAACAACTGTTCTGTACTGGGCAGATATGAAAGAATAATAGTTTCTAATAGGTCCAAATAAAATTAAAGTTCAGGGTTTGCTGCTCATTCCAAATATGTCTTCAGCACAAACAGAAGCATAGTTGCAGAGTTGATAAAATAAATTAACGTGTACAATTTAAGTCTAATAGACAGATTCCAGGTTGAATGTACTCTCAAAATAAATGTTGTCACCTACGGCCCTTATAAAGAATGAAACACTCAGCTCATCGGTGCTGGAATCTTCTGTTTCCCTAACCCTCTCCCAATGCAACACATTTTCACAGAATACTCCATTTTATCCTTTTCACAGCTTCTGGGCTTGCATCCAGAAGGAGCTCTGACCACATCACTCTTCCACAGCCTTTGCCAATGCTGCTGTGTAGCCACCTAGTGGGGACTGAAGTGCGACCAGTAGTCAAACCAAGGTCACCCCTTTTCCATTGGACACACATTCTTGATCCTGCTCAGATCTGTGCTCAACAGGATCAGCAACTCAACATCTGGGATAAAGCCAGGGTATGAACCTCAGCCACGGCTAATGTTTGAACGTAGACCTTGAGTCCATTGAGTGTTGTGCAAATTCACTGTGCCACCCAATGGTCATCAATTTAAGTGCAGCAGTGTAAAGGAAGCAACTTTTACATCATCATCAACATGACTTATCTGGAAAGACTATGCACTTTCAACATTTTTTAAAAAGCCAGTAAAATGTTCTCTTAAATCGGCCTGCAACATCCTTAGCAGCGGGACCAGGCGGCGTGGGTGGGCTCTGGGGTCCTGGGGCGGGGGGGATCCGGCCCTGGAGGGTGCCCCACGGTGGCCTGGCCCGTGATCAGGGCCCACCGATCAGCGGGCGGGCCTGTGCCGTGGGGGCACTCTTTTCCTTCCGCGTTCGCCATAGTCTTCACGATGGCGGACGTGGAAGTGACCCCCTCCCCTGCGCATGCGCAGGGATGACGTCAGCAGCTGCTGACGCTCCGGCACATGCGCAGACTTCCGCCGGCCGGCCAAGTTCCTTCGGCCCCGGCTGGCGTTTCGCCAAAGGCCTTTCCCGCCGGCCGGCGGGGCGCCAACCACTCCGGCGCGGGCCTAGCCCCTCAAGGTTAGGGCTTGGCCCCTAAAGGTGCAGAGAAATCCGCACCTTTGGGGTGGCCCGACGCCGGAGTGGTTCACGCCACTCCATCCTGCTGTGACCCCCCCCCCCGTCCCGCCGGGAGAATCCCGGCCAAGGTATAGTTTTAAGTGAGTTTAATTTCATGTTTCTGTGCCTAGAAGGGTAAAACCTACAGTTAGATTCATGCTGCACAAAGGTCTGTGTGAAGGTTGATTTTGCTTCCAATTGTGGTTCTATTGTGCTTAAAGAAGGCCAAGTGTGAGGAGTAAATAAACCAGCAGTGGTTTCCTAGCCACTAGGGCCTTGTAAGGTAGAGGAGATTTTAAGTTTTAGTTTACCTGAATTTGATTACAGTTGGGGAGGGGTTATGAGAGAGAAGGCAGCTCTCACCGCTCTGCTGGATGCAATTGGTTTTAGAGGCCAAAGAGGAAACAACTCTCTCAGCATTGCCAGAAGAAATGCCATATTATATAATAATGATTCAGAAAACAGATGCCTAAAACCTAGGGCAGGATTCTCCGCTATCTGGTGTGAACCACTCCGGCGTCGGGCTGCCGGAAGGTGCGGAATCCTCCGCACCTTCAGGGGTTAGGCCAATGCCACCGCCGGTGGGGTTGGCGCCATGCCTGCCGGTGCCAAGGGCTTGGCACCACGCCAAACGTTCCGAGGGGCCTCCGCCTGCTGGCGCGAGTTGGCGCATGCGCGGGAGCGCCAGCGTGTACTGGTGTTATCCCAGCGCATGCGCAGGGGGGTTCTTCTCCGCGCCAGCCATGGCGGGCCATTTCACTGCCCGGCGCAGAGAAAAAGAGCCCCCCCACAGCACAGGCCCGCCTGAAGATCGGTGGGCCCCGCTCGTGGGTCAGGCCACCGTGGGGGGCCGCCCAGGGCCAGATCCTTCTGCGCCCCCCCCCCCCCCCCCCCCCCCCCCCCGGAGGACTCCGCAGTCCGCCCGCAGAGCCAGCTCCCGCCAGTACAGACCTGGTGTAATATACACCGGCAGGGCTGGCTGGAAAAGGTCAGCCAATCAGCCGATCGTGGGCTGGAGAATCGCCGGGGCTCAACCGATTTCCAAACCACCGGAAAACTGGCGCCAGGTCGGAGAATCCCGCACCTAAAGTCCAGTTAGTTAAGGAAACTGGAGAAATTAATAGATGTTTCCAAGAAGTCGGGAGTTAACAGAACAGAGGAAATGGAACTCGAACAGATTACTGTTCAGTAAGTCACAAAGTTGAAAAGGCATTGGATTGGGAGAGGCCAGAAAGATATCTGCATTAGTGCTAAGGTTTGAGAGAAATTACTACAGTTTGGGAGAAATTGGCCGGGATTCTATGGTATCCGGCGGGCAGGCCGTATCGTGGGATCCCCCCACGTCGTGTCCCCCCCCCCCCCCGAGGACTCCGCAGGCCGCCCGCAGAGCCAGGTCCTGCTGGTACGGACCTGGTCTAACCCACACCGGGACTGGCCGAAAACAGGCGGCCGCTCGGCCCATCGGGGACCGGAGAATCTCCAGGGGTGGGGGAGGAGGGGGTGCTGCCAACAGTCCCCGACCGACGGGATTCCCGCCCCGCCAAAAAAAAAATGATGCCGGAGAATTCAGCAGCCGGAGTCGGGGCAGCAGAGCGGGATTCACGCCGCCCCCGCCGGCAATTCTCCGACCTGGCAGGGGGTCGGAGAATCCCGACCATTATTTGAAATAATTGAGGAAATTGATGGCTGGACCTTGCAGTTTGTGCAAAAGCCTTTAAGACAAAGGAACCCTGAAGGGAGAGATGGAAAATCTGAAATCGAAACCTTGATGAAACCGGAGGGAAAGCATAATTTAAAAGAAGATTTGAAAGTGTGACTTTTTAAAGTGGAATTCAAAACCACTCGTGTGGAAGCTGGAATTCAGTGAGACAAGGGGCGGGATTCTCCGACCCCCCGCCAGGTCGAAGAATCGCTGGGGGGGACGGCGTGAATCCCACCCCGATGCCAGCTGCAGAATTCTCTGGCGCCGTTTTTTTGGTGGGGGCGGGAATCGAGCCGCGCTGATCGGGGGCTGTTGGCAGCGCCCCCCCCCCCCCCCCCCCCCCCCCCCCCGGGCAATTCTCCACTCCGCGATGGGCCGAGCGGCCACCTGTTTTCGGCCCGGTACGCCGGCCTGCATTAGACCAGGTCTGTACTGGCAGGACCTGGCTCTGCGGGCGGCTTGCGGAGTCCTCGGGGGGGGGTGCGGGGCGACCGGCCCTGGGGGGGGGGGGGGGGGGGAGCACCACGGTGGCCTGGCCTGCGATCAGGGCCCATCGACCTGCGGCTCCGCCATGGCCGGTGTGGAGAAGAAACTCCCTGCGCATGCGCAGGGATCACGGCAGCGGTTCTGTGCATGCGCCACAACACGCTGGCGCTCCTGCGCATGCGCCGACTCGTGCCGGCTGGCAGAGGCCCTTCGCCGCCGGTTGGCGCAGCGCCAACCCCGCCGGCACCGGCCTAGCCTCCGCACCTTCCGGGCAGCCCGACGCCGGAGTGTTTCACGCCACTCCTCGGCGTCGGTACGGCCCACCCTGCCGGATTCCAGAGAGTCCCGGCCAATGTGTCTCACAGTAAAAGAATAGTGCGGGGGATTTTGAGGAAAAAGCTATGGACATTCACTTGGGTTCAGAGAGGAGTATGTCTTACCACAGTCACCTTGTGTGCTTAATAAGGACTTTGTGTGTTAGTGAGACCATTATACTTTAAAATATATTTTGTAATTATGTTAATCCTCAAACTTATGGATATTTGGTAACCTAAGGGGGAGTAAAGGAGTATTGCGTTATAATCTAATTTTTTCATGCTTAATTGTTTCTTCTTGTTGTTAAAACTAATTATGGTCTTGCCACTCCACATTTTATAAAGTAAAAGTTACAGTCTTTTGAGCCAGAGGTCCATTCTGGGATTTTCCCACCCAGTTAGAACTGGGATCTGAAGACATAACAGTGCTGATTAACATCGTCCTTCAGGGTGAAAACTTTCACAAAATGGTTGATTCATAAACAGTGAAACAGCACATGTACTAATAGCTTCATTAAAATACACTCCTATTCTTATCGTTACTTAATATCAGTCATGAAGCCTCGATAAGTGCAAAGTTTCCTGCAGTATTGTTTGCACGTTTCACAGTATTCAAATAGGAATAAGTCTCTCAAACGACAGCAACTTCTGCTTTCTTGGTAGACATCTGCCGAACTGAAACGCAAATCTAGGAACTTTTCCAACCAAGAACTGTGTGCAGCAATTTTGTAGAAGTATTCTGAAATAATTAACTTTGGATTTTGTTAGAATGCCCTGCCAAATCCAAAATCTAGCACTGCAGCTTATAGTTAAGTCAAGCTGATGGAGTACTGCCAAGACACGTTTTACAATTCCAATGGTGCAGTCCAAGAGTTAGATTCTCAAACTAATTCTCAATTCATTTTTCCCAGTGGAATGACCTTTTCTATCTTGCACTTGTTAAAAATATAACATAAATAAACAACCTATAATCCTAACATATTACAGGCCATTTCACGAATTAAATACGCAAATTCAGTTTCCTGAACTATTGAATTGAAGAGAATATATATTGTCTGAGACCAATAAATAACTAATGTCCTTGTTAAAATTAAAGTTACACAATAAGTAAATATTAAAATCTGGATGATAGATGAATGTCATACTTATGTACAGGCTGTGCATTTCATGTACAAAGTTACAGTTTGGGATGCAGCCTCAAGGAGATTTATTGATTATGTTTTTCTCATGAGTAAGGCTCAAATTTGGTTTTGAATACCAATAAATGGATTGTGATTCAGAAAAGAAAAATATTAAAAATGGATAATTTTAAAATATTTTTTTTAAAATTATGCATGTTTTTTAAATGCATATCCCTGAGGGCATTTAAGAGTCAACCACATTGTTGTGGATCTGGAGTCACACTTAGGCCAGACCAGGTAAGGATGACAGATTTCCTTCCATGAGGACCAGAAGTGAACTAGATGGTTTTTTATGATAATTGACAATGGTTTCAAGGTCATCATGGGCAGCAGGGTAGCATGGTGGTTAGCATAAGTGCTTCACAGCTCCAGGGTCCCAGGTTCGATTCCCGGCTGGGTCACTGTCCGTGTGGAGTCTGCACGTCCTCCCCCTGTGTGCGTGGGTTTCCTCCGGGTGCTCCGGTTTCCTCCCACAGTCCAAAGATGTGCGGGTTAGGTGGATTGGCCATGCTAAATTGCCCGTAGTGTCCTAATAAAAGTAAGGTTAAGGGGGGGGGTTGTTGGGTTACGGGTATAGGGTGGATACGTGGGTTTGAGTAGGGTGATCATGGCTCGGCACAACATTGAGAGCCAAAGGGCCTGTTCTGTGCTGTACTGTTCTATGTTCTATTAGACTTTTATTGAATTCAAATTTCACCATTTACCATAGTAGGATTCGAAACCCAGAACCCAACCCTGGGTCTCTAGATTACTGGTCCAGTGACTATCCCACTACGCCACTGCCTCCCTTAATGTTTGTAGGAATAATAATTGTCAGCCAGGGTATGTCTATTAAAGCAGAACCATATGATGTTCCCTACATGTTAGAAATTAATAACTCAAATACAAATTGCATAACCGCTGTATGAACAAAATATCTCATGATTGAATCAACAATCTAGAGCTTTGTGGAGGAATGGAATTCTGGTTCAGCATGGAGCAGTGCATAAGTGAATGTTAGTTGGACTGTTTAAGCAAGTTTAGTATCAGTGCCTCACAAAAATTGAAAGATATTTTTAATGAATCTTGATGCCTTCTAAAATTATGTGTAACTTAATTTGCTTTTGCAGAGTTTTCATAAACATAGGAGTTATAGTGTTGGGGGTGGGGGACAAAGAGCAGTAGGGTTGGAAATTGAACCTAAAAGGCACAATTGTTGAGAGAGGGCAGCTTTGTTATTTTGGTGAAGTAGAGAAAAGTGTGCAATGCCGGGATGTTTATTGCTTCTGTACTGAAATGACGCATTGATGGAATATCACTGAGCCAACGTGTTTTATTTAGGACAAAGGGTATGTTGATTATGGATTGATCAGAAAAAAGGCTCTGATGTTTACAAAGAGTTGCGCGGTGGCGAGCAGTTTTGGAGTTGGAAAGGACAGGTTTTCCTTAACTCCTGTTGGATTTAATGGCAGAATAGGATTACGATTTTTCTGTGGTTGGTTGGCTTGTGATACTAGGTCACAGTTGAGGGAGCGAAGAGGGGGCAGGGTCGAAAGGGGGTTTGGGAATATCGGAGAGGGGCTGTGAAGATTTGGGGGATGGAGGATCATGGAGCCCTATGGAGGAATAGGGGCAGACTGGGTTGGTAGGAGGAGCACCCCTGCTCCTTCTGTCCCTCAAGCGGCTAACTCACCCATTTCATGCAATAGCCCTCGCCTCCCTTTAGCTACCGGGGTTTGTAAAGCGCAAAGAAACTCAACCGGCCAGTGTTAAAACTGGGGTAGAAACAAATCTGAGGCAGACAGCCTCATTAAAACACTTAGACGAGTGAACTACTTCCTGGCAGCAGGGTTGGTCACTTCCAGCCACTTTTGTCCCACCCAGTCTCCATTAAATGTAAGATGGAAGGGTCAAGGAGAATGGAGTTCGGGTTGAGATTTTGTGTTATGTTTTTACGTCCCACCTGACCCAAATCCAACTGTTTGCTTCATCGCCAGCCCAATTTTCTCCCCTCTTCTTCTTACTGGGTTCTGTTCAACCGTCCTCAGAGACCTCATTTCAATGATCATCTCTCATGCATGAGAGAAAGAGACAGAGACATTTTGCTCCTTATCACACCTTAGGACATCACAAATTATCATTCTTCAAATATTACCTGGGATCTTTTACATTTGGCTCAACACGAGTGGCCAACCAGACCTGGGACCTTTGGACTTGTATTGTTCAATACCATATTCAGCACTACATTTACCAAAGGGTAAGATGCAGTTAATACATTTAATCTAAGTACTTATAGTCGGTTAAGAATTGTCTGGTAACAAGATACATTGAAGAAATTTTTATTTTTTTAAATCACATTCGGATTTTCCCCTTAAAAACTCCACCCTTTGTCTTTACATTCCAGACATCAGAAACAGATTTGCTAGTATATATGACATGTCAGATACAAATCTGCCATTGAGTTCAGTTGGTAATTGAATATTCCCCAGCAAATGAATGGACTTGGGCGTTGGTCTGTGTAAACCTGGAGCAAAACCATCAATGCTTCAATTGAATAGAAAAGGCAAAAACAGAGTTCCTTGTGCAGCCATCAGGGTAACAGATCTGCAATTATATCATATAACATGCATTTGTTTCATTACATTTATATGTTTGGTCTCTTAAAAACGTTTTTATCACAATTTAAAGTGCCTCGAAATACTTTTCAAAAATGCACAAGCAATCCTGCTGTTCTGACCTAGATACTCTGTCGCTTCCCCAGGATAGAATCTGCAGTTCTCAATCTGCAGAGGTTCTCCATGGCAGTTAGCCTCTGAACTCCCTCTTGATGCGCATATCTGAACCATTTTCCTACAGGGCGTACCTGAACAATGATCTTCAAAAAGGGATAAACCAGGTTCACAAGATAGGAGGAAGGCCATTCAGCCCTTCATTCATCTATCGACAGAGAGATCCTACCTCCCTACCCCAAATGTATCATCTAAAGCATTTCTAAAAATATTCTAGAGTTTTTGCTTTCTCTATGCCAGCTGCAAATTTATTCCACATGTTGATCACACTTTGTATGAAGAATTTCCTGATATCAGTCTAAAATTAGCTATTTGAAGTCTGAACCCTTTCCTCTTCCATAGTTTAATGATATTACCTTTTTCTATATAACACATATACACATCTGTACAATCGTTCCTCAGACACAATTCCTCTAAACTAAAAAGCACCAGCCTATTCAGTCTCTCCTAATCTCCAACACTCCTTTCTGCAGCTCTTTACTTTCACTCTTGGAGACCACAACTGGACAGTATTTAAGATACTGCGCGGGATTTACCAACCAACCTGCCGCGTGTTTTTCGGTGGCGGAGGCGGCCGAATGCTGATCTGCAGTGAAAAGGCATTTTAATCTTCAAATCCACTGTAACTCTTAACTCATTTCCATCTTCATCGTCAACTATTGAACTGGACTGCTGGGAATTCTGTTGTTTTTTTACAATTCAATTACGGGATGTGGGTGTCACTGGCTAGCCAGAATGTATTGCATGTTACTAATTGTCCTTGAAAAAGTGGTGGTGAACTGTTTTCTTTAATTGCTGAAGACCATGTGATGTAGGTACACCCACAGTGCTGTTAGAGAGTAAGTTCCAGGATTTTGACCCAGCGACAGTGAAGGAACGGTGATATATTTCTAAGTCAGGATAGTGAGTGACTTGGAGGGGAACTTCCAGGTGGTGGTGTTCCGATGTGTCAGCTGCCCTTGTCCTTCTAGATAGTAGTTGATGTGTTGGCTTGTGTAGGCTTGAGAGATGAACAGACACGTCCAACACAGATGAAGGTTCAACTCAATTTTATTAACTGCTTCTAACTAACTAACACACGATTAATGTGGGTCTAAATAATGCTAACTTGAACTAGAGACCTATGCCTTGTCCGAAACCAGTTGATTCTCTCAGCACGTGTTGTGAGTCCGTGCTGGGCTGAATAAGTTCCTGTTACACTCAGAGGCAGCACCCAGAATGAGTGGGAACCGTGGTGCCCTCTGCCTTTATAGTGTGTGTATTCTAACTGGTGATTGGCTGCGGTGTTCGTACATGTTGATTGGTCCGTGTGTGTGTCCATCAGTGTGTGTCTGCACCATGATATACTGGTGTATATTATGACAGTAGTGGCTGTGGGTATGGAAGGTGCTGCCCAAGGAGCCTTGTTCAGTTCCTACAGTATGTAGTATAGATGGTACACACGGCTGCCACCATGTCAGTGATGGTGGGAGTGAATGTTTGTGGAAAGTGTGCCAATCAAGCATGCTGCTTTGTCCTGGACAGTGTCAACCTTCTTGAATGTTGTGGAGCTGCACTTATCCAGGCAAGTGGAGAGTATTTCATTACACCCTTGACTTGTGTGCTTGTCTGTGGTGTACAGACTTGTGGGGAGTTGGGAGGGGAGTTACTCGCCACAGGATTCCTAGCCTCTGACATGCTCTTGTAGTCACAGTATTTATATGGCTAGTCCAGTTCAGTTTCTGGTCAATGGTAACCCCCAGGATGTTGATAGTGGGGGATTCAGTGATGGTAATTCCATTGAATGTCAAGGGGCAATAGTTTGATTCTTTCTTACTGGAGATGCTCATTGCCTGGCATTTGTGCGGCGTAAATGTTACTTGCCACTTGAGAGCTCAAGCCTGGATATTGGCCAGGTCTTGCTGCATTTGGACATGGACCGCTTCAGTGTTCGAGGATTTGATTTATTATTGTCACCTGTATTAGTCTCCAGTGAAAAGTATTGTTTCTTGCAAGCTATACAGACAATGCATACCATACAGAGGGAAGGAAGGAGAGACTGCAGAATATAATGTTACAGTTATACCTCGGGTGTAGAGAATTGTGAATGGTGAAGAACATTGTGCAATCATCAGCAAACAGCCCCACTTCTGACTACATGATGGAAGGAAGATCATTGACGAGCAGCTGAAGCTGATTGGGCCTAGGGCTGCTGTGTTGGAGGGGGAGAAAACCCAAATCAGTCGAGGACCATACTCAGCTCAGCTGTGATGTCCTTCAATGCACTGTGGCCTGCTGAGAAGGTCCAGTCTTAAATGTCCAGATAGGCCATAGCATCTAAAGAACCAGCCCCCTGCAAAAGTCTTAACTTTGGAGTTGGCAGTGGCATTCATTGATGAAAAGATTTTCAAGCTACCATGGCTCATTAAGATTTAAAAAAACAGTAAGCTTTCCTTGTGATACTAGACACCATGAAGCTAGTTACAGTTGCAGCGAAGGTTTGTTTCAGGGATTCACAGATTGTTGTGCATTCCTGCTGATTCTTGCACTTAAAAAACTATTTTTTTTTTAAAAAGAAACAGTCAGGCACTCTGAAATGAATTTCATTGAATTATGAGTTATTTAAATGTTCAAAAGGTTTATGCAAACAGTTATCCGGACTTCATACCATCAATCGGGGGAAGATCTCATGATGTAAACTGGCTGTAACTTGGGATATAATCTTGAAAAAATTCCCAAGACCAGCTAGTTTAAAAAAAGGCAACACTAGTCAGTTTCACTGCACTGCCAATCAACCGCATTATTCATTTGACAACATCCTAGATTTTTCAGAAATTATTTAAATACCCAAATGATTTCCCTCAGACGCTATCTATCTTTGCTTGTGGAGAAGTCAGACTATTGCTTACACACAGAAGGGCTGTAAAATTAATCACGAAGCAGCCAGGAGCGAGTTACCTTATCAAGTTACTCGATAGGTGAAAACAAAGCAACACTCCAGCTCACAAGCAAAATCCTAACATTTATCACACCACATTCAATTCCCCAATGCATTCTACGCTGAAGAATTTCAGTGTTGCTTCAAATGTCCACCCTTTCCTTGTCTTTACCTAGTCCATCCCTTGCTCTTCGATGACACTGGTCACAATCAACTCCCACAACCCACAAACACTTCTTCCCATGAGCAACACTACTTGCACTTCCTTCAACCTAGTTTACTGCATTTGCTGCTCCCAATAATGCGGTCTCAACCAGAGATTAAGTGATCACCGGTGAATACATCTGTTCTATCTACATGCATGACCCTCTGGACCCCGTCTCTTGTCACTTCAATTCTCCATCGCACCCCCACTCTGACAGCTTTGTCCTTGATCTTTTACAATTCCCCAGTGAATCTCAGCATAAGCTTGATGAATAACGTCTCACATTTCTGCAAGGCACTTTTCAGCCATCTGGCCTTAACATTGACATTCGAAACTTCAGACCTCAATGTTTCTTCACCCACTAATCTACATGTTGTCCGATAGATTGAGAACAGATCTGGCAGTTCAAAACTGGGCATCCATGAGGCGCTATGGGCAATCAGCAGCAAAATTGTATTCAATCACAACCTGTAACCTCATGGCTCGAAATATCCCTCACTCTCTACAATTATCACCAAGGCAGAGGAGCAACCCTGATTTAATGAAATGCTCAGGAGGGCATGCAAGGAGCAGAACCAGACATAGCTAATAAATGAGGTGCCAGCCTTTTGATGTGACAACATGGGACTACTTGCATGCTGAACAGCATGTTATAAACAGCTAAGTGATTCCCACAACCAGTTCAGAACTGAACTCTGCAGTCCTGACATATCCAGTAATCAACAATGGTAGACTATTAAACATATATTGGCAGGAAGAGACTCCACGAGCACACCCATCCTCAATAATGGTGGTGCCTCGTACATCAGTGCAAAAGACAACACTAACGCATTGGCAACCATTTTCAGCCAGATGTGCTGAGCGGATGATCTATTTCAGCCTTCTCCCGAGGTTTCCAATGCTCCCTCTAACTTTGGTTTGCTGCGCACTGCCAGCTTGTGGTATTATCTTATCCACGCATATGTACATTGTCGAGGGAATGCAAGCTATGTGAAGTCTGTTTGTGATGGTTGTGCAGCCGTGTCCCTGCACAGCTTAAAGGGATCATTCGACTAAAGTATCACAGATGCCAGTTATCAGCCAACTCAATTCATTCCATGTGATATCAAGCAGCGGCTGAGTGCACTGGGTACAGAAAAGGCTATGTGCCTCGAAAATATCCCAAGAAGGACAAATCCTATCTGACAAATATAGCACCACACCCGCGTACATTCAATCCTTAGCAAAGTGAAGAAAGGTGCGGTCGACAGTGCAAACAAGCTGCATTTACCAATAATCACTTTAGGTTCTGCAAGGGCTAGTCAACGCCAGAATGCATAGGCCCAGTTATGGACAAAAGAACTGAATTTCAGTGGTGAAGTGGGAGTGTAGCCATCTGAGATGGCCACCTGCAAAGAACCATGGGAATTATGGCCAACCCAGGACTGAGACAGATACAGAGCTTCTGTGTAATTGAAACACAGGTAGCTAGACTTGATCGAAACTCCTGCTCGTTTGCTTTCTTAATGGTCTGTTTCCCAGGACAATAGGACTCCAATCAAGAAACCGATGCAGCCACAGACTGATTGGCGCCACTCCCTTTACTCAGAGAGCCCAACTGCCAAGGCCAATGACCGCTAAGGACCTGCCCAGTGACCAAGGCACCCGCCCTTTTATTGGCAGAAATCGAAGACAGTGATCAGAGCCCTGTCGAACTATTGGGTCCAAGGTTAAGGACCGCCCAAAGAGCGCAAAATCCCAGAGGGATAAAAGAGGACACAGCCATGTGTTCTGTTTCTTTTGGATCCGACCTGTGCCAACACAATTGCAGCAGGAACAGCCAGGACAAGTTCAAGACCAACGATCTCTACCTGACGGATGAGCCCAGCAGAGACAGAGCCACTTCTTCAAACCAGCCACACGAGATCAAGATAAAGGCCTTATCCACTTGCACAGTGCCGGTCGCCTGAAGTTAAGTATAGGTTATTGTAGCTGATAGGTGTAGTTTAACTTGTAGTACATTGTGATTGCATGTCGAATTAACCCTTGTGTGTAAATAAACCATCTTTGAACTTGAACTGACTGACTGGTTGTGTGGTCATTTGACCGATATACAGGAAAGCCTTGTGGTTCAGTAAGAGAAATAGAAACACCAACAGTATTGGCGACGCAGTTGGGACATAACATCATATCATAAAATGAGCCTCAGTATCATATTGGTGACTCTAAAGAGCAACATTATTGGTGACGCTGGTGAAATAGTATTCCATTAAATTGGCAACAGGAGTCACTGTGCTTGACCTTGAAGTAACATTTGACCGAATGTGGCATCAAAAGAAGTTTAGTAAAATTGAAAATCAATGGGAATCAAGAGGAAAACTTTACACCAGTTGGAGTTATACCCTAGCACAAAGTAAGATGGTTTTTGTGGGCAGCACCGTAGCATTGTGGATAGCACAATCGCTTCACAGCTCCAGGGTCCCAGGTTCGATTCCGGCTTGGGTCACCGTCTGTGCGGAGTCTGCACATCCTCCCCGTGTGTGCGTGGGTTTCCTCCGCGTGCTCCGGTTTCCTCCCACAGTCCAAAGATGTGCGGGTTAGGTGGATTGGCCATGATAAATTGCCCTTAGTGTCCAAAATTTCCCTTAGTGTTGGGTGGGGTTACTGAGTTATGGGGATAGGGTGGAGGTGTTGACCTTGGGTAGGGGGTAGGGTGCTCTTTCCAAGAGCCTGTGCAGACTCGATGGGCCAAATGGCCTCCTTCTGCACTGTAAATTCTATGTTTGTTGCAGGAAAATCACCTCAGTCCCAGGACATAGCACCAGGACTTCCTCAGGGGAGTGTCCTAGGCCCAATCATCTTCAGCTTCTTCATAACTGACCTTCGACCTGCCATCATAAAGGTCAGAATTGGGGATGTTCACTGATGATTGCACAGTGTTCTGTTCCATTTGCAATTCCTCAGATAAGCAGTTCATGCCCACATTATGCAAGACCGGGACAACATCCAGGCTTGGGCTAATAAATGGCAATTCGCATCACAGAAGTGCCAGGCAATGATCATCTCCAATAACAGAGAACCTAACCACCTCCCAACAACATTGTTTCATTACCATCATTGAATCTCCTACCACCATCATTGAATCCACTACCATCAACACCCAGAGGATTACCTTTGACAAGACACTTACTGAACCAGCTATATAAACACTGTGGTTGATCCATGACTGGGAACTCTGCAGCTGGAACTAATTACTTAAATTACCAAAGCATTTCCACCATCTATGAAGCACAAGTCAGGAATGTGATGGAGTACTTTTCACTTGCTTCGATGAGTGCAGCTCCAACATCATTCAAGAAGCTCAATATCAGCCCATTATGGCTGTCCATCCACCAATGGTAACAGTGGCAGCAGTGCAAACTATCTGCAAAAGTACTGGAGGAACTCGCCAAAGCTTCCACAACAGCACCTACCAATCCTGCAATTTTTGTCCCCTGGACGGGTCCCCAAGGGTTGAGAGCTGGAGCACAGGAACACCACCTGCAGTTCCCCTCCATGTAACACATCGTTCTGACTTGGAACTATATTGCTGGTCCTTCACTGTCATGAAGACAAGATCCTGCAACTCCATCCCTTACATCACATGGACTGCAGCGATTCAAAAGGTGGCTCACCACCATCTTCTCAAGGGCAATTCTAGATGGACAACAAATGCTGGCCTCATTAGCGATGCCCACATTCCGTGGAGTAGTTAACAAAAACGCACACAACTCTCCAAACTTGCCTTACTCATCTTGCATGACAGTGTCAAAGCCTAGATGAGATTTAAATATAACACAGCCACTGATTATCCAACATTAACAAAGTTTGTTATCTTCTTGAACAACTTCATTAGGTTGAAAGGGAGATCCAGAAACTGGGCGCGCTCCCTCTGTTTACCCTTCGGCTCAGATACACACACAGGTTTGTGGGCCACCAGCCGTCTAATAACTCTCCAGCGATT
Source organism: Scyliorhinus canicula (assembly GCF_902713615.1). Lineage (NCBI taxonomy): Eukaryota > Metazoa > Chordata > Chondrichthyes > Carcharhiniformes > Scyliorhinidae > Scyliorhinus > Scyliorhinus canicula. Next base: position 176,195,869 of record NC_052152.1, read on the forward strand.
TATAAGTGAGGGACTGAAAAAAAAAAGGGAAATCATTTAAAATATTCATTCTTGATTAAGGCCAAATATTTAGGGAGTGTGACTGAGGCTGGAAGTACAGTTTAAACAATTTAGATTTTATTTGCATTAACTCCAATCCTGTTTTAAATCAATACTTTATAGCTTAGCTATAATGTAGTCATTAAAACAGGATTGGAGAGTTAACGCAAATAAGATCTAAAACACTGTACATTGCTTAATAAATGTACCAGCTTTAGCAATAGAAAATTGGCACTCTTTAAATAATAGATGAACAATAATGAGTAGAACAATCACACCAATCATTAAACCGCTTTTCATAGCTTGACATTTCAGAAGCTGTCAAGAGTCCACTTTAATTACAAAAAGCACAGTACAGCAGGGACCTGTGCTAGCCTTTCGAACAGGATCTATCCACCGCAATTCAATATCCCTACCCTTTTATATTATTCCTTTTAAAATATTTATTCAGTTCTCTTCTTAAATTATTTCATAGTATCCAGCTTCATCAGCAGCAACTACTGAGCTTTGTTATGATAATACTCAGTGTGAAATGTCTCCCATATTTTGTGCTTTTAGTGTTCATTCTGAATTTATTACCAATTAACTAATCAGTTACCAACTTTCACTATTTACTTTTGAAATGTTTATCATTTTTAAGACCTCTATTAAACATTCTGGACTGGATTTTCCATTCTGGAGACTAAGTACTGAGGTCAGCGTAATATGCGTCAACTTTCACGACAGGAAATTTGGCGCCAACCCCTCACCCATTCCTGTACCAGTGAGGGGCTAGCACCGGCGCTGACTGAAACTCCCGCCGTGCACGCCAAAAATGGCCGGAGAACAGCAAGGTCCCGGGCCGAGCATGCGCACAGCTGACGACCTGCATCGGTCGCGCCGTCCAACATGGCGCCGGCCGTGCGCGACCTCAACCCACCAAACGTGACACCACAGCTCACCCCCTGGCCACCCCCACCAATCCTTGCAGAAGCTCCCTCCCCGGTCACCAGCACAGATCCCGGCCAAGTGTGGCGGCGCTAGACATTGCCCGCAGCCATCACGCCGAGTCCCTGCATGGTTGGGACAACACGTGGCCCGCGCTATTGGGAACTCGGCCCATCGGGGGTGGGCATCGCGGGTGTGCTGGCCGATGACGCACCAATGCCATTGAAACGGTGTGCAGTGTGCGTCACGATGCCGCCAGTTGAGGGGGTGAAGTATGGCGGACTGGCTTCAAATGGGCACCACCCCGATTTTGGCGCAAAAAGCCATTCTCCACCGATCACGATTTTGGCATCAGGCTAGGGAGAATCCAGCCCTCTGCCTTTAATTTTGCTGATACAGGAAGAATGGACACAGTTGTTCGAATCTGACTTTGTAACTAGAACCTCTAATTCCTCATCATGTTCTAGGAATTTTCATCATTCCCTTTCCAAAGCTTGAATATCCTTCCAACAATGGAGCAATAAGAACTGCATGTTATACTCCAGTTAATTATGTTCACTATAATATATTCTTTGTTCCTGAACAGATTTAAAAGAAACAAGAACTCTTATCATAAATTGATGGTATAAAATATGAACGAGTTGTCCAGACAATATTTTTAAATGTTATAATTCTGGGCGGCACGGTGGCACAGTGGTTAGCATTGCTGCCTACGGCGCTGAGGACCCGGGTTCGAATCCCGGCCCTGGGTCACTGTCTGTGAGGAGTTTGCACATTCTCCCCGTGTCTGCGTGGGTTTCACCCCCACAACCCAAAGATGTGCAGGTTAGGTGGATTGGCCACGTTAAATTGCCCCTTAATTGGAAAAAATGAATTGGATATTCTAAATTTATAAAAAAAAAAAAAAAAATAATGTTATAATTCTTTTGTGCTCAACGAAGACTCAGCTTAAATGTTCCATCGGTATAATTTTGACCCTGGCACTAATCTATTTAAAATAAAGGCACCCCATTCAAAATTATGCCTATTGAAAAATTGATAGTATTTTCATCAAGCATCCCTGGGTCAAGCATAACTCGAGCAAAAGCAGAGAGGATCTTGTATTCTTTCCAAACCATTCATAGAATCCTTAAGCAAACTTTAAAATCCAAGCCCCTTCCTCAATGGCTGGAATTTTCCAGTCCTGCCCACAGGCAGGATCTTCCAGTCCCGTCAGTCAGTCGGTGGGGCAGTGAGGGGCAACCTAGTCCACTTTTTGCAGACAAATCTGAAAGAGTAGATTGGGATAGTTTGCCCATCAGTTTCCCTTTTAAGATGATTAAGCAACCAAACCCAGTCAGTTCAAAGTCCTTTGCTGTACAAAGTACAGATGTTGCTTCTACTGAAATGTGTAAAGCAAGACCAATCTGTCAAGTTCTGTGGCAACATGGAAGCCAGAGTCAGACTGTCTCCGACTGGGTTCATGTTAACCACCAATCAAGAAAAACTGATCCTGACTGATTTTTGAGATCAAATTATCATAAAAGTTATCTTCAGGAAGATCCATAATTTTTCCATTCATCTCTCCCCTGCGCCACATTCAAATGAGCAGATGTAACACAGATTTCACATTACTTTAAATCCTCTGGTAAGTGTTCACATCTGATATCTGCCACCCTTATATAAGGCAAAGTCTCCTTCATGCTCTTCCAGTTGAGATAATCAACAACTTGTATCAACACAATACTATTGTAGTGAAACACTCCTGAAGGTGTGACCAGACAAAATGGTATCTACCAAGCCAAATTTGCTCAGTGCTCAATGGTATCCATCTCAATGCAAGGAATCAAGTGACTAAGGCTGATGTGTTGGGTGTACTGGAAGTATGATATCATAGCTATCACTGAAACCGGGCTGAAAAGAGGACAGAACCCCCTGGTGACAGGGCTTACAGACAGGATAGTGTGGGATTTTCAAAGAAATTACAATATCGGTTAAGCAAACAATCACCGTAGTGAGGGATATGCAATGATTAACAAATGTGACCGTATAGGCTGAACTGAAGATGAAAAAAAAATGACAAATCACATTGCTGGTAGAATGTTATTGATTCCCATAAAGAGGGAGACAGAAGAGCACATGTTTTAGTAAATTGCTGAAAAATGCAGAAACCAAAGGGATGGAAAAAAATGAAATGAAATGAAAATCGCTTATTGTCACAAGTAGGCTCCAAATTAAGTTACTGTGAAAAGCCCCTCGTCGCCACATTCCGGCGCCTGTTCAGGGAGGCTGGTACGGGAATTGAACCGTGCTGCTCGCCTGCCTTGGTCTGCTTTAAAAGCCAGCGATTTAGCCTAGTGTGCTAAACCGGTGCTATGTCTTTTCGTCCGACGTCATTTCGTCCAACGACACTTCGTCCACGTCTTTTGGTCCAACGTCTTTTTGTCCACCCGTCTTTTGGTCCAACGTCACTTCGTCCAATTATCCAATTACAAATAGTTTTATTTAGTTTTTCAATGTTACTGCTCAAGGATCCTCTCCACCTATTTCGCATCTTGAGGTTGAGTTCTGCATTTGTGCTGCTTGATCTCCAGACATTATTAAGATAAGCTGCAGGATATTCACCCATGTATGCTCCAGCGTGATGAGAGCCATTGTATCTGATGGAATATTTGATCATTTCAGACCTGTAATGTCAGAACCCACTGCCAACCAGAGGTTTTAATCACTCGACGAAAATCGAGTTTAAACCTGCTTCTTTCAGAACTGCACTCATTGTCTAAATCCAATTAGACTCCCACTTATATCTGTGTCTGTCGGAATTGTAGAATATCAAATCATCTTGTCCTCTCCCCATTATTCTCTCTCGGGTACAGTTCTGGAAATCTAACTTTTAGGGAATTTCGGGAATTTACAATTTACATCAATTTTAAGTAATTTCGGGAATTTTAAGTAATTAGTAAACTTTTAGATTTTTTAACTGCATTTTTAGATTTTTTAACTTTTTAAACTGCATTTTTCAACTTGCATTTTACTTGCATTTTATCAATTACTTGCATTTTAGCAATTAAATTCACTTGCTGTATTGTACTTGCATTTTATCAATTAAATGGTTTTATACGGAGTTAATTTGTTTCGGATAATTGGACGAAGTGACGTTGGACCAAAAGACGGGCGGACAAAAGGACGTTGGACCAAAAGACGTGGACGAAGTGTCGTTGGACGAAGTGACGTCGGACGAAAAGACGCGACACGTGCTAAACCAGCCCTAGGGATTTCAATTACCCAAATAATAATTGGGATAAAAAGCAATATAAATGGTATTGAGGGGCAGAATTCTCAAAATGCAGCGAGAACCCTTTTGCCTGTACAACAAGAGGAGGGCAATTCCTGGCTTAGTTTTAGGAAATGAAGTTGAACAAGTGGATTGGTATCAGTGGGAGGTTATTTTAGTGGTAGTGACCATAATTCAGTTAAACTTAGCCGACTTACGGTAAAAGGACAAAGACAGGCCAGGAGGAAAAGCTTCAGTTGGGGAAATGCCAATTTTACTAAGCCAAAATGTGATTTGGCAAAAGTGGACTGGAAACAGCTGGTCATGGACATATTTCTTAATGAATATTTTGTATCTGTCTTCGCAGAAGAGAAAGATGACACAAACATCATGATTAAGGAGAGAGTGGAAAACATTTATCAAACAATTCAACATGCCTAATAAAAATACATTCCATGGAAAAACAAAAACTCAGCAAGAAAGAGCCATGTGTGTGGCTCACTCCGCAAGTTGAGGATAGTATTAGATTAAAAGAAGAAACTTATAATGTTTCAACAAAAAAAATTTGATGTTTGGCAGCGTTTTAGAAACTAACAAAGATCAACCAAAAGGTTGATAAAATGGAAAACTAGCAATAATATAAAAGCTGAAATACAAGAGCTTATATAATTATATAAAAAAGGAAGAGAGTAGCTAAAGTTATAAATTGACCGTTAGAATCAGAGACAGGAGAAATTATCATGGGAGCTGAGAAAATGGCAGAGGCATTGAACAAGTAGTTTGTGTCTGTCTTCACAAGTTTCATTCCAGAATCCAAAGGAAATTGAGAGAGAAGAAATATTGGAGAAACTTGGACGAAAATGTGACGGAACCCAGGGGCCTAAAGGTCTATACCCTAGTGTTCTAAAGGAGATAGCTGCAGAGATTATAGATGTGCTGGCTATGATTTTATATCATTCATTGGATTTAGGAACGTTTCCATCAGATTGGAAGTTGACAAATGTTACTTTGCTTTTCATGAAAGGAGGCGAGAGAAAGCAGTGAACCAGAGGTCAATTGGTTTAACATCAGTAGTTGCTGGAATCCATTATCGAATAAGTCCTAGCAATGTACTTGGAAATACATAGTATGGTCCTGTTTAACACATTTATTGGAGTTTGAGGGATTTTGTTTCTTTGTAACCATTAAGGTAATAAGGGGGCAGCATGGTGCCACTGTTGCCTCACAGCGCTAGGCACACAGGTTCAATTCCAACTTTATAGTGTGAAGTTTGTACATTCTCCCCGTGTCTGCGTGGGTTTCCTCCGGCTGCTCTGGTATCCTCCCACAGTCCGAAGATGTACAAATTAGGTGGATTAGCCTTTCTAAATTGTCCCTTAGTGTCCAAAAGGTTATGTGGGGTTATGGGACTACAGGGTTAGAGCGGGGAAATGGCCTAGATATGGTGCTTTTTCAGAGAGTTAGTGTGGACTTGATGGGCCAAATGGCCTCCTTCTGCACCTTAGGGATTCTATAAAAGGGAGCCAATAGGTGTATTCCGAAAATGATTTTGATAGGGTGCCACAAAAGGCTGATTGACAAGGCAAGTTCATGGAGTTGGAGGTACTACATTAGCATGGATGGAGGATTGGTTAATGGATAGGAAGCAGAGAATGGGCCTAACTGGGACATTTTCAAGTTGACATTGAATAGTGGAATACCACAAGGGTCAATGCTGGGGCCTCAGCTATTTACAATCTATATTAATGACTTAGCTGAAGAGGCAGAGAACAGTGCATCTATGTTTGCTGGTGATACCAAGCGAAGTGGAAAGGTAATCTGTGGAGAGGAAACAAAAAGGTTGCAAAAAGATATAGACAGGTTAAGTGAATGGGCAACAAGATGGCAGATGGATTATAATGTGGGGAAGTTATTTACTTTGGTCAAAAGAATAGAGGAGCTGATTGTTTTAATAAGGTGAGTAACTTGTAAATGTGGATGTTCAGAGACTTGGGTATTCTCATGCAAGGAATGCAAAAACTTAACACACAGGCATAGCAAGCAATTAGGAAGACCCCTAAATAGCATGTAGCATTTATTGAAAGGGGTTTGGACTACAGAAATAAATAGGTCTTGTTACATTTGTACAGGGTTTTGGGGAGACCACACCTGGAATACTGTGTGCAGTTTTGGTTTCCACGTTTAAGAAAAGATATTGTTGCATTGGAGGCAGTACAGCAAAGCTTCACTAAATTTGTCCCTCGCTGAAGGGATTGTCTTATGATGCACGCCTGAGCAAACTGTGTCTATTTTCTATGGAGGTTAGAAGAATGAATGAGGGCACCTCATTGAAATATAAAGATTCTGAAGAGGCTTCTCAGACTCCTCTGATGTGATCTTGTAACCACAGTATTTATATATCAGATTCCTGTCACTGGTGACCCCTAGGATAATGGTAGATTCAGTGACGGTAATGTCATTGAATATCAAGAGGTGCTAGTTAGATTCTCTCTTGTTGGAGATGGTCATTGCCTTGACACTTGTGAGGAGTAATTGCAAACCCAAGCTGTCCAAGTCTTGCTGTACTTGGACATTGCCTGCTTCAATGTCTGAGGAGTTGTGATTGGTGCAGGGATTGTACAACCACCAGTGAATATCTCCCCTCTGACCTTATGACGGAGGGACGGTCATTGATGAAGCAATTGAAGATGGTTGGGCGTAGGACACTACCCTGTGGAACTCCGACAGCGATGTCCTGGAACAGAAATTTAAAAAAAAACATTTGGAGTACCCAATTCATTTTTTCCAATTAAGGGGTAATGTTAACGTGGCCAATCCACCTACCCTGCACATCTTTGGGTTGTGGGGGTGAAACTCACGCAAACATGGGGAGAATGTGCAAACACCCAGAGCCGAGATCGAACCTGGGACCTCAGCGCCGTGAGACAGCAGTGCTAACCACGTCCTGGAACAGAGATGATTAGTCTCCAACAACTCAGTAAAATGTTGCTTTGATGTCAAGGGCAGTTACTCTCATCTCACCTCAGGAATTCATCTCTTTTGCCTATGTTTGAACCAAGGATGTGATGAGGTCAGAAGCTGAGTGATCCTGGCGGAACTCAAACTGAGCATCAGTGAGCGGGTTATCGCTAAGATGTATTCTTACAATAAAGTACTAAAGTACTACTTCGGGGCGGCACAGTAGTGTAGTGGTTAGCACAGTTGCTTCACAGCTCCAGAATCCCAGGTTCAATTTTCAGCTTGGGTCACTGTCTGTGTGGAGTCTGCATGTTCTCCCCGTGTCTGCGTGTGTATTCTCCGGGCGCTCCGGTTTCCTCCCACAGTCCAAAGAATGCAGGTTAGGTGAATTGGCCATGCTAAATTGCCCTTAGTGTCCAGAAAGGTTAGGTTGGATTACAGGGCTAGGGTGGAGGTATGGGCTTATGTAGGGTGCTCATTCCAAGGGCCGATGCAGACTCGATGGGCCAAATGGCCTCCTTCCGGACTGTAAAATTATATATGTGATGTATAGTCACTGTTGTAGCGTACGAAATGCAGAAGCCAATTTGTTAACAAGCCCCTATGCAGCAACATGGCAATTAACTGTCTTGTAGAAATATTTATTGAAAGATAAATATTAACCAGGGCACCAGGAATAACTACCCTGATCGCCTCAAAAATTGTGCCATGGGATTGTTTAAATCGGAGAGAGCGAACAACATCTCATCCCTTGGCAGTGGAGGACTGCATTGGAGTATCTGCCTGGTTTTGTATGCTCAAGTTGCTGATGTGAGACAGATGTGCATGGATATGGTCACATAGCAGTGCAACAAGCAGGCTGTGTCCAGCAGAGGGAACATTGGTTACAGCTCCAGGCAGCTAAGGGCATGGCTGCCAATGTTGAGGCAGAGAGAATCGGGCTGGACATGAGGCCGCAATTGAAAGAGCAAAATTTTCTTTTCAGAGGGTTCTAGAGCTGAAGGAGGTTATAGCAATAGGTTGAAGTGAGGCCATAGAGCGATTGGAAATTCAGGATAGACGGGGAACAGGACACAAAAGAAAAGAAGAAAGCCACATTAAAAAGGAAACAACGCCTTTCAGCCAACTTGCAGAGCCAAGAATCTTCAAACCAATTGCTCAACTGCCAAAGTCAGCGCTATCAGAATCACCCAACTTAACGGCTACAACATTTTACCATCTACTCACGAACAAGCCAAAGACTGATTCATTTATCTTTGAAAATGGTTATTTTTAGACTCACTTCTCATTTCTAATCTGTGCATACACGTGTTGCGTCTTATTATTTTTTCTTACATTTTAATGATTAATAAATTCACTCTCTTGAATTCAAGCAAGCCGGGTTAAATTGGCTCCTTTTAAAATATTAAGTACATTTGGACTGGGAAAAGATATGCACGAGGAAAGTCATCATTCTTAAATTAAGCTTGCGCGACCAACTGAGGGGGTTGAATAAAGAAGGGGTGTCAGTTTATCCCTTCTCACCTTGGAACATAACAATTTTGGGGTATCTCATCCGGAATCATAACAAATTGTGGGACCAGCTGTAACATTTCACAAGGATATTCTGGAGGGAGTTGCAGAGAGGGCTGGTGACAGATGATCCGCTGCAAGAGTCCCATGGGGTCAGCTCTGGGTGGGGCGGATGAATTGAATGGGGAGGAAATTATATTTTAGTCACCTCCATCACCAGCTCAGTACAGTACATGACTCTCTTCCCTCAAAAAGGCCTACTTATTCCAAATGATTATTGTAAAATACCACTTCCTGGTGCAAGCCATAACCACAATAGATAATAGGATCATGTCAATTCCAGTTTCACTGATTTTTGTGAACTCTCTAAATTTCCTAAACACTACTTTTTTTTGAAAGGTTTGGAATCTTGGTTCAGTGAGATTTTTGAGTTCTATTTGAGGATGAGATCCGTCATAGTTGGAAGTTTTCCCCTCATATCTCCAAAACATTGATTCATATCATCAATGTTAAGAACGAATATTCCGACATAAATCTATCCTTCATAACACAGCAACCCAAAAGAAAACAATAATATGGCAAGATTCTTTTCTAAAAATTGCCTGGATTATCAGAAATAACACACTTGTGGCTCAACACATACAGAAAACTCCCAGAAATCTCATGACAAAGGGGCCAGGATCACAGCTTAAAAACTTACACCATAAAAGTGTCAATTCAGCAGCTGTAGATGTGTGTTCCCCCACACCCCCTAAAAACTCTTAACTATTTGGCCAAAGTCGAAATGACTCTGTCTTCATTGTACTTTCATTATTTTCCTTTTTGAACTTGTGGGACTGAAAATTCACTAAGTGTTCTTTTAAGCATGTTGGTCCACTTAACCATCAGCTGCTTAACTGAGATATATATACAAATTAATACAAGATGAACTATACAAGCTATTCAACAAGAAGTCCAATGGGAAAGAGTCATAAGAATGTGGAACTGACCACCACAGGGAGTGGAAAAGAAAATACAGGAAAATCTCAGCAGGTTTGACAGCATCTGTAGGGAGAGAAAAGAGTTAACGGTTCGAGTCCGTTTACTCTTTGTCAAACCGCAAGGAGTGGTTGAAGCAAACAGTATAGATACATTTCGAGTTGAAGCTAGACAAACATGTAGGAGAGAGAGGAATAGATGGTTGTGACAATAGATTTGGATAAGAAAGGATGGGAAGGGGCTCAAGAGAAGCATAAGCACTGACAGGGACTGCTTAGGCTGAAGGCCTATTTCTGTGCCATACCTTTTATGTAATTTCACGAGATGCTGCATCTATATGTTAAATGGAGTTCGACCAAGGCTTCATGGTACAACTATGATACCCATTTTGGGCACCTCTGCCATAAAACACCTAGGGCTGGATTCTCCGTTCCTGAGTCGAAGTGCTGATGCCAACGGAGGAGCCGTGGAGTTCCACGTCGGAAAAATCAGCGCCACACCCGCACCAATTCCACTACTGGTGAGGGGCTAGCACCGGCGCCACGTGAAACACCTGAAAAATGGTGGGGGAAATTGCCCGGTTCGTAATGGACACGTGCACGGCTGACAAGCTGCAGCCGCTCATAGAGTATCCACCCTCCCCCCCCCATACACATACACTACACGAAAAGACGGCCCTGGTTCTGCTGGGCCGCGTCTCTGTCCAACCCAACCCAACAACCACTTCCTGGCCACCAACCACTACTCCCCGCAGCCCTGGCAGAAGCCCCCTGGCCAGTGGCATGAATGTTGGCGAAGTATGGCGGTGCTGGACACTGTCCGTACACCTCTTTCTCTGCTGCCAACACCCCAGGTTCACGTCCATTGAGAGCACACGTGGACCACGCCATTGGGAACTCAGCCCATCGGAGGCGGAGCATCACGGGCGGGGCCCCAAATGAGATGCGAATGCATTCCAACTGTGTGCAGCATGCGGCGCAATGATGCTGTTTGAGGGGCGGAGCATCACAATTTGTCATCCAACCAGTACCTTCACGCCTGAAATCTATTTTAATTGGAGGCACTGATTAATTGTAACCTTTCATTTTAAATCTTCCTCTGAACTACTTCTTTGAGGAAGTAACGAGGAAGTTAGACAAAGGAGAACCAGTGGACGTGATCTATTTGGATTTCCAGAAGGCCTTTGACAAGGTGCCATATAGGAGACTGCTAAATAAGATAAGAGCCATGGTGTTAGGGGCAAGGTACCAACATGGATAAAGGATTGGCTGACTGGCAGAAGGCAGAGAGTGGGGATAAAGGGGTCTTTTTCAGGATGGCAGCCAGTGAATAGGTGGTGTTCCACAGGGGTCAGTGTTGGAACCGCAGCTATTCTCGTTATGCATTAAAGATCTGGAAGAAGACACCGAGGACACTGTTGCTAAGTTTGCAGATGATATAAAGATTTGTAGAGGTACAGGTAGTGTTGAGGAAATGGGAAGGCTGCAGAAGAATTTGGACAGGCCAGGACAGTGGGCCAAGAAGTGGCTGACGGAATACAATGTGAAAAAGTGTGAGGTTATGCACGTTGGTAGGAAGAATAGAGGCATAGACTATTTGCTAAATGGGGAAAAGCTTCAGAAATCTGAAGCACAAAGGGAGTTAGGGGTCTTGGTTCAGGTATCTCTAAAGTTAACATGCAGGTTCAGTTGGCAGTTAGGAAGGCAAATGCGATGCTCACATTCATAAGAACATAAGAACATAAGAACATAAGAACATAAGAACATAAGAACATAAGAACTAGGAGCAGGAGTAGGCCATCTGGCCCCTCGAGCCTGCTCCGCCATTCAATTAGATCATGGCTGATCTTTTGTGGACTCAGCTCCACTTTCCGGCCCGAACACCATAACCCTTAATCCCTTTATTCTTCAAAAAACTATCTATCTTTACCTTAAAAACATGTAATGAAGGAGCCTCAACTGCTTCACTGGGCAAGGAATTCCATAGATTCACAACCCTTTGGGTGAAGAAGTTCCTCCTAAACTCAGTCCTAAATCTACTTCCCCTTATTTTGAGGCTATGCCCCCTAGTTCTGCTGTCACCCGCCAGTGGAAACAACCTGCCCGCATCTATCCTATCTATTCCCTTCATAATTTTAAATGTTTCTATAAGATCCCCCCTCATCCTTCTAAATTCCAACGAGTACAGTCCCAGTCTACTCAACCTCTCCTCATAATCCAACCCCTTCAGCTCTGGGATTAACCTAGTGAATCTCCTCTGCACACCCTCCAGTGCCAGTACGTCCTTTCTCAAGTAAGGAGACCAAAACTGAACACAATACTCCAGGTGTGGCCGCACTAACACCTTATACAGTTGCAACATAACCTCCCTAGTCTTAAACTCCATCCCTCTAGCAATGAAGGACAAAATTCCATTTGCCTTCTTAATCACCTGTTGCACTTGTAAACCAACCTTCTGTGACTCATGCACTAGCACACCCAAGTCTCTCTGAACAGCGGCATGCTTTAATATTTTATCGTTTAAATAATAATCCCATTTGCTGTTATTCCTACCAAAATGGATAACCTCACATTTGTCAACATTGTATTCCATCTGCCAGACCCGAGCCCATTCACTTAACCTATCCAAATCCCTCTGCAGACTTCCAGTATCCTCTGCACTTTTCGCTTTACCACTCATCTTAGTGTCATCTGCAAACTTGGACACATTGCCCTTGGTCCCCAATTCATGTTGAGAGGGTTAGAATACAAGAACAGGGATATACTGCTGAGGTTGTATAAGACTCTGGTCAGACTCCATTTAGAATATTGTCGTCACACATGCAAAATCAAAGTTAGGGAAGAATACTGCAGGGACATTCAATTGCTTACTACTGAACTGATGGAATCAAGTTAAGTAGTGTAATCTAGAATCCACTGGTGTAATTCTGAACTTCTGGATAACTTTCTCTCTTTAAAACTATGAAATTTGACGTTGCAACTTCTAGTCACTATTTGTGAACCAATTGAAAATCCAGAGTACATGCTAGTACCCGAAACATAGACACATAGAATTTACAGTGCAGAAGGAAGCCTTCAATCCATCAAGTCTGCGCCGACCCTTGGAAAGAGCATCCCACACCTCCACCCTATTCCCGTAACCCAGTAACCCCACCTAACCTTTTTGGATACCAGAGGCAATTTAGCATGGCCAATCCACCTAACCTGCACATCTTTGAACTATGGGAGGAAACCGGAACACCCGGAGGAAACTCACGCAGGCACAGGGACAATGTGCAGACTCCGTACAGACAGTGACCCAAGCCGGGAATTGAACTTGGGAACACTGGAGCTGTGAAGCAACTGTGCTAACCACTGTGTTACCGTGGCACCCATGAGTTTTCCACTAAAAGCCTAACAGTGAAATGCTGCTCACTAACCTGGTATCGTACTTTGGGTGGAAGGCTAGTTTTTGGTTCCTGATAGTCAAGGGAAGCTGATTTTTGTACCAAGTACAAGTAAGACATATCAAGTGAAAGCTCAGATCCTAAATGTCTATTTTCAGAATCACCAGGATTCATTTAATCCCCAAAATCAGTAATAAATGTCTGGAATGAATGACAATTACAGCCTTATTACTACCAATGTGATCTCTTAGCAGCACATTTCATGAAACTAGTCATGCATGGACCCCAGAAACATTCAGTCCAGGAGCTAAAAAACACAAATGTGTGACACGAACTTTTCGCAGGCATTGAATTTGCAATTGCATTTCTGGCCATGTTAGCTAATCGGTGATTGCAGCTACTTCCCAACACAATTGAAATAGAATTCGAATGGATCATCCCTCAAAAGGAGGGGAAAGGTACACATCTGGTAAACCTCAATGGAAAAAAAATCCGAAACAAAATGTCAAGACATAAAATGCTCCCAACACTTTTCCCAGTACTGCCTAAGTAACTATTGTGTTCATGGAAAACCAGTTTTTTTTTAACGTCCTTGATGCTAAACAGAGAACGCGTCACTTAGTATTTCGAATGTAGGCATACCTTTTGAAGAAATACTTATTCATTTTGGTAAACCTTTGTTTTAAGTTTATCCAGTGTTTACCTTCTCCTCTCACATCTTCCTAAACTACATTTAAGTCGTTCCACTACCCACGGTTACATTTTAAAGATTGCACTTAAATCGACCCAGCCCGAATCGTTAAACTGAAACCAGCCGAAATGACAATGCCTTTTTAACAAAAAATTTACTTCGAATGCTTTTTTAATTGATTCACAAAATTCGGGGTCTGCCGCTGATCCGAAATCCAATGAGCAAAGAAAAACAGACTGCATGGGAGCACAACAGGCTACTTACAAAATAGTTGTCTGTGCAGAAATCTCAGGGACATTTTCCAGCATTAAATGCATGCACCGCACCGTCGTCCGAAAGCAAAGGCACCGGCTTGGGCAAGACGAGCACATGGGTGAGGAAAACAAGATAACGTGGAGTAAAAACACGAAACCTTTTGCCAGCATGATGAAGGGGCGCCCAGCGTACTTTCCACCCGAGCGCCAGTGGTCAGATTCAAACCCAGCTAAAGTTCCAGGCAGAGCCTGTGGGAGGCACGTGTACCCTATCAAACCAGTCAGTTTCAACCCGGTCATTTCAAGACGCCAGTCCCACACAACAATGCTGTCTCTGAGAATTATTGAACGAATGCACTATTATAGGCACAGGGAATAATCACCAATACTATCCATGTGGAAATACATTGCGCTATTTTAAATGCCAAATAACTTACAATATTTGTGACGATTTTATTTGAAAATGTTATAGTCTTTAGTAAACGCAAACTTTACAAATTAGTGCATTAGGCAAACTGATTTGTCCGCGCAGATGAAAACGTATTCCTTGTTTTACTTTAAATTTGCTTTTACTTTTAACAACTTGGCGTGTTGATAAATTGCAGCCCCACCAGTTTGCTTAAAGGAGCCGCCTAGTGGTTAAAATGCTTCTGCCCCTCAAAAAAATTAAGATGTTCGCTGAAGGTTAGGTTCTTTTTAAAGATGTTGCTATCGTTAAATGATCTAAAATCAGCGGCCCACAGAACTGAATGTTACTGCAAATATACTTAAAATCAATGTTTCAGTATGTTACAATGTTAAGGTGTACAAGATTCATGTTTTGTAAAAATCCGTCATAAGATACCACAGACGTAATAGTATCCTCTCTGGGACGTCCTGAAGTGCTATGCATACAAAGAATTATAAACTTCAATCTATTTCTTGTGATGTTGGTTGAGGGAAGAATGTTTGCCAAAACATCAAAAGAATTATCTACCGAATGATCTGATTGAAGTGTTTTAAGGTGATTAAAGGAATTAATAGTGCAGTTCCAAAGAAAGGGTTTCTTCTTGTGAAGCCCAGCACAAGACAGCACAATTTTAAAATTAGTTAGGCTATCAGGGGTGTTAGGAAGCATTTTACTCAAAGAGTAGTGGAAAAGTTCGAAGTAACGTTTCTTTTAAAGTTAGCACTGACAATTTAGCACTCACTCAAGTGTCAATGTTTTGGGCCACATTTGCTGTGGTAGGGCACCGACTGCCAAACGTTAACTCGGCACATCTCTCCACAGATGCTGCCAGACACGCCGAGTTTTTCCAACATTTTCTGTTTTTATCTAGCATGTTTTTCTTGTTGTATTACATGGTTATAAACCGCAAGTATCTGACGGGGAGGAAACAATTAACTTCCCAATTAATATTTTGATTTATTAACAGTATCAAAATACAAAGGACAATACAATGAGGGCAATATCAAAATACAAAAGACAGTGAGGACACCAATCACTTGACACCAAGAACACCCCTCCCCTTATCACCAGCCCAGCCGAAAGGCCGCTCCAACACGGAGGAAACAGAGAAAACCATTCCATCCCTTCCAAGAGGGCCAGAACAGGTCCAGCACATTTTATATAAACCCTAATATGGAGCAACCACCGTAGGAAAACAAGAACGGACATGATGATAAATTCCCTGTTAAAATTCCAGAATATGAGCTCTCCCCCTTTAAGGGGATGGGGGAATCTCTAAACAATGTATAGTTGTACTGTATATAAAGCCAGCCAGGTAGGCACTGGCAAGGCAGACTCAATTGGGATATACCATGTGATGTATATAACAGTTATTGTAAATAAACAACATTTCTTTGAACTACTCGCTGTGGGACTTCGTCGCGGCCTTATAAAATGCATTTAGCTTTTTATTTTTTTTGCATGCAGCCTGCTGAAATTGCAAGTTGGTGATGTTGCAGCAAGGGAAATAGGGCATCTGAGACCCCAGTGAACAGCACAAGCACAATGTATCTCTTCAACCAATCAGGTTGAAATATTGTGAATTGACGAGCGGGGGACTGAAGTGAGTGAATCCAATGTCAAAAGAAAGAAATAACGGGAAGGAAAGAAAGGAAGAAGGCAAAGTGAAACTTAGAACAAAACGTAGAACAAAACGTAAAATATTACATTTTAAATTTTTAATCATTAAACGCTGAAAGAATGAGACTCTGCACAGATAATAGTTAATTTTCACCGTTGAGGTTGACTGTTTAAATTGGCACTCACCATAGTGCACTTAGACTGAAATGAACATGGCAAGTTCAGTTCTTATCTACAAATACAGCACGTCATAACTTCCACACACAATGATGTAAACCTGAGTGGAACAGATTTCCAGTTAGATAATGTGATTCATTTTAGCAGCTTCTTTGGCCTCTAGGAAATGAATGGTAGCGAGGACGCAAATAAGCTGTGTACTCAAAAGATTGCCAGTACATAGTGTGACCAACTGTTTCTGTGCTGCCAACATGAAATGAAAAATTGCTTTAAGAATAAATTTTTAACAATTAAACTTTAAATCCTGTCTGCTTTGCCAAAAAAATCTGGATGTCAGCGACAAGCAAGCGCCTCAGAGTCGCTGTAGCACAAACCTTTGAAATTACATCTATTTATGCATTTTCATTCTTTACATATTATGTCTACCTCAATGGGAATCAATCTATTGTACTTCACCTGTCATCTTTGGTGAACTCAAGTAGCTGTAAAGATGGACAGGAATCGAGAATTGGTCCTAGTCCCAGTTCCTGGCCAAATTTCGGCTTTAGTTTTGATCAAAGAAAAATAAATCAGCAAAGGAGGGATAGAAAATAAAGTCTAAAGTAGATATGTTCAAACCTGCTGGCTTTGTGGTTGCTTGGGTATGTATATTAAAGCTGCACAGGTTGCATATGAAGTATAAATCAATGTTTCTCCTAGCTTGCATGTATATTGAAGTAGTGAACACCAACATATTCTTGTCCATTTGTGACTTATTTACTAATGGGGCAGAAGAACCAAGAGTCCTAATGAACTTGAACCAAGGTAAATCAGCAAATACAATATAAGAGTTTCTGGATATGGTGGAACAGGCTGCAAAGTCAGTTTGCACACTCCTGGTCTAAAGTGTGCATTTAAAAATGTTTAAAATTGATAAGACAACAGGTTACCTATGTACCAACTTTTATTGTTTTATTTATTGCAGAGAAATGTCTAAACAAGTACTTGTGTACATCAGTTCATCTACCAAGCAATCTGCAAAAATATGAAAATATTAGAGCAGTAACAAATTATATTTTTAAAAACATTTTTTTTAAATTAAGAAGCTAATCTGAAAAGAATTTCTAAAGTTACATCTTAACAATTGCATTAAAAACAATTTTGGCATATAAAGCACAGAACTATACTTAAAATTTACCATCTTTAAACTAAACAGTATTAAATATTCAACTACCAAGTTAATACAAATTACGATATTTTGTTATACGGACAAGATACAAGCAACTGGAAACAGTTTTACAGGGATAGTCATATTACATTTTTCTATTCATCTTGGATGTAGTTTTAAAGAAGTGCTTGTCATAAATGGTGCAGTAATGTACAGCAGAGCCAAGCATAACATTTTGCAAATACTCTACATGGATAATGCTAGAATCTTTTTTTTTAAATGAGAAACTAGTCAATTTAGTTAACTATTAATAGGAAATTGCTAATCAACCAAGACTGTAAAAGTGCTCACTTATTTTTTCATTGCAGTATATGTCCCCCTATATTTTTGAAACTTTAGCTTATGTGCAATATATTACAATAACCAGTAGTCATTTCCTAGACTTATTTATCTCTGTAATACAGTAGGTATAATTTTAATGGCTCAGGTAAAGGCAAACTGAGGATTTTTTCTCGAAGCAGATTTAATGGAGGTTCAGATTTAAAGTCGTTGTACTCCTTTTCATCATCATCTCTCCTAACATCTTCCATGTCCTCCCCATTATTATTGTTGTTATCAAAAGGATTTGAAATTCGACTTGCAAAAACCTGCTTATCAACAAGAACAATTGCATCCATGCGTCGCCTGCGGATCCGCCTTCTTTTAAATCTAGAAAGAGTCTTTGGAGGCACACCACCATTTGACTTGTCCTGAATTATTGTATTTTTAAGAGTCCGACGAATGCAGATCCGTGTTAAATCTTGGAGAGTTCCAATGCTAACTGAAGCTGCAGAATCACAAATTTAAAAGTAATGCATCTGTCTATTTCTTTACCATGTAAATTATTAAGCAAAAAATTACCAATTTTGCATTAATATATACTCTACACAATCCTTCACCAAAACTATTGCAATGGAAGTAGATTACTTTAAGAGGATAAAGAGAAGAAATTAACATTTTTTAATTTACTGTATGTTTCATTTGATTTGGTTCACCTCACCTAACTGACAAATATTTCTTGCACATAATGATAGGGAGGGTTGCACAAAATAAGTCAGCAACTAAACATTCCAGTTACAGAACAGTGAGGTTTTTTTCTGTTTGATAAGTAAGCAAACGTTAAAACAAATTCAGAATAACATGATCCAACACAGGTGTTCAAAATTGAGGGGCTTCAATAAAGTGAGGCCGATGAATTGGTATCCAAGAGCATCAAATTTAAGATCAGCAGCAAAAGATCCAAGGGGGAAGTTAGGAAAATTATCGTTGTGCATATAATTGTCAGGACAAGAATTGTTCCAGCAGAAAACAACAATAGAAGCGGAGTTGTTGGACACGATTCTCCAGAATGATTTCTTAGTGTAGGAGCAAGCAGGAACTGCTGCGAGTTTCCCCGGCGTGGCCAGCAACACAATATGTTAATTGGTCCACTTAACGAGGCCCCTCAGGTTTCACGCCGCAAATGAAGGCTCACCAGCCAGAAACACGCTCGCCAGCGCCCTGCTAACAAGTCTAGAAGCGCTTAAACAGCACTTCCACAGCCAACCTCACTCAGCTCATAACCATGGCACCGAGATGACCAGCCCCAAGGTTTAGGAGATGCGGACCTGGGGAGGCTCCCAGATGCGGTTGAGGCCAGCAGTGATCTCCTGTTCCCTCGAGGGCGAGCTACAGGGCAGACAGTGCTGCCTGGAATGAAGTGGCAGTGCTCATCAGCTCGGGAAGCATGACCAGGAGGACTGGCCTCTTGTGCCACAAGGTCAACAATCTATACCGGGCTGCACACGTGAGTTGACACCACCTCCTCTCTTTCCC
The DNA here is from genome assembly GCF_902713615.1 of Scyliorhinus canicula. Taxonomy (NCBI): domain Eukaryota; kingdom Metazoa; phylum Chordata; class Chondrichthyes; order Carcharhiniformes; family Scyliorhinidae; genus Scyliorhinus; species Scyliorhinus canicula. The sequence goes on from NC_052152.1 coordinate 176,215,112, forward strand.
CGGCCCCTCCCCCCACCAAAACCTTGCCATCCCCACAAGATCTGTCCCCTCCACACACCCTTCACTCCCAACCCACCTTTCACACCCCCCCTCCCAGACCTTCCTTCATACCTACCACCCCGTCCCCCCACCCAAAAAATGTGAACTGCACAAGCGGCTAACAATGCCTTCCTTCTCTCCGCTGGAGAAGCTGCCCCACAGTCGTTGGGCGAGGGCCAAGACCGGCAGGGGGAGGGGGTGCCGGCCATAAGAATCCTCATGATATTCAAGGAATGGGCTCTAGAGGTTACGGGAGTGGATGAGGACAGAGCGGTCACCGATGTGGAGGTTTTTCCGGTGGCAGCGATGACGTAGGAAGCCGCACATTTGGGAGCTCCTGTTTTAAACTGACTTTTCGGCTCCTTTTAGAGCCCAAAACGGAAATTTTTCGACGTCTCCCGGTGGGAGAAGGTGTGCTGATCGACTTTCCCCGCAGTCCCTGACTCGAACTCGGAGTGGAAAGGGGGAAAAAACGGCAGCAGCTCCCCAGAAAAAATGGGGGAAGGAATCCAAGATGGCGGCCGGCGGAGCTCCAGAGGAGTGGAAGCAGTGGGCCCTGGAGCAACAAGCTGCTCTCCTGCGCTGTTTTGCAGACTTCAAGGCTGAGGTACTGAGCTCTCTGCAGGAACGAACAGAAGGCTCTCGGAGATTCAGATGACCCAGGGTGCTGCCATCAAGGAGTAGCAGACGCAGGCCACTGAACAAGAGGAGGAGGCTGGGATCCTCGTGAGTAAGGTGGAGGGACACGAGGCACTCCACAAGAAGTGGCAGGAACGCTTCGAGGAGCTTGATCACCGCATGAGGCGGAAAAATCTGCGGATCTTGGGCCTTGCGGAGGGGCTGGAGGGGTCGGACCTGACAACCAACGTGGCTACGATGCTGAACTGGCTAGTGGGGGCCGGGTCTTTCCATCTGCCCTTGGAGCTGGAGGGAGCACACAGAGTACTGGCCAGGAGGCCTAAGGAGAATGAACCCCCGCGTGCGGTGCTGGTGAGGTTCCACCGGTTCAGTGATCGGGAGTGTGTGCTGCGCTGGGCCAAGAAGGTGAAGAGCAGCAATTGGGAGAATGGGGTAGTACGGATCTACCAGGATTGGAGTGCGGAGGTGGCTAAGCGGCAGTCCGGGTTTAATCGGACGAAAGAGGTGCTTTACAAGAAAAAGATAAAGTTCGGATTGTTGCAGCCTGCGCGCCTGTGGGTAACTTATTCGGACCGGCATTATTATTTCGATTCCTCGGAGGAGGCGTGGGCCTTCATGCGGACGGAGAAACTGGACTTGAACTAGGGGTTGGGGGTTGCGGGGTCGGTTGTAATACTTTATTGCTGGATTCTGCTGTTGCTGTGTTCTCTTTTTTTTTGTACTTTTGCAATTTTGATATGGTTATTTATGGGGGTATTGTTCTGTTATGTTTTTTTTGCTGTGGGGCATTGTTTGAGTTTTGTATCTTGCGGGGAGGGTTGGGGGGGTTTGTTGTATTCTATGTCGGGTTGGGGGTATGGAGTGGGGATGGTATTTGGGAGCTGCGTCAGAAGGGTGTGGTGGGGCAGTGCGAAAGCCCGGGCTTTCTTCTGGTTTCCCGCGCTGCGGGGCTGTGGGGTGGAGACGATGACGGGGGGAGGCGGGGCCTTAACTGGTTCTTCCCCGTGCTGGAGCGGTGCCTGGAGGGGGGATAGATTGGGGGATGATCCCACTTTGGGAGGGGTCGGGTTATTGGCGGGAGTTTCCGGGGTCAGCAGAAGTTAGCTGACCCACGGAAGTACAATGGAGGACGGTTCGCGGCTAGGAGGGTTCCTAGCCTGGGGGGGAAGGGAGGGGGGGGAAAGGGGGAATACCGGGTTGCTGCTGGTAGGGTCAGGAAGGAGCTGGTGGGGGCTGGGGGGACAGAGGTGAGGTGTTGTCGCTGTGGGGACTGGGTCGGGCAGGGGGTTCTGGCCTGGGGCGGGCAGTCGACGGGCTATGGCTAGTCGACGGGGTAGGGGGGTGGGACGCCCTCTGATTCGGTTGGTCACCTGGAATGCGAGAGGATTGAATGGGCCGGTGAAGCGGTCGAGGGTACTTGCTCATCTGAAGGGGCTAAACGCAGATGTGGCAATGGTTTAGGCGACCCACCTGAAGGTGGCAGACCAGGTCCGTCTGAGGAAGGGATTGGTGGGGCAGGTTTTCCACTCTGGGTTGGATGTGAAGAACCGGGGAGTGGCGATTCTGGTGGGGAAGAATGTGTCGTTTGAGGCATCGGAGGTGGTGGCGGTTAAGGGGGGTAGGTATGTTATGGTTAGGGGCAGACTACAAGGAGAGAAGGTGGTACTTGCCAGTGTGTATGCAAGTACGATGCGGGCTTTATGAGGCGTATGTTGGGACGGGTCCCGGATCTGGAGCAGGAGGTCTGATCATGGGGGGGGGGGGGGGGGGGGGGGGGGGGACTTCAATACGGTGTTGGATCCTTCACTGGATCGGTCCAGCTCTAGGACGGGTAGGAGGCCGGCGGCGGCCAAGGTACTGAGAGGGTTTATGGACCAGATGGGTGGGGTGGATCCATGGAGGTTTGTGAGGCCAAGGGCACGGGAGTACTCTTTCTTCTCCCACGTACATACGGTCTACTCTCGGATAGACTTCTTCGTAGTGAGTAGGGGACTGATTCCGAGAGTGGAGGAGGCCGAGTATTCGGCCATTGCAATCTCCGACCACGCTCCGCATTGGATAGAGTTGGAGATGGGGGAGGTGCGGGACCAGAGCCCGTTGTGGCGGTTGGATGTGGGGTTGTTGGCGGAGGAGGAGGTGTGTAGGAGGGCCCAGGCAAGTATTGAGGGGTACCTCGAGGTGAATGATACGGGGGAGGTTCAGGTAGGGGTGGTCTGGGAAGCCCTGAAGGCAGTGATTCGTGGGGAGCTGATATCCATCCGGGCACACAGGGAGAGGAGCGAGAGGAGCGAGAGGGATAGACTGGTGGGAAAGATGCTGGAGGTAGACAGGAGGTACGCAGAGGCACCAGAGGAGGGACTGTTGGGGGAGAGGCGCAGCCTGCAGGCTAAATTTGATTTGCTGACCACTAGAAAGGCGGAGGCACAGTGGAGGAAGGCACAAGGGGCAGTGTACGAACATGGTGAAAAGGAGAGTAGGATGCTGGCTCATCAGCTCCGCAAGCAGGATGCGGCTAAGGAAATTGCTGGAGTGAGAGACAAGAGTGGGAATGTGGTGCAGAAGGGGGTAGAGGTGAATGAGGTCTTCAAGGACTTTTACGGGGAACTGTACCGGTCGGAGCCAACGGGGGAGAGGAGGGGAATGGAGACGTTCCTCGATGGGCTTTCTTTCCCGAAGGTGCAGGAGGAGCAGGTGGAGGGGTTGGGTGCGCCGATTGAGCTGGAGGAGCTAGTTAAGGGGATCGGGCAGATGCAGTCAGGGAAGGCACCGGGGTCAGATGGGTTCCCGGTGGAATTTTATAAAAAGTTTGTGGACCTAGTCGGCCCCTTGCTGGTGCGGACACTCAACGAAGCGTGGGAAGGGGGGACTTTGCCCCCGACGATGTCGCGGGCGCTGATCTCGTTAATTTTAAAGAGGGACAAGGACCCCCAGCAGTGTGGTTCATACAGGCCCATATCTCTCCTCAACGTAGATGCCAAGGTGCTGGCAAAAATCCTGGCCACCAGGATAAGAGGACTGTGTGCCAGGAGTTGTACACGAGGACCAGACAGGTTTTGTGAAGGGAAGGCAGCTGAACACGAATGTGCGGAGATTGTTGAATGTCATCATGATGCCGGCGATTGAGGGGGAGGCAGAGATAGTGGTGGCGCTGGATGCGGAGAAGGCCTTCGATAGAGTGGAGTGGGGGTACTTATGGGAGGTGTTGGGGAGGTTTGGATTTGGTGAAGGGTTTATTAGATGGGTGAGGCTGCTATACGAGGCGTGCGTGGCCACGAATGGGAATTAGGCAAGAGTGAGGTGTTTGTGGTGCACCCTGGAGACCAGGAGGAAGGAATTGGTAGGCTCCCGCTTAGGCGGGCAGGGGAGAGCTTTAGGTACCTGGGGTGCAGGTGGCCAGGGACTGGGGGACTCTTCACAAACATAATTTCACCAGACTTGTAGATCAGATGGAGGAGGAGTTCAAGAGGTGGGACATGCTGCCACTGTCGTTGGCGTGGAGGGTGCAGTCCGTCAAAATGACGGTGCTTCCGAGGTTCTTGTTCCTCTTTCAGTGCCTGCCCATCTTTATCCCCAGGGCCTTCTTTAGGAGAGTGACTAGCAGTATTTTGAGCTTTGTGTGGGCACATGGGACTCCGAGAGTGAAGAGGGTGTTCCTGGAGCGAGGGAGGGATGGAGGCCGGCTGGCGCTGCCCAACCTTTTGGGGTACTATCGGGCGTCCAATGTGTCAATGGTGCGTAAATGGGTGATGGAGGGGGGAGGGGCGGCGTGGAAAAGAATGGAGATGGTGTCATGTAGAGGTACGAGCCTGGGTGCCATGGTAACGGCACCGTTGCCGCTCTCCCCTAAGAGGTTTACCACGCGCCCGGTGGTGGCGGCGACCCTAAGAATCTGGGGACAGTGGAGACGGCATATGGGAGAAACAGGGGGCTCGATGGAGGCTCCATTGGGTGGCAATCATCGGTTCATCCCAGGGAACAGGGATGGGGGATTTAGGGGGTGGCAAAGGGTGGGCATCAGTAAATTGAGGGACCTGTTTATTGGCAGGAGGTTTGCGGGCCTGGGGGAACTGGAAGATAAATTTGGGCTTCCCCAAGGGAACATGTTCAGATACTTGCAGGTACAGGCGTTTGCTAGGCGACAGGTAGAGGGATTCCCTTTGCTGCCCTCGCGGGGGACGATGGACAGAGTGCTTTCGGGGGTGTGGGTCGGAGAGGGGAAGGTGTCTGACATCTATAAGGTAATGCAGGAGGTGGAGGAGTCGTCAGTGGAGGAGCTGAAGGCTAAATGGGAGGAGGAACTCGGGGAGCAGATAGAGGATGGGACTTGGGCGGATGCCTTGGAGAGAGTCAACTCTTCCTCCTCATGTGCGAGGCTTAGTCTCATCCAATTTAAGGTGCTGCACCGGGCCCACATGTCCGGGACTAGGATGAGTAGGTTCTTTGGGGGTGAGGACAGGTGCACCAGATGTTCGGGAAGTCCAGCGAACCACGCCCATATGTTCTGGGCATGCCCAGCACTGTAAGAATTCTGGAAGGGGGTGGCGGGGACGGTGTCGAGGGTGGTTGGATCCAGGGTCAAACCAGGGTGGGGACTCGCAATTTTTGGAGTTACGGTAGAGCCGGGAGTGCAGAAGGCGAAAGAGGCCGGTGTCCTGGCCTTTGCGTCCCTAGTAGCCCGACGAAGTATCTTGCTGCCGTGGAAGGATGCAAGGCCCCCAAGTGTGGAGACCTGGATCAGTGACATGGCGGGACTTATAAAATTGGAAAGGGTCAAATTTGCCTGGATAGGATCAACACAAGGGTTCTATAAACGATGGCAGCCTTTTCTGGACTTCCTGGCTCAAAGATAGATATCTTGGTCAATAGCAGCAGCAACCCGGGGAGAGGGGGGGGGGGGGGGGGGGGGTGTGTTCCTTATTGTAGTTTCTATTATGTAATTTAGTATTGTGTTAATTTGCGTTGTTGTTAATATGCTGTGTTGTTCATGGAGGTGGGGCGAATGTTTATGATTGCTAATATTATTGTTATTTTTGGTATTTTATTATGGTTCGTTGTTGTATAAATTCAAAATTTTTCAATAAAAATTATTTTTAAAAAACCAATGTGGAGGTTGGTGCATGCCAGAGAGGTGAGGATGCACCAGGACCTGCTCAGAGGACCTGTTATATGTGAGTTGTTGATGCTATACAGACTGAACTATCCCCCCGTTGACCATGTGTACTTTCTCCCACAGGTTCTCCAGCTGACAGTGCAGCCCATCTGGTGTGGCCCAGTCCCTTGTTCCCATGAGACCACCTTGGAGGAGAACTCCGAGGATGCCACACTCAATGCATCGCAGCTGTCATCCCCACCATCCACCAGTGCAGAGACATGCTTCTGGGGCACAATCTGGTGAGTACCACACAGTCGCTGATGTACATCAGGTAGACAGCAGTCGGAGATCTGCTGGATCCCAGGACCCAGCTGGGCCCCAGCCATATGCTGAGCCTATGGAACATGCTATCCCAGAGCGGCCGGGGCATTCAAGGGCCATGGCGGCGACACTCAGCAGGTCCAGAGCCAATTGGACGAGTCCCAGAGGATACATGCGCAGGAGATGTCGCCAGCAATGCATGGCACTAAGGCCAACACTGCTAGGTTGGTGACCGCAGCGGTGAGCCTGGTATAAAACGTCAGCAGCATTAGTGGTGTCCAAGGCATAGCATAGTTCGTGACGATCATGGCGGAGGGCCTCGTCAGAATGTCAGACTCGCTGGGGGACCTGATACAGTACCAGGGTGACCTTGTTGAGGCGGTGAGGGACATGTCCCAGTCTTAGAGAGGAATGGCTGAGGCATTGGACCTTGGCCCAGTCGCAGGTGGGCATTGCCGAGGCACTGCAGAGCATAGCCCAATCATGGAGGAGCATTGTCGAGGGGGTGAACACCTTGGTGCAGACACTGGGAGTTGCCAGATGACGCAGGGGCAGCCAGGCCTCAATTCAGCTGCCCTGCATCGAGGTGAACCACAGGGCCCGATGGATACCGACCGGGAGAAACGGGCACAGGGTGGCAACGTGGAACCGTCCTATGGATAGCAACGGTGGCCACCAGCTCCACTGAGTTCCGCGTCTTGCAGCCAGCACCCGGGATAGGGTGGTACAGTCGTTTATGCGCTGCCAAATGCGCCGGGGTACTCCGGCCTCAGGGGACGCCCGCCAGAGTCTTCGAAGGCCATGGTATGAGGCAAGCAGCTGGCTGCCTCCACCTTTGATGTGCATCCTGGGTATACACTTAAACGTAGCAGTAGAGCAAAGGCAGCAAAGCACATCGAGGATCACTGGGGGGAGAGAGGACTGGTGTGTGTTTTTGGGGTGGGGGGAGGGAGATAGTGGGGCGGCATCACAGCTAGAGTGGGGCTGTGGTGTACACTTGTCAATGAACGTTAAAATACCATTGCCACAACCAGTGTGATGCCTCTGGCTCTTTGTTCCGCACTGCGGTCTGACCACCAATTCCATGCCCCATTCTACCCCCCCCCCCCCCCCCCCCCCCCCCCAAATCCCAGACACGTCCCGCCTACACATCCGGTCACGGACATATGCCCAGGGCTGGGGCCCATCCCCTGGTTGATCGAAGGTTGCCTGCTGCATCCACGCCTGTCACCTCCTGCAGTTACAAGCACAGAATCCACGCATCAAGGTGTGCCTGGGATGCTAGGCATTGGGCCCCACATGCTACATCGTACGCCCACCCATGGTGATCAACTTGGGATGTGTGAAGTGTTCACTTAAACACGACTGCCAATTCCCATTAGCTGCAGCCTTCAGCCGCACAGCCGTTCACGGTCAGTGGGAGTTATGGGTGATAACCATATGGTTGGGCCAACAGGCAGGGACTAGGGTTGCTCCCAGAATGGGAGCACACACTTCAGGGTTTGGTGTGGAAGACCCACATATGGTAGACCCCTCGCCCCGTTAATTGTATGGAAATAGGGCTCAAGTGGTGATAATTGACTTCTTGCCACGCTCCGGCAGGTTGCCAATTTAGTCTATGGGAGCAGGCCGATTGCACCACAAACGGCTTGGCTCCAGGCGTGGTTCTCGTTTTTGGCCTCTCCCGCTATTCATGAGCCTCGTTGCACTCTCGCTCGAGCAAAATGAGGCCCGATAATTGCGGCATTACCTTTTTAGGAAAGATGTGTATAAATAATTGAAAAAAAAATCAAAGAATTGTGAGAAAATGATAGGGTAATCGATCTAAGTTTAGTTTTCATAGAGCCACACCACCTCCTGCGAACTAACGTTTTTACGATTTTATGATCTGTAATACTTAACTAAAGGAAACAAATCCTTTAAAAATACAAAAAGCTCAACAGTGGTAAATTAAAATTGCAAAAGTCCTGAAAGTATTCCAGATAACAATCAGAGAAACAAAAAAGCATGAGACAGTGAGGAATTGGACTCGAATGATAACATAGGTTGCTGATGCATGTGTAAACCAGGGTTCGCATTCAACAGCCTTGAAAGCAACTTGTTCTCAGATGATTGACTGTAGCATTTTGCAGCCTGGGGTTAGGTGCACACTATTCCTTATTACTAGGAAAACCATTTTCAGGACACAGAAAAATACAGTGGTCTGATTATTTAACCATTGGATGCTCCCATATGTAAAGTTTTCATCCTTTTGATGGGTTTTCTGCTCATCTATCACCTCCAGTCTTGTTGGTATAGCTCCCACTCACAGCAGCTACCCCCTCCCCCCAGCCACATCCCCAATTTCTCCCAACATCTCAAATTTAAAGTTCTCATCTTTATGTTTAAAAGTACTTTAAAGTAGCCTCATCCCTCTCCATCTCCATCTCCAGCCCAAATCCCACCTCCAAACCCATCAATTCAACACTAGCAGCTACATCCTCAGCTACCTGTGCCACACTCTCTGAAAATTCCGGCTTAAGCTCCTCCCCTCTCCCCTTTTAAAATTCTGCATAAAACCTAAAGCTTAACTCACCTTCTGATCACCCCTCCTGCTTTAGCTTAGTGTGCACCCACTGACACACCCCTCCCTCCCCAGGTAGATCTCTTTGCAGTGCCTAGATATAAGTTTTTCTTGAAAACGTTCCATAAATCCAAGTTTCAAGTTGTTGTTATGACTCACTGCAAAACCAAAGCCATTAGAGGAGCCAAGATGCAACTTCCAGAATATCAGCAGCTTTGTTGCTCTTTCACAAGTGATAACATGCACCGAACTGCGATACACCGCTACCTTGATTCTAAAATGGTGAGTTGAACCTGCAGTGCTTAAATGTAGAGAGCTATTTTAAAGAAACAACTGCTGTGCAAATTTCATCAAGCCTTATGACCCATGTATTTGGTTTACAACTTATATCAGCGTCAGTAAATATTGTGTCGCTTTTCTTAGGTCTGGCATTTTACTACTAGATTTAAAATCAAATATGCTGCCATTTGGAGAAAATGAAACCAAACTGATATCCTCTTAACAGTTTTTCTTCTTTCAAAACAAATTATTGGGGTCAAATCAATCAATTTATTACATTTCCAACCCAAAAATATATTCTAGTTGTATGTTAAATACTGTTAAAACAGGCAATTTATTTTCTCTCTAGTCTCATCCTATCTTCTGATCTTCATTTATACAGATCGTGTGGTTTCCAAAGCGAGTCGCTCCAAGAACTGTTAAATCTGAAGGCATGCGGTATTCTCTACACTACAGGACCCCTTACATCTGCGTTGTGCTTGGTGTCTTCTCAGAACTTTGTTACAGGAACCGAAGAGAATGGGGGTAATTGAGCCTCTCTCTCTATTTCTCTCTTCCCAATGTCCTGCTTAATGAAAGCAATCTCTTCAAAACATTTTTTTTCTCCATTACGTTTTTCCTCAAAATAGATAGTCCTGGGGCGGGATTCTCCGACCCCCCGCCGGGTCGGAGAATCGCCCAGGGCCGGCGTCAATCCCACCCTCGCCGTGTCCCGAATTCTCTGCCACCCGAGATTCGGCGGGGGCGGGAATCGCGCCACGCCAGTCGGCGGGCCCTTTGCGGCAATTCTCCGGCCCGCGATAGGCCGAAGTCCCGCCGCTGACAAGCCTCTCCCGCCGGCGTGGATTAAACCACCTAGCTTACCGGCGGGAGCATACGGCGCGAGTGGGCTCCGGGGTCCTGGGGGGGACGCGGGGCGATCTGGCCCCGGGGGTAGTCCCCACGGTGGCCTGGCCCGCGATTGGGGCCCACCGATCGGCGGGCGGGCCTGTGCCATGGGGGCACTCTTTTTCTTCCGCCTTTGCCATAGTCTTCACCATGCTCCGGCACATACACGGACTTACGTCGGCCGGCTAAGTCCTTTCGGCCCCAGCTGGCGTGGCGCCAAAGGCTGTTCACGCCAGCCGGCGGAGCGGGAACCACTCTGGCGTGGGCCTAGCCCCTCAATGTGAGGACTTGGCCCCTAAAGGTGAGGAGACTTCCGCACCTTTGGAGCGGCCCGACGCCGGAGTGGTTAACGCCACTCCAACACGCCGGGACCCCCCGCCCCGCCGGGTAGGGGAGAATCCCGGCCCTGATTCCCCAACAGACTAACGGCTAAAAACACTGTCAGGTGGTACAAATTGATAAGAGACCAGAAGTTCTTATTTGATTCTCAAGAGTGCTGTTGGACAGTCTCACACGGGACATTCTAATTGAGTTCTGCATTCCTAGGTGAAGGAGAGAAAAAATGTCAGCCAGGATTGGATTCCACTGTAATGCTCTTCAGAATTAAATATGATTGAAGAGCAAAATACTGTGGATGCAGGGAAATCTAAAATAAAGACAGAAAATGTTGGGAATACTCAGCAGGTCTGGCAGCATCTGAATAATGAATGTTTTAGTGAAAGTTGCTCATGTCCACAAAATCGGCAACAAGTGTCAGCCCTTTCAGAAATAATAATAATAATCTTTATTATTGTCCCCGGCACCTGTTCGGGTACACTGAGGGAGAATTCAGAGTGTCCAAATTACCTAACATCACGGGCGCAATTCTCCGCTGCCCAGGCCGGGTGGGAGAATCGCGGGAAGGCCGCTCTGGCACCCCCCCCCCCCCCAAAACACTCTGGGTTTCACGACGGCGTCGGCCGTTGCGGAGAAATCCGCCCCACATCTTTCGAGAGGAAGAAGGGTTAAAAGTTGATTTTTAAAAATTTTTTAATTTGTCCATTCATTCTTGAAAGCGTGGGATCTACCACTGGGCAAGGTTCACTGCAAGCCAGGCACCCTCCATGACACCATTCAAATGTCCATTATGTATGTGTCAACCTTGACAGTGTCAGCAAGCTTTCTATTGAAGGGAATGTCATAGCTAGTCCAGATCATGTTATTTGATTCTTATATATATGCACTTGTAGCAGGGACTTTTGAGTTGTGATCCGGGTTGGAATGTCAATAGGTTCGATCTTACAAGTATGGAGACTACATCAGCATCTTTAGTCATACCCAGCTAAGATCCTTTAGCTCAATCTCCACCTCAAACTATAAGAAATTTCTGGTCTGCTGGCTCACTTCCTCAATGGATAAATATTACTTGAGGCAATTCCCTTGTCCTTAATGGCTAGATACTGTACTTAATATAATTGAGTCATGGGATACAAACCCAATGCATTTGTTTTGAAATTAATCTATTCCAGCCGAATCACTAATTCATTCAAAAGAACACCTTCACCAAAATAATGCAGACAGTAATTTCAGACCAACTGTTAAGTATTCACACATTAATATTCCACGGCATAATTTCAGGACCTTCATCTTATTTCACAAGTTAAAATAGTACCAATGTCAAAATATCTACTTGCAAGGGTTACTATTTGGGAGAAAAACACAGAAGCAGTATAGAAACATATAGATTTGGTAATTCAGAACATATGTAATCTTCCTCACTCCATGTCCTCTACTCTGTAAACTTAAACCATAAACATGTTCATCGATCAGACAACTTGAATGAGTTACTATCCTGATCTCACAGCTAATTCTGTCAAAACAAAGAAAATTATATGTAGAAATAAATGCAACAGCTATATCTAATGGCACAAACTTGCAACTCTATTTCTTATTTAATCGAATGATGTAATCAGTGAAAGGCAAGTTGAATTATTGTACTTTTCAACCTATGAGAAATATAATAAACTATCTGTAAAGTTTAATCACTATTGCCTTAAAACCCAAGGTACTCCCCAACGAGATAGGCAAGCAGATTATTGAATTCACTACTATATTTTCTGGTATATTAGCGAGTTAATCTGCATGACAAAATCTTGTAAATCTACATAAATATTATTCATAGGAAACATTTGTGTGATTAATAAATCTAAAGCAGAAAGATACTTTGAAATAAAAGCCTTTGGGGTTTAGTACGATGCAAAAATCTGACGCACACATCCATATTATGTAAACGTATGTTTATATTTACAATGCTACAACACAGATTTATTTAAATGCTAGACATGCACCACTGGGGAATATGCTTATAGACAAGCAACTGGAAAGCAGATTGTTGAATTCGCTACTACATTTGCTAAAAATTAAATTCTCGTTTAGTATACTAAGCTCCTGTTAAAGTAATCATACTAATAAAACTCACGTAATTGGACTGTTCGGACTTTCACAACATCTGTGCTGCAGGGTTGGATTAAAGGAGCAAAGGAGACAGCCAAGATTTTTTCAGTTTCCCAAGTATTTAATCCTGTACGCGTTATTTTAGTGAGCTGCATCAAATAATTCAAAGGAATATTAAGTTGCAAGTAGGAATAACAATTATTAAAACTGGAATTTACAAAATGCGACACAATCCTAATTATTGAAATGAAAGAAATAGTAATACAATAATAATCTTTATTGTCACAAATAGGCTTACATTAACACTGCAATGAGGTTACTGTGAAAGGCCCCTGGTCGCCACATTCCGACGCCTGTTCGGGTACACAGAGAGAATTTCAGAATATCCAATTCAGCTAACAGCACATATTTCTGGACGTGTGGGGAGGAAACTGCAGCACCCAGAGGAAACCCACACAGACACAGGGAGAACGTGCAGATTCCACACAGTCACCCAAGCCGAGAATTGAACCTGGGACCCTGGCACTGTGAAGCAATAGTGCTAACCATCTATATATTTATAAAATTATTTCACAAAGTTTTACTAACAGATGGAAAAATCTTGGGAAAATGAAGCCCAAATTCCAGGTAAATGCTTCTGGAAGGTGAAGCACAGTGTTCGGAGCAATTTCAAAAAATGTGAACATTTGATTTGGAATATTGAGCTACATTTTTAAAATGCTATTAAGAATTCCAGAGGCAGCCATAGAGTGAGTGGTCGCACACAGGCTCCAAGGCGTGGATTTGAGCTCTTTTTATTCGAAAGCAGGAGAATTTCGACAGGATAGCTGAAGGTGTGGAGGAGAAGATCCCCCCTGGGAGTTGCATGTCTGCTGGTTATTGCTGGAAATCCCAGACCCGTGTCATGCTCCTTGTGTGCGATGTGGGAGCTCAGGGATACATCCACTGTCCCTGGTTCTTTCACATGCAAGAAGTGTGTTCAATTGCAGCTCCTGTTAGACCCCTTGATGGCTCTGGAGCTGCGGATGGACTCACTTTGGAGCATCCGCTCATGCTGAGGAGGTCGTGGATAGCACGATTAGCAACTTGGTCACACCGCAGGTGAAGGTTACTGAGGGAGATAGAAAATGGGTGACCAAAAGACAGAGCAAGAGTAGGAAGGCAGTGCAGGTGTCCCCTGCGGTCATCTCCCTGCAAAACAGATATACCGCTTTGGATACTGTTGAGGGAGATGGCTCACCAGGGGAAGGCAGCAGCAGCAAGGTTCATGGCACCGTGGCAGGAAGAAAAATGGCAGGGCTTTAGTGATAGGGGACTCAATCGTAAGGGGAATAGACAGGAGGTTCTGTGGACGCAATCGAGACTCCAGGATGGTATGTTGCCTCCCTGGTGCAAGGATCAAGGATGTCTCGGAGCGGCTGCAGGACATTCTGGGGGGGGGGGAAACAGCTGTCATGGTGCACATAGGCACCAACGATATAGGTAAAAAGCGGGATGAGGTCCTACAAGCTGAATTCAGGGAGTTAGGAGTTAAACTAAAAAGTAGGACCTCAAAGGTAGTAATCTCAGGATTTCTACCAGTGCCACGAGCTAGTCAGAGTAGGAATATCAGGATAGATAGGATGAATGCGTGGCTCGAGAGATGGTGCAAGAGGGAGGGATTCAAATTCCTGGGGCATTGGGACCGGTTCTGGGGGAGGTGGGTCCAGTACAAACCGGATGGTCTGCACCTGGGCAGGAAGGGAACTGATGTCCTGGGGGGTGGTGTTTGCGAGAGCTGTTGGGGAGGGTTTAAACTAATGTGGCAGGGGGATGGGAACCGATGCAGGAAGTTGGAAGGTAGTAAAACAGGGACAGAAGCAAAAGGAAGTAAGGGGGAAAGTGCAAAGCAGAGAAGCCATATTCAAAAATCAAAAAGGGCGACAGTACAAGGTACAGTGACTGAGGGGAGCTCAGTGAATAGGCCCAGTAATACTAAAAGGAATAAAACTGGAGATGTTAAGATTCAAAACAGAGGTAAAAAAACCAACACAAGTGTACTTTACCTGAATGCGCGTAGTATTCGGAATAAAGTAAATGAGTTGATGGCGCAAATCATCGTGAATGACTATGATTTAGTGGCCGTTACTGAAACATGGTTAAAGGATGGTCACGACTGGGAGTTAAATATCCGAGGGTATCAAACTATTTGGAAGGACAGAGTGGATGGTAAGGGAGGTGGTGTAGCTCTGTTATTTAAGGATGATATCTGGGCAATAGTAAGGGATGACATTGGTGCTATGGAGGATAAGGTTGAATCCATTTGGGTGGAAATCAGGAATAGTAAGGCGAAAAAGTCACTGATAGGAGTATTCTATCGGCCACCAAATAGGAATGTTATGGTGGGGCAGGCAATAAACAAAGAAATAACTGATGCATGTAGAAATGGTACAGCAGTTATCATGGGGGATTTTAATCTACATGTTGATTGGTTTAACCAGGTCGGTCAAGGCAACCTTGAGGAGGAGTTTATAGAAAGTATCCGCGATAGTTTCCAAGAACAGTATGTAATTGAGCCTACGAGGGAACAAGCGGTCCTAGATCTTGTCCTGTGTAATGAGACAGGATTGATTCATGATCTCATAGTTAGGGATCCTCTCGGGAGGAGCAATCACAATATGGTGGAATTTAAAATACAGATGGAGGGTGAGAAGGTAAAATCAAATACTAGTGTTTTGGGTTTAAACAAAGGAGATTACAATGGGATGAGAGAAGAACTTGCTAAGGTAGACTGGGAGCAAAGACTTTATGGTGGAACAGTTGAGGAACAGTGAAGAACCTTCCAAGCGATTTTTCACAGTGCTCAGCAAAGGCTTATACCAACAAAAAGGAAGGACGGTAGAAAGAGGGAAAATCGACCGTGGATATCTAAGGAAATAAGGAAGAGTATCAAATTGAAGGAAAAAGCATGCAAAGTGGCAAAGATTGGTGGGAGACTAGAGCACTGGGAAATCTTCAGGGGGCAATAGAAAGCTACTAAAAAAGCTATAAAGAAGAGTAAGATAGAGTATGAGAGTAAACTTGCTCAGAATATAAAAACAGACAGTAAAAGTTTCTACAAACATACAAAACAAAAAAGAGTGGCTACGGTAAATATTGGTCCTTTAGAGCAGTGCTTCTCAAAGTGTGGTACGCGTACCGGTGCCGGTACACGATCCATCGTCTGCCGGTACTTGGAGTGTTTCCAGAAAAGAAAGAGACAGTAATCCTGGATTGGCTTGTTTCGCTCACCGGTCCCTGGCACATTGAAAAAAAAAACTGCCGGTCCGCCACATCAGATAGTTTGAGATGCACTGCTTTAGAGGATGAGAAGGGAGTTTTAATAATGGGAGATGAGAAAATGGCTGAGGAACTGAACAGGTGTTTTGGGTCGGTCTTCACAGTGGAAGACACAAATAACATGCCTGTGACTGATAGAAATGAGGCTATGACAGGTGAGGACCTTGAGAGGATTGTTATCACTAAGGAGGTAGTGATGGGCAAGCTAATGGGGCTAAAGGTAGACAAGTCTCCTGGCCCTGATGGAATGTATCCCAGAGTGCTAAAAGAGATGGCTAGGGAAATTGCAGATGCACTAGTGATGATTTACCAAAATTCACTAGACTCTGGGGTGGTCCCGGTGGATTGGAAATTAGCAAACGTGACACCACTGTTTAAAAAAGCGAGGTAGGCAGAGAGCGGGTAATTATAGGCCAGTGAGCTTAACTTTGGTAGTAGGGAAAATGCTGGAATCCATCATCAAGGAAGAAATAGCGAAGCATCTGGATAGAAATTGTCCCATTGGGCAGACGCAGCATGGGTTCATAAAGGGCAGGTCGTGCCTAACTAATTTTGTGGAATTTTTTGAGGACATTACTAGTGCAGTAGATAATGGGGAGCCAATGGATGTGGTATATCTGGATTTCCAGAAAGCCTTTGACAAGGTGCCACACAAAAGGTTGCTGCATAAGATAAAGATGCATGGCATTAAGGGTAAAGTAGTAGAATGGATAGAGGATTGGTTAATTAATAGAAAGCAACGAGTGGGGATTAATGGGTGTTTCTCTGGTTGGCAATCAGTAGCTAGTGGTGTCCCTCAGGGATCCGAGTTGGGCCCACGATTGTTCACAATTTACATAGATGATTTGGAGTTGGGGACCAAGGGCAATGTGTCCAAGTTTACAGATGACACTAAGATGAGTGGTAAAGCGAAAAGTGCAGAGGATACTGGAAGTCCGCACAGGGATTTGGATAGGTTAAGTGAATGGGCTAGGGTCTGGCAGATGGAATACAATGTTGACAAATGTGAGGTTATCCATTTTGGTAGGAATAACAGCAAACGGGATTATTATTTAAATGATAAAATATTAAAGCATGCTGCTGTTCAGAGAGACCTGGGTGTGCTAGTGCATGAGTCACAGAAAGTTGGTTTACAGGTGATTAAGAAGGCAAATTGAATTTTGTCCTTCATTGCTAGAGGGATGGAGTTTAAGACTAGGGAGGTTATGCTGCAATTGTATCAGGTGTTAGTGAGGCCACACCTGGAGTATTATGTTCAGTTTTGGTCTCCTTACTTGAGAAAGGACGTACTGGCACTGGAGGGTGTGCAGAGGAGATTCACTAGGTTAATCCCAGAGTTGAAGGGGTTAGATTAAGAGGAGAGGTTGGGTAGACTGGGACTGTACTCGTTGGAATTTAGAAGGATGAGGGGGATCTTAGAATCATAGAATTTACAGTACGTAAGGAGGCCATTCGGCCCATCAAGTCTGTAGCAGCCTTAGAACGAGCACCCTACTTAAGCCTACACCTCTACCCTATCCCCGTAACCCAACCTAACCTTTTGGACAATACGGGGGAAATTTAGCATGGTCAATCCATCTAACCTACACATCTTTGGACTGAGAGAGGAAACCCACACAAACACGGGGAGAAAGTGCAAACTCCACAGTCACCCAAGGCAGGAATTGAGCCCGCAACCGTGGAGCTGTGAGGCAGCAGTGCTAACCACTGTGCCACCGCGTGTCGGAGCCAGGAAGGATAAAGGAGGCGTTCAGGAGTATTATGATAAATTGTATATGATCGATCTGGGGGTTGAGGAATGAGATATGGTTCAGTTTTTGGATGGGTTGGAATTCCCACGGCTGGATGAGGAGAGGCGGCAGGCAACAGAGGAGCCATTAGGGTTAAGAGAGGTGATGGAAAGCATAAGAGGGATGCAGTCAAGGTAGGCTCTGGGGACGGATGGTTACTCTGCGGATTTTATAAGGGGTCTGCGGCGGAGTTGGCACCACACTTACTGGAGGCATTTAGCGAAGTGCTGAAGAAGGGGCAGCTGCCGCAGACAATGTCACAGGCTATGATAACGCTAATTCCAAAGAAAGGGAGGGACCCACTAGAGTGTGGGTCATACAGGCCCATATCACTGTTGAATACAGACGAGAAAGTGCTGGCTACGCTAGTGGCGGGGAGGATGGAAGTATCTGTTCCAGGGGTGGTTGCAGAGGACTAAATCGTTCGTGAAGGGTAGGCAACTCTCTAGTAGCATAAGACGGTTATTCAATGTGATCACGAGCCCGTCGAGGGGACACGTACCAGAGATAGTGGTGTCTATGGAAACGGAGAAGGCTTTTGACTGGGTGGAGTAGCGGTCCCTGTGAGGTTCTGGGAAGGTTTGGGCAGAAGTTTGTGGCATGGGTGCAACTGCTACATGTGGCTCCGGTGGCGAGTGTACAGACAAATGATATGAGCTCACGGAGTTTTGAGTTGCATCGGGGAATGAGGCAGGGGCGTTCGCTGTCAACACTGTTGTTTGCGCGATAGAGCCTTTAGCGATGGGTCCTCAGGGGTCAGCAGATTGGCAGGGAATTTTGAGTGGGAGTAGGGAACACCGGGTGTCGCTGTATGCAGACGACCTGCCGTTGTATGTGTCAGACCCACTGGAGAGTATGAGGAGAAATATGGGCGTTTTTGAAAGGTTCAGGGCTTTCTTGGGTTACAAGTTGAATGTGGGGAAAAAGCCTTGTTTCCGGTGAACGAGGCTGGTGGGGAAGCTAATTTAGGGGTGTTGCCATTTCGGGTCATCAGGGATAGGTTTAGGTATTTGGGGATCCAGATAACAGGAGAGTAGGCGACGTTACACAAATGGAATTTAACAAAGTTGGTGGAGGAGATAAAGGAGAACCATAGGAGGTGGGATAAACTACACCTGACGCTGACGGGGAGGATCCATGTGGTGAAAATGAATGCTCTGCCAAAGTTCCTCTTCATATTCCAGACACTCCCGATCTTTATTTCGAAGGCCTTTATCCAGAAGCGGAACGCAGTGATTTCGGAGTTTATATGGGCGGGGAAGATGCCACGGGTAAAGAGGGCCCTGCTACAGAGGCATAGAATGGGGTTGGCGTTACCGAACCTGCTGCACTACTATTGGGCAGCGAATGTGGAGAAAATGAGACGTTAGTGGGAAAGAGAGGGGTTAGAATGGGTTAGGATGGAGGAAAAGTCCTGTAGGAGATCCAGCCTGAGAGCCATGGTCACGGCGGCATTACCACTGGCACGGAATAGATATACCGAGAGCCCGTTTGTACAGTCCACGATTAGGGTGTGTGGAACCAGCTGTGGAGGCACTTTAGGACAGATGGGATGTCAGTGTTAATATCGTTGTGTGAGAACCATGGGTTCAAGCCGGGGGAGACGGATGGCATGTACAGGAGGACGGTAAAAAGTGGGGCTGGTGAGTGTGAGGGAATTATATTTGGAGAAGTTCACAAGTCTGGAAGAGCTGCGGGAGAGGGTAGAGGTCCCAAAGGGAAGTGAATTTCGGTATGTACAAGTGAGGGACTTTGCACGGAAGGCATGAAAAGAGTTTCCCAGAGTGCCGAAGTATGGCCTCTGAAATATGCCCTACTGCAGGGGTGGGCAAACTTTTCCGTGCAAGGGCCACATTCAGAAATTCACAATTTTAAAGGGCCGCATAGTATATTAAGTGAAATAATTAATATTTTAAATAGCCAAAATAAAAGGTCTTTTGAAGAATAAAAAGTACATTTATTTGAAAAACAAAGTAACTCAGTAAGTAACAGAACAATGTCAATGAGAATGATGCATCTGACTGCAGTCATTTACCAGTTTGTTGAAATCAGGTGTCAAATTGCTTGTGCTGATCCTTAACACTGACAGAAGCACAGCCTAGCCGAGTCAACGATAAAAACGCGCGTAGTGGGGTGAATGAGTGGGGCTGCCTTATTGGTCGGCTTAGTTGAGTGTGAGACCAATAGGAGTCCAGGTTACAAACAATAATAAGGCTTATTGTTTGTAACCTGGACTCCTATTGGTCGCACACCCAACTAAACTGACCAATGAGACAGCCCCACACATCCACCCCACTACGCGCATTTTTATGCGGCCCGTCAATGAGGTGCCCGGAATCATAACCGGCCTTTTTTGAAAAGCCGCCGGGGAAAAGCCGCTGAAGTAAATGCGCATATTGAATAAGCGCATTTACTTCAGCTGCTTTTCCCCGGCGGCTTTTCAAAAATGCCGGTTATGATTCCGGGCACCTCATTGGCGGGCCGCTTGTCGGCCGCATGCGGCCCGTAGTTTGCCCACCCCTGCCCTACTGGAATGGTTGTTGCTTCCAGACGTGAAAGGGGAGGGTAGGAATGAGGTCATATACAGGTGGCTGGGGGAGCAGGGGGGAGCGCAAGTGGTGAGGATCAAGGAGAAATGGGAGGAGTTGGGGGGGGGGGAGATAGGATGGGGAGTGAGGTGCTGCGCAGGGTGAATTCGACCTCCGAGTGCGAGGAGGAGTTTGATACAGTTTAAAGTGGTACACAGGGTACACATCTCTCGGGCAAGGATGAGTGGGTTCTTACATGGAATGGAAGACAAGTGTGAGAAGTGTGGGCGAGGACCAGCAAATCTCGCGCATAGGTTCTAGGTGTGAGAAGTTGGGGAGGTACTAGGCGGGAGTGTCCAGGACGGAGGCAAAGATTGTGCGGGTAGAGGCCAGGCCAGACTCTATGGTGGAGATTTTTGGGGTATCAGAAACGCCGGAGCTGTTGGAGGGGAGGAAGGCTGATGTCGTGGCCTTAGCCTCTCTGGTTTCCCAGCGAAGAATTTTGCCGGAATGGCGGTCAACAATGGTGCTGGGGGTGGCGGGCTGACTAACGGACCTGTACAACTTCCTCCGGTTGGAGATGATTAAGTTTGAATTGAGGAGATCAGCGGAGGGCTTTGAGTCACAGTGGGGATTGTTCACGCCATGTTTGAGGTATTGTTCGCCGCACTGGGGGAAGGGCGGGGTGATAAAGGACGGAAACATGCACAGACTAGAAAATTGTGAGTTGGGGAGAATGGTCCCCGGATTATTTATGTTTTTGTATTTTGGACAATGTTTGGAATAAAATACATATAAAAATGTGATTAAAATATTTGATGAATTCCAAAATATTAATTTGCATGCTAATAAGAACACAATGCAAAAGATACAGCACAGGGATGAAGCATCTAGGTATCTGCTATGTCACTTGTAATGGAATCAATTATTACGACCCAAGGTGCTTCATAACTAACGCAATGTGCTACCTAGACAATTACGGCAGGAAATTCTCATGTGGCAAGTTACCAGACAAGAAATTAAACAAATAACTAGCTCTTCTGTTTTGGGTGGCGGCTTCTATGAAAATAAGTCATGAAAGAGGAACAGCAAAGCTGGGACAGAGATCAGACATCTCAGCAACTTTTACTCGGGAACTGAAATTTCCAACATATTCTACAGGTGGATTTTAACAACGTTTTAGACCCTGATTGCTAGATTATTTCTTGAGCAAACATTGCGTACCCAAAAAATTCCAGAAAATAAAATAATGGCCACCTCAGTTTCATTATAATTACACTTCTATTTTTAGAAGGCTTTCATGGAGGTAAACTATCTACTTTAATGGAAATTATTTTGAATTCAATTTCTATGCTATTAGTGCATCAATACTCAAGGATCATGTGAATTGATTACAATATCTTGACTTATCGAAGGAATACAAAGGGGGACTACATAATGGAAAATTCAGGTGCATACCCCAGCGAAGGAAGAGTGGGAAGGTAAGTGATTAGTGGTTTAGTGACAATGTGATCAAAAGATCAGGAGGTGGATTTCATCGGCAAGATGAGTTTGGAGAAGGGAGGTAAGAAAGAAGCTAAAAAAAGATACAAGTTCAGGACTAGGGTTGGGAGAAGCAATAATAATCTTTATTGTCACAAGTAGGCTTACATTAACAGTGCAATGAAGTTACTGTGAAAAGCTCCTAATCTCCACATTCCAGTGCCTGTTCAGGTACACGCAGGGAGAATTCAGAATGTCCAAATTACCTAACATCATGGGCGCAATTCTCCGCACTCACAACGGTGCGGAGAATAGCGGGGTTCGTAAATTTTTACGGCCACGCTAGTCTGACGCCCTCCGCTATTTCTCCCCCCCCCCCACGCCCGACACGAATCGCTGCCGCCGTTTTTTTACGGCCAGCAGCGATTCTCAGCTGGCCGATGGGCCGAAGTCCAAGCCCTTTACGGCTGTTTTTACGAACGGCAAACACACCTGGTCTGGCCGTTCGTAAAAACGGCCGTAAAGTCCCGATTTTGAAAACCATGGCACCGATTGGCACGGCCGTGGCCCGTGATCGGTGGGCACCGATCGCGGGCAGCGGGTCCGATTCCCACGCACTCTTTGTCCTTCCGCCGCCCCGCTGTATCACTTGGCGGGGCGGCTGAGGGGCATCCCGGTCCGCGCATGCGCGGGTTTCGCGCAAATGCGCGATGACGTCATCCGCGCATGCGCGGGTTGGAGTCTCCCAATCTGCGCATGCGCGGCTGACGTCATGTGACGCGTCAGCCGGCGCAAACTCTGGCAAGCGGGCTTAACGAAATTCGTTAAGCCCGCGATGCCGGAGTTCACGGCCGCGGCATACTAGCCCCGACCGGGGACCAGAATCGGTTCCCGGTCGGGAAGGGGAGGCTGGCGTCAAACCCGCCCGGTTTTGACGCCAGCCTTACGATTTCTCCCTGTCTGGGAGAATCGCGCCCATAGTCTTTCGGGACTTGTGGGAGGAAACCAGAGTGCCCGTAGGAAACCGAAGCAGACAACGGGAGAACGTGCAGACTCCGCACAGTGACTCAAGCCAGGAATCGGACCTGGGACCCTGCCGCTGAACAGTGCTACCATTGTGCTACTATGTCGCCGATAATAAACTGTCACTGCGATGGCCAGGAATCAAACCCGGGTCAACTGCTTGGAAGGCAGCTATGCTCACCATTATACCACCATTGCTTACTCAGCATTACTTTGGGGTGCTGGTTTACTTGTCCAATGACAATATCACTACGCTACCATCTGGGGAAATTCTGGCTTGGTAGGAAAGTGGTGTGGCAGGAACATTCAATGTTATTGACAAATAAGTCCATAAGCTTGTCCAAATTGTTTTGAGGATAGATGGGGCGAGAGTGGAGTTTGATTCTTTCTTTTTTCAATTAGTTGATGGGATGTGGACTTCATCGGCTGGGCCTGCATTTAATGCCCATCCCCAATTGCCCTTCAGTAGGGGGTGAGGAGCTGCCTTCTTGACTGCTGCATTCCCGAGGTGCAAATACAGCCACACTGCTGTCAGGGAGGGAATTCCAGGATTTGACCTAGCAATAGTGAAGGAATGACAATATATTTCTAAGTCAGGATGGCAAATGACTTGGAGGGGAACCTCCAGGTGGTGGTGTTCCCAGGCATCTGCTGTTCCCGTCCTTCTAGATGGTCCTGGCCATGGCTTTGGAAGGTGCAGCCTAAGGAACCTTGGTGAGTTCCTGCAGTGCATCTTGTATGTTACACATGGCTTCCACTGTTTGTAAGTGGTGGAGGGATTGAACATTTGTGGAAAGGGCAGCAATCAAGCGGGCTGCTTTGTCCTGGATGGTGTTGAGATTCTTGAATGTTGTTGGTGCTACACTCATCGGGAAAGTGGGGAGTATTCCATCATACTCCTGACTTGTGCCTTATAAATGTTGGACAGGCTTTGGGACTCTGGAGGTGGGGATTCCTAGCCTTTGACCTGCTCTGGTAGCCACTGTATTTATATGGTTAGTTCAGTTTCTGGTCAATGGTAACCTCCAGTGGGGGATTCAGCAATGGTAATGTTATTGAATTTCAAAGGGGTGATAGTTAGATGGTCTCTTTTTGGAGATGGACATTGCCTGACACTTGTGTAACGTGGATGTTACTTGCTACTTTTCAGTCAAGCCTGGATCTTGGCCTTTGGACATGTATCTAAGGAGTCGTGAATGGTTCTGAACAATGTGCAGTCTACAACGATCATCACCACTTCTGACCTCATGACGGAAGGAAGGTCATTGATGAAGCAGCTGAAGGTGGTTGTGCCTTGGAAACTACCCAGAGAAACCCCTGCAATGATATTCTGGAGCAGAGATTATTGACATCCAACCAGCACAACCATCTTCCTTTGTGACAGGCATGACTCAAATCAGTAGAGGGTTTTCCCCGATTCCCAAAAACAACAGTTTTGCTACGGCTCCTTGATGCCTTACATGGTCAAGTGGTGCCTTGATGTCAAGGGCAGTCACTTTTAACTCTGGAGTTCAGCTCTTTTGTCCATGCTTGAACCAAGACTGTAATGAGATCAGGAACTGAGTGACCCTATCAGAACCCAGACTGAGCATCTGTAAGTAGGTTATTGCTGAGTTAGTGCTGCTGCTGACCCCTTCCAACACTTTACTGATGACCAAGAGTAGACTGCTGGATCAGCAATTGGCCGGGCTGGATTTGTCCTGTTTTTTGTTTGCAGACATACCTGTGCAGTTTTCCACATTGTCGGGTAGATGCCAGTATTGTAGCTGTACTGGACTGGAACAGCTTGGCTAGGGGCACGGCAGGTCCTAGAGTACGTCTTCAGTGCTGTTGCTGGAATATGGTCAGAGCACACAGCCTTTGCAGTGACCAGTGCTTGTTCTTGATATAAAGTGCAGTGAATTGAATTGGCTGAAGACGGACATCTGTAATGCTGGGAATGTTCAGGACTCCCAGGCCAATTCCCTCTTGACTACGCTCCACTGTGCTGCCACCTCTCCTGTGTCTGCTCTGCCAGTGGGACAGGACATACCCAGGAATGGTGATTGTGCCGAACCTGCCATCTCCCCAGCCAAGCTAGGGCGTTATCTGTAAGGTATGATTCCGTGAGAATACCTATGTCAGACAGTTGCTTGACTAATTTGTGAGACACCCCTCCTAATTTTGGCACATACCACCAGATGTTCATAAGGAGGACATTACAGTGTCGACAGGGTTGGGTTTGACCTTGTTGTTTCAGGTGCCTCGGTCAATGTTGGGTAGTCCATCCGGTTTCATATCCTTTTGAATACAACTGAGTGGCTTGCTAGGCCATTTAAGAGTCAACTACATTTTTGTGGGTCTGGCGTCACATGTAGGCCAGACCAGATAAGCACAATAGGTTTCCTTCCCGAAAGGACATTCATAGTAAAGAAAACCTGCTAGGAGATAGCAACACAATCCAGGATTAGTCTGAGTGGTGAAAAGTCTGAGTGCTTACTGTGGTCCAGCTAGATCCGGATGATTAAAGCAGTTGTTTGCTAGATACATTCAAATATGTATTCCTTGAACCTGTAAGAGTGAAAATGGGCCACACCAGGAGAAACAAGATGCTGGGAAAGAATAAAGCACACCAAAGCATATATTAAGGCATGAGTGAGATGAAATAGATTAACGGCTGGAGAGGTATCATAAAGAATAGAGAGCAAAAGGTGTAAACAACTGGCAGTTTGAAAGTGCAGCTA
The DNA here is from genome assembly GCF_902713615.1 of Scyliorhinus canicula. NCBI lineage: Eukaryota > Metazoa > Chordata > Chondrichthyes > Carcharhiniformes > Scyliorhinidae > Scyliorhinus > Scyliorhinus canicula. The sequence continues at coordinate 176,240,230 of NC_052152.1, forward strand.
TAAGAGACATATAAATTGAGGGGGCGGAATATAATTTTTCTCCAGGAGCAAATACAAAAGTGAGGTTCAAAGAAGATAGAGTGATACAACAGGTGAAGGTACAAAAAAGTGATCAGGGATACGTCATCCATGGTGCACTTGAAGGGTCACATTAGATGGCATAGTTGAACATGATGATTTATACCTGAAACGCTGAAGCCATATCATTGGTTATCTGAAATTAGTCTGCTTTTAAACTTACCTTCTCTTCCAACGGCATGACAAGGATTCCACCAACTTTAATCAAATTTCTCATGTACTCTTCATGATCCTTCTGAACTCCTGCCCCACAGTAGACTCGGTCGTACTGATGACTATCTGAAGCAATCTCCAGACAATTACCCACCACAAATGATGGCTCGCAGAATTCAAACCTAAGTTTACAAAATCATACGGAAAGTATGAAGAATAGTTTCTTAGTTCTATAATAAAGATTTATTATGGACCACTATAATAAATCAACATTTCTTAGATTCACAAGGTGAAGCTCGTCATGTGCTGATTTGTTGGGACTTCTTTCTATGTTCTATAATTAAAAGGACACCAAAGTAGGGAGCATATATGGGGTGTATAAATGCAGGATACACTGGTCACTTAAAAGTTATAGGGAGTGGGCAGAGGTGTAAAAAACAAAATTCAGCGAAAAAATTTGGAAAAATATTTTTGGAAAAATAACGGAATAAAAATAAATCTAAAATGTAAATTCTGAATGGGAAAAACTGAGATCATAGAGTGTACATACACAAATCTTAAGACTGTCAATGAAGGAAGTCTTATTTAAAGGCAGTGAATGCAAAAAACAAACGCATGATGAAAAATACGTAAACAGATGGGTTTTGCTGCTATAAACTTGATGATTTAGGACACTTATTGGTGCATTTGCCTGGTGTGATTGCATATGGAAAAAGACAGTATGTTCAATAGTCTATAGGGAATTCTTTGATTCCAATCTAGGAATACTGCCGATGTCTGTACAGGCATAACATGAAATACTGTAGAACGAATAATGGATATAAGTTTGCTTGTTCTCAGAATGACCATCACAAAAACAACTCAACATTTTGTAAAAAGCTCACAATTGCTGGCACTGTAAAGTTGAGAATTTATATCATCAATCATAAAAAAGGTAGCAATTGTCCAATGGCCTTTGTGCTTACATATAAATACTATTTATGTTGAGTGCATAAAGATACAAGGAGTTGAGAGGAGGACATGGATGGGCATATTGTGCAAATAACAGGTTACTCCAAGCACAATATGTAATTTCAACTGTAGTCTGCATTTGTGAAATTTTAATTGCTTCAGGCCAAGCAAATTTAGGTTTGATTTTTTTTTGCCTGAATAGGAAAGGCTGTCGGCGCGATTCTCCGCTCCCCAAGCCGGGTGGGAGAATTGCGAGAGGGACGCTCTGGCACCCCCCGCAATTCTCCCACCCCCTCTCGGAGAATCGAAGCTCGCCGTTTTTCCCGGCGACTCGCCGGCCCGGATGGGCCGAGCAGTCTGACGACCCCAACGGGTTCACGACGGCGGCAACCACGCCTGGTCGCTGCCGGCGTGAACATCGCGCGAAAGGTGAGTTTGGGGCCTGTGGGGGGGCGGAGAGGGGATTGAGCACCACGGCCGTGCTCGGGAGGGGACTGGCCCGCGATCGGTGCCCACCGATCGTCGGGCCGACGTCTCCAAGTGATGCACTCTTTCCCCTCCGCCGCCCCGCAAGATCAAGCCGCCACGTCTTGCAGGGCAGCGGAGGGGAAGACGGCAACCGCGCATGCGCAGGTTGGAGCCGGCCAACCCGCGCATGCGCGGCTGACGTCACTTAGGCACTGCCGCCGCGTCATTCTCTGCATTCTGCCTTGACACGTCAAGGCCCGGTAGCCGAGTTACACGAAACACCGCTCCTACCCCCCCCCCCCCCCCCCCCCCCCGGAATAGGGGGTGAAGAGCAGCCTCTGACGCTGTCGTGAAACACTCCGGGTTTCACGACGGCGTCGGCCGTTGTGGAGTATTCCACCCTGTGTTTTCTTTGTCAGCCTCCACTCAAACACAAACATTTAGCTCGAGGTCTAGAGTACTCACTTATCAAAGCTGTCACTTGTCTTGATGAAGTTCTCAAGTTTTTGGTTGGCATATTCCACAACATCAACATGTAGCTCTATTCCATGATTTACTCCAAAGGGGCCTGCAAATAAAGGGTTAATAGTTAATGAAAGTACTGTACCCAGCAGAGGACATCTAATCTGCATTTAAATTTATAATTGCTAAAGTTGAAAGCACTTAATGATATTCTTTCTAAGGTCAAGCTGACTTAATATGCTTTAAAATGTATTCCAAGATACAAGTTATATCAAATGAATAGACAAGCATAGAAAATAAGGTACAAAATTCAACGCACACATGAATTGCATGATTAAAATAATTCCTGTGATAAGTTTTCAAATTAAGAAAATTTACAATTTAAAAACACAATGCAATATGAAAAACTACATACCAGCTATAATACAACCAATTTCAACTTTTAATTGTTTATATTATCATTTTGTTATTTAATCTAACAGCATTTCATATGCATGATAAGCAAAAATCCAAGTGGCACAAAGATTACAGCAAAGATTAACACACAGTACTGGTTATATTAGGTCCAAGTTACATACTGGTTTTAGGCAAGTTCAAATCATCACCATCCCTGTCTTGCATTTACAAAAAAACAGATTTACTTTTGTGATTGTTGGTGCAAAACACCCAAACATCATGCATTACACAGTACCTACAGTCCCAACTTTGACAAAATAGGAATGAAAAATTACCACAGATTTGAAGAATAACTTGTTTTTACATAGCAGCGTTAACATAGTAAAGTTCCCAAGGTGCTTCACAGGAACGTTATCAAACAAAATTTGACTGAGCCACATAATAAAACACTTGGACAGATGACCAGCAGCTTGCTCAATGAGGTCAGATCAAGTCTTAAAGAAGAGTGGAGCACAAGAGGTGTGTGTGTTGGTGGGGGGGTGGGGGGGTGTTTAGGAAGTGAACGCCAGAGTTTAGGGCCAATGTTGGAGGGATTAAAATTGAGGAGGTACAAATAGTTAGAACTGACGGAGCACAGAGATTTGGTATTGCAGGGCTGGAGGTGGTAATGGAGATAAGGAGGGGGAAAAGCCATGGGGGCATTTGAATTATAAGCATGTTGTCACCAGACCAAGCACAAGAGTATTAGATGAACAGGAACTTGTGTGTGTAAGCATTTGAGCAGCAGAGTTTTGAATAAGTTTAAATTGTGCACACGATTTTATACCCTGCATAAAATGTTAATCATAAACTGCTTGTTCCCCTTTAAAGTGTTGTAACAAATTGCACATAGCTTTCAAGGTATGTCACTGTACTTAGTGAAAAACTTCAACAAACTGTAACTGTCTTAACATATTGGCTCACCTAAAATTAAGCCAACCATTGTACTCAAATAGCCAGTGCCACTTCCAAGGTTCAAAAAGGACAATCCCGGTTGTAGGTCCAGTGCTTCCATTACCTCAGAGTAAATGCAGGGTGCAGACAAATGGATATTACCATTTTTCCAAGCCAAGTCTTTATAGGCACTATCTTTGAAAATTTCCAAGTAATAATCAGCGCGATCTATGGCTCGGAAAGCTTGCTCTACCACCTCTGTTCGGATGTAGTGTGCTTCTTTTAGATTGTCAATTAAATCATCATTGTCTTCACCAGCACTCACAGCACCTCCCATCTTTCTCAACTGTTAGAACTGCACATCAAAGTTAAGAAACATGAGATATTATACAAGACAAAGAAGGCAGCACCTCATTATTATTCAATGATACACCATTATATGACTGTTAAGAAATACATTTCTAAAAAGCAATATTCATAAATGTAACTAAATTTAAATTATATTTGCTAATATAGTCTTCAGGTCCCATCAAATTACAGGAAGTTACAATTATATAGACAAAAATCGCTGTGACTTTGTTTCCATTAGGAAGCAGACATGAGGGTTTTACTGTACCATGTGAAACATTCTAACCTGTATATGAATCCTAGTAAAACAGAATGGTGGCAAGCAGGTTGAAATATTTTGCTGTATTCTTACATTATATTATCTGCTATACTAACTTAAAATTCATATTACCAAAATTTACAGTTTATAACGCTCTCATAAGGCAGGCTTTAAACAACCTTCTTTAATAATAATACTCGTTATTATTGTCACAAGTAGGCTTACATTAACATTGCAATTAAGTTACTGTGAAAATTCCCTAGTCTCCACATTCCGGGAGCGTCTGTTCGGGTACACAGAGGGAGAGTTCAGAATGTCCAAATTATCTAACAGCATGTCTTTCAGGATGTGTGGGAGGAAATGGAGCACCCGGAGGAAATCCAAGCAGACACGGGGAGAACGTGCAGACTCCGCACAGTGACCCAAGCGGGAATCAGAACCTGGGACCCTGATGCTGTGAAGCAACAGTGCTAACCACTGTGCTTTGCATATAGTCCTTAAGAGACTGACTATATTTACAGCTGATTGCCAGCAAATTGAAATCTAGAGCCACTAAATGGCTTAAAACTGCACTATTGTGAATGCTGCCGTAGCTGGAAACATATCAGTGTCAAGAAATATCTCAGAATGCTTGCTATTGTTCATAAATAACCCACATACTTTGGATACTGCAATTTGCAAACTATTTAGAATATGTAAACCAGGTTTTTGATTAACGATAGAAATGAAAGCAGTTTTTTTTGGGCACTATCTTTGCGCACTATTTTTCCCTTTAGAGAATAGTGAGAAAGTGGTTGAAGGATTTCCCAGCTGATTATCAGCCTTTTGAACCGCATTATGGATGCTCCTTCCGCCAACAAGTCTTGGCACTGGACTTGAAACTATAGCTTCTTGTCCATGGGTAGGGACTCTACCACTGTGCCACAGACCTCCATTCATGGAAAGCAGTGTAATCTTGAAATGCAAATATTTCCCCTAACTGCTTAATATTCATAAAGTATAAGTGATAGCTGTAAAAATAGATTGATAACCTATGATCTAGCAATAGATCAACTATCAGCACTAGAGAACCCATTGTCACTGACCCACGATTCCCCTCTTACATAACTTCACCAGTAATGCAGTAACTCAGTTTTTTTAAACCACAGAATTTACATAAGCAAGTACCATCTTTTATTTTAATAACTTATGTCCCTCGTCTATTATATTTGTTTTGCTGTTTTGACTGCTACTTACAGCAGCAGATAAAATACTTCAAACTATAATTTCTGCTGCCTAGCAGTCTAACGGACAAGAACACCACTCAATGCAGTAATACTCCATATAAAAACAGAGGATCTTGGGTTCAATTCCCACTATACGCAGAGTCAGCAGGCCTTAAGAAATGGGAGAAAATTAGCCAGGGCTTCAGCTTTTGTTTATTATTCAGAGACCCCCAACTAGAAAGTTGTGGGTGTGTTCAACAGCATCAGGCTAAACTATGATACCTTTCACAGACAAACACCTGCCAATACTTGCTGTTTCATTTCACACCCGAATGTGCTCATGGGACAACACCAGTCAGTTCCCTTGAGGAGAAAGGACAAAATTAAAAATAGAAATGCTGTGGCGACTAAAATAGACATACAGAGGCTAAAGCAGTACTTGTAACTTTTATTTAGATTGTTGCTAGTCAGTCGGTCAGTCGCCATACCAAGCTGGCCGTAGAAGAAAAGCTGTCACAGCACTCTCCTTTCCTCCAGCTTATGTCGGTGACTCTTCCATTCAGATCAGGGTCTTCTAAAACACATTCGTGACGTGTTCCTCATGGTACTTTCCCAACCAAACTCATTCCGTCCACTTGCAAAATTACTGATCTTTAGCCATATGACTGACATTGTCTGCTCAATGCTTTATTGTAAGAATATGGTCTGTTACTTTATCATTTCACTTCAGTATTGGCCACTCAGATTTCCTGGCTTATACCCAACATCTTCCTACAACACATGTCTCGAATCTTTGTTCTGTCACATTGATGCTAAAATACTACAAGTCACATTGTACTATTTCAGCTCATCCATACTCTATTTCTGCCTTATTTCTTGTGTTTATTTTCAACAACCTATCTACACAGGGGCCTGGTTAGTTTAAATATTTAATCTGATCCAGCAACAATGAAAAATAAAGTAACAGCATTCTTGATAAACAAATCAATCCAAAAAGCTTTCAACACAGGATAACTTCCAAGCAAGTAGATGGTCATATTACAAACAACTGAAATATTTACACCCAGTTTCTCTTGTGCCTGCCAAAACATTACAAAAACTGCACAACAGTTTGTAATTAGGACTTGGGAATAACCTGCAAAAAATCACATGAAAGCTCAGTTTCTTCCCACAGTCCAAAGATGTGCAGGTTAAGTGGATTGATCATGATAAATTGCCCCCTACTATCTACCGGTTAGGTGGGGTTACAGCGATGGGTTGAATGGCCTCCTTTTTCACTGCAGGAATTTTAAGTCATGAACAGTGCAATACTCGGCACATGGAATGGAACTTATTAAATTTTAGAAGCATATCAAATCAGTTGGAAGCAAATATTTGAAATGTATGATCTGATTTAAAGGCTGGCTATCTTCTACATTTTAACTGGATATGTAATTTACACTATTATTTATTGTTGGAGTAGAAAACAATTAATGACCCTCTCTGCCCCACCCCCTCTCCCTCCCACAACCATCCCTCAACATCAATGTACCTGAAACGTAAGCAAGTCACCTGGTCCCAGGCCATTGGAGGATATGCAAGAATGGTTCAATCACAATTTTTCTACCTGAACATGCCAATCACCAATCATCCATTTGTATCTGCATCCTCACATTTACACCATAATTAAGATCACATTCACCAAAGCAGTGGGAAGTGTTTAAAGGGTACTAATCTCTCCTACTAAAATAAACCACTGCCAGGTATTTCTACTGAAACTAAATTCCACGCGATTGGCCGGAAAAGTCACCAATAGAAAAGCTTTAATCCGTCAACTGCGAAACTATTCAGTCAGCAACACAAACAAAGGCTTTTATCAAAAACTATATCGCCTTCTGAAGTTACTAGGAATCTTTTAGTTACATGGCTCAAAACCTGGATGACTTTCATTTTCAAACAAAAGGAGCTTTATGGCAGTTTATGAGCAAATTAGGTGGAAACTAACAGGCTTGGATTCTGTTGATTCTGTTTTGCTTAGGTTTGCAACTATTATGCTACACACTCCGGAATGCAGATTTCAGCAACTTTAAAGCCACTCTGACCTCAAAACTGCAGTATCAGATGCAAGCCTCAACATCGTATTTGACTTCCGCCCATAACTCTCTATACAAAGAAACATATGGGCCAGAATAACCTTCAGTGTAACAGTATTAAAGTCACAATTAAATACTTCTTTATATCAGCAGCTAAAACCACATCGCGCGAATGAGAAAATCAAATACTAGAGTCTCTGTAATACTGCTCATTCTTTTTTCTGAAGTGTGTTCTGCTTTTGCCTTTACTTTTTCTTGAACTAGAAAGCTACATGAAAAATCTCCACAGCACTCCGATTCCCAACATTGACATTACATTATACAACACAGGACAGTTAGTCTATCCAGTCAGTCCCAAAGTCAGTACTTTCGAACCATTCACCTCCTGAAATGACAATTAAGTCTCTTTTAAAACGTTCAACACGATGTATGTGCCTTCAGGGACAATGCCACCCTCCACTTTCATCACCATGTGAGGCAAGTGGCTAAGTCTAAATACCTGATACACCTTCTTTCTCCTGAACTTGGCTTCACGATCTACAGTTCTTGGCCGTCTCAAAACATACCACTGAGGCCAATTTACCAATTTCTTTAAGAACTGTTTTAAGTAACCAACCCCAGGTTGGTCAACCTCACCAGCCAGTTCAAGACGCCTACAATCCCACAATCAAGTTTGGTGAATCCCTTTTCTGGACTGTCTTCAACCAGGATATTTTTGGTCTCCGAGGGTACAGTTCGTAAACGATTCTAACCCCATGCTGTTGTTAATGTGATGATGATGATGTTGTTATTGTTGCAGTCAACCCGCTGTTCTCTGTCTGGCCTGCCGGTGGCGCTGCGTCTCGCTTGTCTCGAGCCTGCCGCTATACTCCCTCTCCCCGCCCCCCCGCCTGCGACACAGCCGGGCCGCCGCAACGACATTTCATTCTCTCCCCCCGCCCTCCCCCGAGCCGTCAGGGTTTTAAATCCTCTTTTTGTTTATTGTCACCATCATTTACTCTTCGTGTCGCATCGCGTTTTGCTGAGCAGAGAGCGGGCGCAGGCTCGCCGCTTACCGAGTCGCGCTGTCTGAGCTGTGTTTTTGTCAAACTGCCGTTCGGCACTCCGCTCACTTCACCATGTAAACACTAAGCGGTGACGCTGCCGGAAGTGCGTCAGCCGCATGCAAATAGTATGCAAATGAGGACGGGGGGCTCGCCTGCGCAGTGCGGCCCGGCCAGAAGAGCAGGCTGCTTGATGGGCAATGTGACTGGTTGGACTGTGTGTTTCCTCCTCCTCTGTCTGTCTCACATACAACTCCTCAACCAAACAAAGCTGTCAGACCCAAGCTTATTTCTGACATGTTTCACCCTGTTGAGATAGAAAGCAACTTGCATTGCTTTTCACAACTTTTTATTGAAGGGGCTCTGGGATGTTTACTCATGTTTTAGAACATAGGGCGCGATTCTCCGCTGCCCACGACGGGTCAGAGAATAGCGGGAGGGCCTTCCCGACAATTTTCACGCCCTCCCGCTATTCTCCCCCCCCCCCCCCCCCACGGCCACCCCACGACACGAATCGCTGCTTGCCGTTTTTTACGGCGAACAGCGATTCTCCCCAGGCCGATGGGCCGAGTTCCGAGACCTTTATGGCCGTTTTCACGAACTCGATCACACCTGCTCTCACCGTTCGTGAAAACGGCCGCAAAGTGCCGTCCCGGACAACCAAGGCACCGATTGGCACGGCCGCACCACGGCCGCAGCGGGTCCGATACCCGCGCACTATTTGTTCTTCCGCCGCCCCGCAGGATCAGTCCGCGGGGCAGCTGAGGGGCATGACGGCCTGCGTATGCGCGGGTTTGACGCATCTGTGTGATGATGTCATCCGCGCATGTGCGGCTGACGTCATCGTGCACGTCAGCCGTCGTGCCGCTTGGTGCACGGACTTAGTGATGGTCACTAAGGCCGCGATGCCGTGCTTCACGGGGCCCCGCTGCTAGCCCCGCCTGGGGGGTAGAATCGGGTCCCGGGAGGGTGCCGTGAAAGACGGCCAGTTTCACAGCAGCCTTTACGACTCGCCGCATTTGCGCATCAAGTCTGCACCGACCCACTTAAGTCCTCACTTCCACCCTATCCCCGTAACCCAATGACCCCTCCTAACCTTTGTGGTCACTAAGGGCAATTTATCATGGCCAATCCACCTAACCTGCACGTCTTTGGACTGTGGGAGGAAACTGGAGCACCTGGAGGAAACCCACGCAGACACGGGGAGAATGTGCAGACTCCACACAGACAGTGACCAAATATGACTTGTCAATTATATTTTCTGCAGTTAGGTTAGGTTATATTCAGGGCTCGTTAATATTTGGCAACTGGAGACTTCTGGTGGCGATCGCGAACGGAGCAGCCGCTGCAAAGACGCTCCCGCACATCCACAAAATCGCGGCTTTTTCCAGGGGTTTTCCCGGTGAGTTTTTTTTTAAATTTAAAGGCTCGTGAAATCGGCACTGCCCAGGGGCCAAAGCTCTGTTCCACGGAGCTGAAGAGGGGAGAGAGGAAAAAAAGAGAGAGGAGAGTGGTCCCGGTCAACTGCACAAGGAGGAGGAGTGGAGATCGTTCAGAAACTGCCTGAAAGTCGGAGCACGGGGAGGATAACACAAAAACAAAATAATTTTTTTTTTATTATTCAACCTTTCTTGTTCCTCTCCTGAAAATTAAAAAAAAAACTTTTAAAAAACTTTCAAAAGGGGAAAGAAAATCATTTTTATATATAAAAGGAAATCACCTTTAAAGGGAGGAAAAAACCCTTAGGGGGCTTTTTCTTTGGGGAGGGGAACAAAAATAAATGTATTTTTCGCACCAAAACCCAGGAGGGAGAAAAGAGAAAGGCACATAACAGAAGTATGCCTGCGAACAATAAATCGGGGGGACATCGAGATGAAAGAAGGAGCAGCAGCAAAGGTGAAGGAAAAAAGCAGGAGCTGCGGTCGAGCAGGCAGATGACCCCACGGGGCGAGGTGGAGGTTCAGGCGAACCAGGAAGCGGAAAAGCTGACATGCCGAGCAGCGGAGCAGGAACAGGACGCGGCGACCATCACGCCCCCCCCCCCACCCCCCCCAACCGCACAGGGGGAGGAATGAGGAAGCGTGCTGAAGACAGAAATAAATGCCAGAAAGGAAGAGATAAAACAGAGATAAACGCCATGAGGGAGGCACTCAGGATGGAGCTCCACACAATGATGAAGGAGATGCTGGCGGAGACAACAGACAAAATGCAGCGAACCATTAACGGCCTGGAAAGGAAGGTTACGGCGCAGGGGAAAACGATTCAGGAGTTGGAGACGGCCGCCTCGGACCAGAGTGACAGGATGGTAACTCAGGAAACCGAGGTGAAAAGGCTGGTAATGACCCAGGGGAGCCTAAGGGAAAGTGGAGGACCAGGAAAATAGGTCCAGGAGGCAGAATGTTAAAATAGTGGGTCTGCCAGAGGGGATGGAGTGCAGGGACCCAACAGGCTGTGGTAGTCACCACTGATGTATATATTAGGTGATTTGTGGTAAGGCCCTGTACTACAGGTACAGGGGTAGTTCCCTGCCTGCTGGCTCTGCTCAGTAGGCAGAGTATAAATATGTGTGCTCCCCGTACAGCAGCCATTCCGCCAGCTGCTGTAGGAGGCCACCCATCTTAGTGCATTAAAGCCTCGATTGCATTCAACTCTCGTATTTGTGTAATTGATCGTGCATCAATTCAATACACTAAAGTTTTCAGAAGATGGACCTCCGCATCAAGCTGGATCGCCTGTAGCTTGATCCGCAATCAGGCAACGCCAAAAAGGACTTTGAACATTGGCTAGCCTGTTTCGAAGCTTACATCACGTCTGCACCAGACCCTATTCCGGAAGCTCAGAAGATTCAGATCCTCTACACACGGCTGTGCTCCAAAGTCTTTCTGCTTATCCAGGACGTGCCGACCTATGACGACGCCATGGCGCTACTGAAAGAAAACTACGCTCAGTGGACTAACACGCTTTACGCCAGGCACATCCTCTCCACTCGTTGTCAATTCCCTGGTGAGTCAGTAGAAGATTTCTGGCATGCTCTAATCCCCCAAGTCAGAGACTGTGACTGTCAGGCCATCACGGCCATGGAACACTCGAACTTGCTTATGAGGGACGCTTTTGTTACGGGGATAAGGTCAGATTACATCCGCCAGCGCCTTTTAGAAGGAGCCACGCTCGACCTCGCGGCAACCAAAAAGCTTACGCTCTCACTGACGATTGCCTCGCGCAACATCCAGGCCTACACCCTCGGCGATGCGGCCCCCTGTTACGCATCGTGGACTCCGCAGACGGCCGCCCCGTCGGGGACCCGACTCCGCCAACCCCACGCCTGTGCCGCGCGCCCGCCAACCAACCCCGGGGGCCCCAGATGTTACTTCTGTGGGCAGCCAAAACACCCCCAACAACGCTGCCCGGCCCGGAGCGCGCTATGTACGGCCTGCAGCAAGAAGGGGCACTTCGCTGCGGTGTGCTAGGCCCGCTCAGTCCCGACGCCCCCCCATCGTACGGCCAGTGGCCGCCGCCATCTTCCCCTCCTCAGACCACGCACGGCCAGTGGGCGCTGCCATCCTCCCCTCCTCGGACCACGTGCGGCCCGTGGGCGCCACCATCTTGTTCAACCCCCACCACGTGCAGCCCGTGGGCACCGCCATCTTGTCCTCCCCAGGAGAATCAAGCGCCGCCATCTTGTCTCCCCCACAGGACGTGTGGATCATGTGCGCCGCCATCGTACCAGGACCCATGCCCCCCGGGTACCCCATCATCTGCCACCATCGACGACCAGCCACGTCTCGCCTCGGTCACGATTGACCAGTCTCGCCCACACAACCTAGCAACCGCCTCTACAAACGTGAAATGTAGATCATACAGACCCATTTCACTGCTGAACGTGGATGTGAAAATACTCGCAAAGGTCCTGGCCAAAAGGCTAGAGGGCTGTGTACCAGAGGTGGTCGCAGAGGACCCAGCGGGCTTTGTCAAGGGTAGGCAGCTCACAGCTAACATCAGGCAGCTGCTGAATGTAATAATGACTCCCTCTGGGTTTGAGAACACCAGAGGTGATCGTCTTCCTGGATGCAGAAAAGGCCTTCGACAGAGTCGAATGGAAATATCTCCTCGAGGTACTGGAACAGTTTAGGCTAGGAGCGGGGTTCACCGCCTGGGTGAGACTCCTGTACAACACTCCCAAAGTGAGTGTCCGAACGAACACCACCAGCACTGAATACTTCCAGCTACAGAGAAGAACAAGACAGGGCTGCCCCCTGTCCCCACTCTTGTTCGCGCTAGCGATCGTACCCCTGGCGATAGCCCTGTGGGACCCGAAAAGCTGGAAGAGATTCCGGGGAGGAGACAGAGAGCAGAGTCTCACTCTATGCAGATGACCTGCTCCTCTATAGCTCTAAGCCACAGGAGGGACTGAAGGCAATACTGCAAATACTGAAAGAGTTTGGAACCTTTTTGGGCTACAAACTTAACCTAGGCAAAAGCGAGGCATTCCCAGTCAACCCAAATGGCGGAGGGAGAGAGCTGAAGGAGCTCCCGTTCAAAACAGCCCAGAACAGATTCTGCTACCTGGGGATCCAGATAACCAGAGACTAGACACAGATCCACAAGTGGAATCTGACCAGCCTGGTGGAGGAAGTAAGAAAGGACCTTCAAAGGTGGGGCTCACTCCCACTCTCTCTGGCGGGGAGAGTGCAGACGATCAAGATGAATGTACTGTCAAGGTTCCTCTTCCTGTTTAGATCCATTCCGATCTTCATCCCCAAGGCCTTTTTCCAAAACGTAGACAGTCTAACCATGGCGTTTGTGTGGGGGGGAAGAACCCAAGAATTCCCAAACAGACACTGCAAGGAAGGAAAATCAAAGGGGGCTTGGCCTTACCAAACCTACAATACTACCACTGGGCAGCAACGGCAGAAAAAGTGAGGGGATAGGTACAAGAACCCGACACAGATTGGGTACAAATGGAGGAGGCATCTGTAAAGGAACGACCCTCTGGGCCCTGGCCACAGCAGCACTCCCATCCTCCTCAACAAGATACACAACGAGCCCAGTGGTAGCGGCGACGGTGATAACATGGACCCAGTTGAGACAGCACTTCAGGATAACCAAAATGTCCCCTATGGCCCCCCTCTGCAGCAATCACAGATTTCCCCCCAGCCATGCTGGATACCACCTTCAAAAGACGGAGGCGGGACAAGGGTACACTGACGGTCGGGGACATCTACGTAGGGCACAGACTAGTGCCACTAGGCGAACTGACGAGGAAGTGGAGGTGAGCAAAAGGACAGGAAATGAGACACTTCCAAATAAAACACTTCCTCCGCAAAGAGACAGTGGGGTACCCCGGGGCTCCAGAAACCACACTACTAGAGGACCTGATAGGCACAAGCAATGAGAAGGGGGGGCTTTGTGGGAAAATATACGGACGGCTAGTGGACAGAGCCCGGACTCCCCTGGACGAGACCAGACAAAAATGGGCGGACGAACTGGGGATAGAGGTAGGATGGGGACTCTGGAGTGAAGTACTGAGCAGAGTGAACTCCACCTCCTCCTGTGCAAGGCTAAGCCTAATGCAGCTCAAAGTGGGGCACAGAGCGCACCTGACCGGAACCCGAATGAGCAGGTTCTTCCCGGAGGTGGAGGGCAAATGTGAACGGTGCCAGAGGGGTCCGGCCAACCACACCCACATGTTTTGGGCTTGCCCCAAGCTTGCTGGGTTCTGGACAGCCTTCTCTGAGGCAATGTCCAAGGTTGCAGGGGTGAGGGTGAAGCCATGCCCAATAGTGGCAATCTTCGGGGTATCGGAGCAGCCACATGGGGGAAGGTGGCCAACGCCTTTGCTTTCGCTTCCCTAATCGCATGCCAGAGAATCCTTCTCAGCTGGCAATCGGCGGCAGCACTTGCAGCTGCAGACTGGCTCGGTGACCTCTCGGAATCTCTCCACCTGGAGAAGATTAAGTACGCCACCCGAGGGTCAGAGGAAGGCTTCCTGGATACTTGGGGGCAGTTTGTCGGTCTGTTCCAAAACCTGTACAAGGCTAGCAACAAGGAGTAACCTAATAAGAATTTTGTAAAAGCACCCAAGATAGATGAGGTACCAAAATACTGCGCAACCCGGGGGGGGGGGGGGGGGGGGGGGGGGGGGTAGGGAGAGAGGCAGAAGGAAGGCGGGGAAACCACGAGAGATGATTCCATTCTGGCCAGAAAATAAAAGCACAGCCGAAGCTAAGGTGGGGGGGGGGGGGGGGGGGGGAGACAACAGGGAAGGGGGAGGAACCATAGACCCAGAGGGCAATGAAATGCACATAGGGTCAGCTAAATGAAGAACAAACTAAACCTCTGTATAATAAAGGAAATTAGCGCGGGCGAGAAAAATGTGATGTGTATATATACAACTGTTTATAAATATGGGAAATGCCAATTAAACGATTTTAAAAATATATATATTTGGCAACTGAATATATGGTGCTAATTACATGATTTTCTAGGATTCTTTTTAAGTGGTGTTTTTATGGCACTGGTTATCTCATTTATTAACATTGCATTTACAAGCTTCTGGTGCGTTTGTATCATTGATATGTTCATACAAATCTAAATGCAAATTACCCAGATTATGGTCTCTCCCTTATAAAAACAGTGAAGGACGTATAAATTCATAATAACCTGCACTGTATGTTCTGTGTTGTTCTATGTTCTAACCACATGTTTTGGTGAATATGCAAGTCGGTATGTGATAGAAATTGTCTGCCACAAATATCCGTGACATTCCTGGTGAGTTCTCCCTTTGATCCCTCTGACATTGCTGCTCCCAGATCCTGCACACATACCGGCACAAGTCCTTCAAAGTTTCTTTAATTTCAGCCACCATTGTCATCTACCGGGTGCCAGGAATTTCCTGCAATCCTTCAAGTGAATCTTCAGTGTGCCCTCGTTATCAGTCCCACTTTCTTTTTCTATCTACTAGTTAACCAGTAGGATGACACGCAAATTTGTGAAGCGGTCCATATTTTTTTTGGGGGGGGGGGGTGGTGGTTAGCTACGTTGGCTGGATGGTTGGTTCGTGATGCAGAGCGGCACGGGGTCAATTCCCACAGTGGCTGAGGTTATTCATGAAGGCCTCACCTCAACCTTGCCCAATATGCGTATTCCAGCACTACATTGTGATCTTGTCCTGTCATGTGTGGCATGGTAGCACAGTGGTTAGCACTGCTGCTTCACTGCCAGGGACCCATGTTTAATTCCTGGCTTGGGCCACTGTCTGTGCAGAGTCTGCACGTTCTCCCTGTGTTTGCGTGGGTTTCCTCCGGGTGCTTTGGTGTCCTCCCACAAGTCCCAAAAGACATGCTTGTTAGGTGAATTGGATAATCTCAATTCTCCCTCAGTGTACCCGGAGTGTGGTGACCAGGGAATGTTCACAGTAACTTCATTGCAGTGTCATGTAAGCCTACTCGTGAAGCTAATAAAGATTATTCTAATGCAAATTAAGGTAAGAAGATGTCCAATAAAACCTTGCTAGCTGTGGAGTATGCTTGTACAAAAGTGTCCATGTTAAGTAAAAGCAACTTCATAGTAAACCTTCAGTTCAGTGGCAAACAAAGAAGGGAGAGAATTTACAGGCCCTTGTGCTTCTCTTGTTTCCAGGCCACCTATTTCCACACACACACACACACACACACACACACACCCCCCCCCCCCCCCCCCCCCCCCCCCCCCCGCCCCCGGTCACTTCACATCCCTTGAGCTCTCAGAATTGGGAACCATAGTCACAATAGGTTAACCTGTTTAAACCACAGGTTTAGAAAAACGTATTGGATTTCTTGCTCTATGCCTTTATACATTAAGCCTATTGAAAGCTCAAGTTTCAGCATAAGAAATTTTACAATCATGGCTATGTTAGCCAATTGCACACAAATTTGGCCATTCATATTATGCAACCTACATATTATGGATCCTACAGCATGACCTGGACAGGTTGGGCGAGTGGGCAAATCAATGGCGGCAGATGCAGTATATTTTGGATAAGTGTGAGGTTATTCACTTCGAAAGCAAAAATAGGAAGGCAGATTACAATCTGAATGGTTGTAAATTGGGAGAGGGGAGTGTGCAGCGGGACCTGGGTGTCCTTGCGCACCAGTTGCTGAAGGTAAGCATGCAGGTGCAGCAGACGGTAAAGAAGGCCAATGGTATGTTGGCCTTCATTACAAGAGGTTTTGAGTACAGAAGCAGGGATGTGTTGCTGTAATTATACAGGGCCTTGGTGAGGCCACACCTAGAATATTGTGTACAGTTTTGTTCTCCTTTTCTGAGCAAGGATGTTCTTGCTCTTGAGGGAGTGCAGCAAAGGTTTACCAGACTGATTCCAGGGATAGCGGGACTGTCATATGAGGAGAGATTGACTAGGTTAGGATTGTTCTCGCTGGAGTTCAGAAGAACAAGGGGGAATCCCATAGAGACGTATAAAATTCTAACAGGACTAGACAGGGTAGATGTTCCCAATGATGGGTGTGCGCAGAATTAGGGGTCACAGCCTAAGGATTCAGGGTAAACCATTTCGGACAGAGATGAGACATTTCTTCACCCAAAGACTGGTGAGTCTGTGGAATTCATTACCACAGGCAGTAGTTGATGCTAAAACATTGAATATATTCAAGAGGCGGCTATATCTAGCACTTAGGGAGAATGGAATCAAAGACTATGGGGGAAAACAGGTTAGGCTATTGAGTTGAATGATGAACCATGATCATGATAAATGGCGGAGCAGGCTTGAAGGGCCAAAATGCCTCCTCCTGCTCCTATCTTCTATGTATCTATGTAACCAATTTCCGCTTCTTTGAACCGGGCCCTATGCAACATCTGGACAGCAACATCCAAAAGACTGGAGCCTCACAAGCACCTCCAACAACTGTCCAATGTATAAACGAGAATATCTTGAACTCAGAGTGACATATTCTATTGATGCATGACTTCTGGTTTCACTTCCAAATTTAAAAATCGCAAACTCTTTAATAAATTAGCACCAACCAATTCACTTGCAATAATGTAGTATTCCTATTCACACACATGGGCTTCACAGCGGTTAGAACAGTTGCCTCACAGCGGCAGGGTACCAGGTTCAATTCCCACTTGGCTCACGGTGCAGAATCTGCACGTTCTCTCCACGTCTGCGTGAGTTTCCTCCGGGTGCTCCGGTTTCCTCCCACAAGTCCCGAAATATGTGCTTGTTAGGTGAATTGGACATTCTGAATTTTCCCTCAATATATCCGCACAGGCGCAGGATTGTGGCAACTAGGGGATTTTCACAGTCACTTCATTGCAGTGTTAATGTGAGCCTACTTGTGACAATAATAAAGATTATTAAGAGAAGCACGGTGGTGCAGTGGTTAGCACTGCTGCCTCACAGCACTGAGGTCCCAGGTTCGATCCCGGCTCTGGGTCACTGTCCATGTGGAATTTGTACATTCTCCCCGTGTTTGCGTGGGTTTTGCCCCCCAAACCAAAGATGTGCAAGTAGGTGGATTGGTCACGCTAAACTGGCCCTTAATTGGAAAAAATGAATTGGATACTCTAGATTTATTTAAAAAAATAAAGATTATTAACAGACAAATTAAACTTTCCATTGAGTGAAACATAATTTCCCATTTTATTTATTTATTTGAAAGTATTTTCATTCAAATGTTTGATACTTTAACATTTTAAAACACACAACATAGCAAAGAAAAACAACAAACATCCAACACCCCTCCAGTAACCTCAACCAATCACCCTTCTTTGCCCCTCCCACCCCATCCCTTAACGGCTGACGGTAACCAGCTCCTTGAAATGTTGTACAAACCAACCACATCTCTTGTGGAACCCCTCACTTGCCCCCCTCAAAGCAAATTTCACCTTTTCCACAAACAAAAACTCCATTAGATCCCCCACCCACACCGAGGCACAGGGTAGAGCGACAGATCTCCACCCCAACAAGACCCGCCTGCGAGCGATCAGCAAGGTGAAAGCTAAAACATCTGCCTCCGTTCCCGTCTGCAGCTCCGGCAAGTCCAACATCCCAAATATGGCACCCATGGAAGACCAGCGACATGGTGATTAAAAACCTCCAAAATCTCTCCAACTTAGGGCAGGAGCAGGACATACGCGTGTGATTGGCCGAGTCCCTCCCACACTGCTCAAGAGTATCCTCCATGCCTTCAAACAATCAGCATCCTCAACTTCCATCAGGTGCGCTCTATGTACTACCTTTAGATGTTTCAACCCCAGTCTCGCGCATGAGGTTGAGGCATTCCTCCGCAGCACCTCATACCACAACCCCACCTCCAGCACCATCCCCAGCTCCTCCTCCCACTTGGCTTTAACCCCCTCCTGAGATGCCATATCGTCCTCCAAAATCCTCCCATTGATCGCCAAGATGACCCCCTCCTCCAGCCCCATCACCGACAGCACCCCTTCCAACAACGAGGAGGGTGGTGACAAATGGTCAGCATGGAGCAAATAAGGGAGCAAAATAGCGCAGATGCTGAAAATCTGAAATGTAAAGAGAAAATGCTGTAAATATTCTGCAGCCAGGAATCCTCGGAGCAGGTCTTGGACCAGCAGAGTTTAAGAATGAGAGGGAGGAGGTGGATTGGTCACGCTAAATTGGCCCTTAATTGAAAAAAATGAGAGGGAGGGTATGTGAGAGGGAGTGAGTCTATCTGTGTGTGAGGGTGAGTATGTGTTTATCTGTGTGTGTGTGTGAGTCATGTGAGAGCGAGTGAGTGTGTGTATGTGAGAGAGTGCGTGAGTGAAAGTGATTCTGTGTGTGAGTGAAAGTGTGTAAGCGTGTGAGAGAGTTAGTTTGTGTATGAGTGTGTGCGTGTGAGTGAGTGAGAATTAGTGTGCTTGTGCGTGTGAGGGAGTGAATGAGTGTGTTTCTGTGTGTGTGAGTGAGTGTGAGAGAGTGAGTGAGTGTGTTGTGCGTTTCTGTTGTGCTCCCACCGGAGGGCAGCACGGTAGCATCGAGTTAGCACAAATGCTTCACAGTCCCAGGTTCGATTCCCGGCTTGGGTCATTGTCTGCGTGGAGTCTGCACGTTCTCCCTGTATCTATGTGGGTTTCCTCCGGGTTCTCCGGTTTCCTCCCACAGTCCAAAGATGTGCAGGTTAGGTGGATTGGCCATGCTAAATTGCCCTGAGGGTCCAAATTGCCCTTAGTGTTAGGTGGGGTTACTGGGCTATGGGGATCGGGTGGAGGTATGGGCTTGCGTAGGGTGCTCTTTCCAAGAGCCGGTGCAGACCCGATGGGCCGAATGGCCTCCTGCTGCACTGTGAAATCTATGAAATTATATTCAGAGTCCAAAGACAGAGCCAAGCAATTTTGGCCTAAGGTGTCACACACACACGTAAGCCATAATGTTGCACTAAACCTCTCCCAGTACTATATCATAAGTTTTGCTGGGGATAGATTGGAAAATGGAATAATTCAAATATAATCAATATAATGCGACTCCTTAGTTTGCACTTGATTTTGAATTTGTGGGACAAATCTTCAAAATCAAAGAAACTCCAGTGACTTTTCTCCGGAATGTAAAAGTCTGATCTCTGAAGCAAAACTATGTTTGCAAAAAGCTGTGAGAGAAACAATTTAAAGCCTCAGAGAAGCAATTGGGAGCCAATTGGAAAAAGACCAGCAGTTTGATATTCTTGAAAGCAATGAACAATTCTGTCTATATTTAAAAGTTAATTACAAAGAATTAGCAGGTTCATAGAGCTGCAATCTGCTTATTATTTTGTCTATTTGAGGAGCTATGTGGAAGGTTGTCGACTGTAATTATAGATTTGTGTTGTGACTGTTACAATTGTACTTCCTCATCTTTTACAAAATAAATTTGCTCGATATTTTAAACCTGAAACAAGATCTGATATGACACGGTGTCACATTCAAAAACGAAGATGCGGATCAAGGTAAAATAAATTGTGTAGCTGAAACATGGTTTTCTGTTTTGATTCTTGGGTACGTTACCAATATCTGACTGAGGTCTTAAAGCAAGGATAAATTCTCCAATTAAAACAAGAAAAATGCTGCAGATGCTGGTATCTGAAATAAGAATGCTGGAAACACTCAACAGGTCTGGCAGCATCTGTAGAGACAGAAACCAAGTTAGGGTTTTGAGTCCATTAAGTCTGCTTTCTCTCCCTACATATTTGGATTTGAATTTGTTTATTGTCACGTGTACCGAGGTACAATGAAAAGTATTTTCCTGCGTGCAGCTCAAACAGATCATTTAGTACATGAAAAGAAGATACGTAATAGGGCGACACAAGGTACACAATAAAAATACATAGACAGGTGAAACATACAGAAACAGATCAGTCCATAAGAGGGTCATTTAAGAGTCTGGTAACAGTGGGGGAGAAGCTGTTTTGAATCTGTTCGTGCGTGTGCTCAGACTTTTGTATCTCCTGTCCGATGGAAGAAGTTGGAAGAGTGAGTGAGCTGGGTGGGAAGGGTCTTTGATTATGCTGCCCACTTTCCCAAGGCAGTGGGAGGTGTAGATAGATGGGAGGTGGGTTTGTGCGATGGACTAGGCTGTGTTCACAACCTCTGAAGTTTCTTGCGGTCTTGGGCCGAGCAGTTGCCATATCAGGCTGTGATGCAGCCTTATTGGATGCTTTCTATGGTGCACCTGCTCTTTAGTTTTGCTGGCATTGAGGGAGAGATTGTTGTTGTTACACTACTCCACTCGGTTCACTAACTCCCTCCTATATTCTGACTCGTCGTTGTTTGAGATCCGAGCCACGCAGTCGTGTGTGTATAGGGCCTACAATAGAGGGCTAAGTACACAGCCTTGTGGGGCCCTGGAGTTGAGGACTATAGTGGAGGAGTTGTTATTGGAGGAGTTCATGCTTACTGATTGTGGTCTGTGGGTCAGATAGTCCAGGATCCAGTTGCAGAGTGAGGAGCCAAGTCCTAGGTTTTAGAGCTTTGATCTGATCTTGGCTGGGATTATGGTGTTGAAGGCGGAGCTGTAGTCAATAAATAGGAGTCTGATGTAGGAATCCTTGGTGTCGAGATGCTCCAGACCTGCTGGGTTTTTCCAGCATTCTTTGTCCTAAATTCTCCAATTGTTTGGCTACTAATAGTCAACCATCAGCATAATCTCAGACACTGCAACTGATATCAACGACAGCGAGAAATGCCCAAATAATAATAATGTTAAGAACAACAACTCTGAGGAAAATCAAACAACATGTATCGGGAAATTTACCAAAAAGGAGGTTATAGGCAATCTATCATTATTCAATGTCACCTAATTAGTGCAGGCTTACATTGATTCTTGTTTAATATACTTGAAAATACCTCCTCTCCCCCCGCTCCCAATGCTTCTCAGGGAAATTTCAGTTTAAATTGAGAAGGGTATTTTTAAAAAACATAGAAAATGAAATGAAATGAAAATCGCTTATTGTCACGAGTAGGCTTCAAATGAAGTTACTGTGAAAAACCCCTAGTCGCCACATTCCGGTGCCTGTTCATGGAGGCTGGTATGGGAATTGAACCGTGCTGCTGGCCTGCCTTGGTTTGCTTTGAAAGCCAGCTCTTTAGCCCTGTGCTAAACCAGCCCCTGTGATAGGATATAGGAGCAGGAGTAGGCCTCAACCCCTTAGGCCTGCTCCACAACCTTTATTATTGTTTGGATGGTACATCATTTCAGGCAAAATGATATAAATCGTATAAAATTATAATGACCCTTCTCTTTGTGATATATGAGAAAAAGAAACTTAACCCAAATTATATTCATGCAAATTCTGCAACTCCACAAAAAGTGCAGAAATGTACAGGGTTATGGGTAGAGATCAGGCAAGTGGCATTAGCTGGACACCTGCGTCAAAGAGTTAGAACAGGTAGAAAGGTTTAAATAGTCACATTTTCGACTATCACTCCATGGTTCTATGAAGTCATAGGACCAAGAAATTTAGCTGCCTCACAACCTCTCAATGTCTATCATGTCAAGCCCTTGTTGCTGCCCTCTACTGGCGTCAACTGACAAAACAGACAAATCAGTCCTCACAACAAGCTTGATTGAATATTTAATTCACGAAGGCTTTAACTTGTGCTTATTGAAAGAGTTATATAAGTTCCAAGACTCACAACTTGAACTAACAACACAGAAGTTGGCCAGACTCGCTCTGGAGGGTGTGCGCTGTGAGTTTGCAAACTCAGGGTTTTGTCTTGTGAATGTTGATCCCAGGGCTTTCGCTGCTGAAATTTCAGAAGTCCCTGCTTTTTATAAGATTTTAGTTCTTAGCTTGTCGTTCATTCATATAAACAATCCTGCAGCACATTAGGTCCTATTCATCCTTGAGAGAGCCTTGTTTTCGCTGTTTCAAAACTAAGTGTTATCAGTGGAAAGTTCAGTTGCAAATCGTCGTTCTATCCGTTCCCATGAAATTCATTTTGCCGAGCTAACGTTTTCACACAAGTCTTTTCCCATTGTGCCTCACTGTTAGCATCTTTTACCATCATGCCTCACAACACAATGTTAGCCATTGTCCTCATCACCCTCTCTGAATCTTATATGTCTCAATGAGATCACCTCTCCTTCTAAGCACCCAGGAGTAAAGGACTATCCTGCATAATCTCTCATCATAGGACAATCCTCTCACCTCAGCAATCAAACTAATGAACTTTCATTACACTGCCTCCAATGCAAAAATATCCATCCTTAAATCCTAAAACTGTGCAAAGTACGGCAGGTGTGGTCTCAACATAGAATCGTGGAATCCCCACAGTGCAGAAGGAGGCCATTCAGCTCATTGAGTTTGCACTGACTCCCCGAAAGATTGCACCTTACTAGGCCCACTCCCCCGCCCTATCCCTGTACATGAGAACATAAGACCTAGGAGCAGGAGTAGGCCATCTGGCCTCTCGAGCCTGCCCCGCCATTCAATGAGATCATGGCTGATCTTTTGTGGACTTAGCTCCACTTTCCGGCCCGAACACCATAACCCTTAATCCCTTCATTCTTCAGATTACTATCTATCTTTATCTTTAAACCATTTAATGAAGGAGCCTCAACTGCTTCACTGGTCAAGGAATTCCATAGATTCACAACCCTTTGGGTGAAGAAGTTCCTCCTCAACTCAGTCCTAAATCTACTTCCTCTTATTTTGAGGCTATGCCCCCTAGTTCTGTTTTCACCCGCCAGTGGAAACAACCTGCCCGCATCTATCCTATCTATTCCCTTCATAATTTTAAATGTTTCTATAAGATCCCCCCTCATCCTTCTAAATTCCAATCAGTAGTCTCAGTCTACTCAACCTCTCCTCGTAATCCAACCCCTTCAGCTCTGGGATTAACCGAGTGAATCTCCTCTGCACAACCTCCAGTGCCAGTACGTCCTTTCTCAAGTAAGGAGACCAAAACTGAAAACAATACTCCAGGTGTGGCCTCACTAACACGTTATACAATTGCAGCATAAGCTCCCTAGTCTTAAACTCCATCCTCTAGCAATGAAGGACGAAATTCCATTTGCCTTCTTAATCACCTGTTGCACCTGTAAACCATCTTTCTGCGACTCATGCACTAGCACACCCAGGTCTCTCTGCACAGCAGCATGTTTTAATATTTTATCATTTAAATAATAATCCTGTTTGCTGTTATTCCTACCAAAATGGATAACCTCACATTTGTCAACATTGTATTCCATCTGCCAGACCCTAGCCCATTCACTTAACCTATCCAAATCCCTCTGCAGACTTCCAGTATCCTCTGCACTTTTCGCTTTACCACTCATCTTAGTCTCATCTGCAAACTTGGACACATTGCCCTTGGTCCCCAACTCCAAATCATCTATGTAAATTGTGAACAATTGTGGGCCCAACACGGATCCCTGAGGGACACCACTAGCTACTGATTGCCAACCAGAGAAACACCCATTAATCCCCACTCGTTGTTTTCTATTAATTAACCAATCCTCTATCCATTCTACTACTTTACCCTTAATGCCATGCATCTTTATCTTATGCAACAACCTTTTGTGTGGCACCTTGTCAAAGGCTTTCTTGAAATCCAGATATACCACATCCATTGGCTCCCCGTTAACTACCGCATTGGTAATGTCCTCAAAAAATTCCACAAAATTAGTTAGGCACGACCTGCCCTTTATGAACCCATGCTGTGTCTGCCCAATGGGACAATTTCTATCCAGATGCCTCGCTATTTCTTCCTTGATGATAGATTCCAGCATTTTCCCTACTACCGAAGTTAAGCTCACTGGCCTATAATTACCTGCTCTCTGCCTACCTCCTTTTTTAAACAGTGGTGTCACGTTTGCTAATTTCCAATCCACCGGGACCACCCCAGAGTCTAGTGAATTTTGGTAAATTATCACTAGTGCATTTGCAATTTCCCTAGCCATCTCTTTTAGCACTCTGGGATGCATTCCATCAGGGCCAGGAGACTTGTCTGCCTTTAGCCCCATTAGCTTGCCCATCACTACCTCCTTAGTGATAAAAATCCTCTCAAGGTCCTCACCTGTCATAGCCTCATTTCTATCAGTCTCTGGCATGTTATTTGTGTCTTCCACTGTTAAGACCGACCCAAAAAACCTGTTCAGTTCCTCAGCCATTTCCTCATCTCCCATTATTAAAACTCCCTTCTCATCCTCTATAGGACCAATATTTACCTTAGCCATTCTTTTTTGTTTTATAACAATATATAATAAAAAGGTGTTGTTTTGTAACAACACCTAACCTTTGAACACGAGGGGGCAATTCAGCATGGCCAATACACCTAACCTGCACATCTTTCGATTGTGATAGGAAACTGGAGAACCCGGAGGAAACCCACACAGACACAGGGAAAATGCGCAAACCCCACACAGGCAGTCACCCAAGGCTGGAATCAGACCTGGGTTCATGGAGCTGTGAGGCAGCTGTGCTAACCACTCCGCCATCGCTCAGTCCTGTACAATTGCAGCAAGTTGTCCTTGCATGCTAACTTTCTGTGAAACTTTCTGAGGACACTTAAATCTGTATCTGATTGTCAATGGTTAAAGTGGAACTTGTTGTGGGAAAATCCTCAGTCTTTATGACGTTTGATGACTGTCTTTATCACTGCCAACCTCACTCACTCCAGCATAAACATATTCTAATTTTAGTTTGATTACATAACATTTACTGTGCTGTAAGACTAATTTTTGATGTGCTTTGAACCTTTTCTGTGATGTGATAAATGCAAATCATTTGTTTAATTTCCTCTACTAATGAATGGGGCAGAACATAAATCCTTGACACCAATGCCTAAATCCCTGCCTAGCACTGAGGGATTTTACAAAGGTGAAATGTTTATTGAAATCTTCTATTTCTCAGAACTGCAAATGACTAATTTGTTAACTTCAATTTGGTTTTATACACCATTCCTACCTTCAAATTACATATTAGGAAACCTTACACAAAGTTGGAGAACGTGGACATTAAGCAAGAGGGTCAAAAGAAAAGGAGTCAGGGACTAGATCTGAAAACATCAGACGCGATCTACTGGAAAAGTATATAACTGTGTAATTGTGGTGGATTTTGCTGGGAGTTTCTCCTCGGCTCAGTCGTCGAGTTCCCCACTGCTACCTCACCACACGTAGAGCGGAATTTACCAGATGATTACGCCAGCGGGATATTTCAGTCCCACCAACGGCCCTCGGGATTCCCGACGACAAGGGGTACAGTCAATGGGAAATCGCACTGACAACAGCAGAACCAGAAAATCCCACTGGTGGGTCACCTCCGACACTGAAAAACACGCGCGGGTTGGTCAAATCCCGCCCTTAGTCTTTTTCTTGGGTCCGACGGAGTTTTAATCTGGGCTAGCCCATATTTCAAAATAGTTTTACTACTGGGCAGCTGAGCTCGCTGGCCAGGCAGCCTCCTCAGATATCGGGCCACCATTGTGACGGGGTGCCATGATCTCTAAGTGAGCTTGAGGATCCCCCACATCCCCCACTCACAGGCAATGTCACCCCCCACATACAAGGGCATTATGCCACCCTGCCCCCTAAGTGATGACACCCCGCTATGGGGGTCACTGACGGCCCACCTTTTTCAGGCCTTCCCGCACCCCCTTTTGGGCTGCCCCCTTCCTGGACCCCCACCCTGCACCCCTCCACCTTTTATACCCCTTCTTTAATGGGCATGGCCCCCTTAGCCCCTGGCTGTGCCACCTCAGCACCTGTGCACCTTGGCAGTGCCAAGGTTCCAGCCTGGTAGTGCCAAAGTGCCCATGTTCAAGGGGAGAAACAGAGGGCCACCCTGCGCTGTCCTTCATCACCCAGGGGCCTCCAATGGCTTGGGAAACTCCCCGCTGCTATTCCGCTTGGTTCATGTTTGTGTGGACCAGTACCAAACAGCGCTAGGCTGGAGTCTCTCTGGCTAGGCCGATAGATGCCGGAAGTTCAATAGATCCCAGGTCAACATGCCTAAGTGGGTTTTAAACCCACTTCGACAAAGCGGTCAAGGGAGTCTAAGGGCCAATCAGAGGAGTCTAAAGGCAGAGTCAGGAGAAAGCTGATTTTAGTAATGGGCACTATATTTGCAGATCCTTCTTTTGCAGCTCCGCTTGGAGATGGTGGACAGGCAACAGAGACGGGGAGCTAGATGCTGTGGGGGGAGGAGGGCTCTCAATAGAAGGCGGTATCCACCAAAGGTCTTCAGAGAGTATTTGTCCTGTGTCTATTTCAGCCTTGAGCAATGTTTGAGGAAACTACATTTCACCAAGAAGATGGACACTCAACTGCGCCTACCCCAGCAGCAGTACAACAGGGTGAAGACAGCGCTGGCTGTGATCATGAAGATGACTGTTCTTTGATGTCTATGCCAATGTATCCTTCCAGTGGAGGATATGATGGGCGGGATTCTCCGGTCCCCAATGCCAAAATCGCGTTCGGCAATGGGCTGGAGAGTGCCCATTTGCGCTGAAATTGGGGGTGGCCCCGCTTTTGCGATGCTCCGCCTCCTCGAAAAAAGGCATGTTCACAGAGTACGCTGCATGCAGTATGGGCGGCCTCAGGATGTCACCTGAGGCCCTCCTCGATAGGTCGAGTTCACGACAGCGTGGGTCACACATGCTAATTATTTTTGTGAACCCGGCGTGGCGGCTGCGGACTGAGTCCAGCTGGGAGCTGTTCCGCGGGCAGGTGGGGCTTTGTCGGATGCTGGGGGCACTTGTGGGGGGTGGTCGGGATGGTGAGCCTGGTCAGAGAGGGGCAGTTTTTGGCAGGCAGGGTCCACGCACAGCCGGCGCCATGTTGCCCTGCGCGGCCGCTGCAGGCCACGGACCCGGCAATTCTCCGACCGTATCCGCAGCTAAAGCCGGGGGCTTTATGCTGCGTGCCTGCTAGCCCCTCACCAGACAGAGGATCAGTGCAGCTTTTACACTGCTTTTTCGGTGTAAAACGCCACTGTTCCCATGCCGGCGTCAGCACTTAGTCTTCAAATCGGAGAATCCAGCCACACCTTTTTGACATTTCACATTTCACAGCTTTTCATGCAACAGAGAATATAGCAAGTGGAAGCTGGAGGTCATTTGGCCCTTGTAGCTTGTCCTTCATGATTATGCGTGCAATTTAATGGAAAAGGTTCTAAGTGTGGCAGCGGTTCTAACTGCTGCAAGCTTCCCGATGCTCAACCCGTCGAGTCCGTCACCGGTATCAAACGTTAATTGGTCCACTCAACGAGGTCCCACGGGCTTCTCACGGCAAATGATGGTCCCGCTGGCTATTTCTCCAGGACTGCACCCGCCAGCTCCCTGCCAACAAGGGGGAGCAGAACTTAAACCGATCCTGCAGAGCAAAGTCCACACAGCTCGCAGCCATGCCGGGTATACGGCACCCAGTGCTGTAAGATGATCAACGTCCTCCACCAGACTGCCCATCTGATTTGGCATTGGCCCCCTGGTATCACCCCCGCCCAGCACCAAACGTGCCCTGGCCCACCCATGTACAGTAGTGCCATACACGCCGGCCCCCATGCTCCCTCATGCACCCGCCCCCCTGGGCACAATGAACGATCTGTGCAGCTCCCGAGGCCCCTCTGTGACCCCGCAGGATAAGTTGGCCCGCAACAGACAAGAGAGGGCCCAGATGCAGGGCAGGGTGCTGGATGTCAGAGTCCTCATCCCCTACGAGGAACGGTCCCTGGGTGTCGCGGGGGTGGCCCAAGACAGATCGGTCACCAATGTAGAGGTTGGCATATGGTGCACCGGCCTCTACCCAGAGGACCTGTCACATGTGAGTTATAAATGCCATACAGACTGACCCATCCCTCCCACTGACCACGTGTTCATTATCCTGCAGGATCTCCATCCGACGGTGCCAGCCCTTCCGGTGTGGTTCCACGCCTGCCTCCAATGAGAACACCTCGAAGGGGAGCTCCAAGGAGACCACTGTATTTGAGACAGTTATCATCCCCACCCTCCACCACACAGAGGCACACACCTCGGTGGGCGACAGTGGTAGACAGGCTTCTGGGGCACAATCTGTTGAGCATCTCACAGTTGCTGATGCGCATCAGGCGGAGGCAGGAAAGCCCAGGCGAGACAGCAGTCGGAGGTCTGCTGGATCCCAGTCAGATGCTGAGCCTCTGAAGGAGGTTTACCCAGAGCTGATCCAGTCGATAGGGTACGGCCATGATATTCAGAAATGGATGTCAGCGACACTCCAGCAGGTCCATAGCCGATTGGAGAAGTCCCAGAGGCTACGGGGACAGGAGATAGCACCGGAAATGTGTGGCACTGAGGCCAACACTTGCTGGGGTGGCGACTGCAGTGGAGAGCCTGGTGCACGACATCAGCATCATGAGTAGAGGTGTCCAAGGTGTGGCTCAGTCAGTGATGGTCATGGCTGAGTTGCCTTGACATCATGTTCTACTTGCTGGGGAATGTGTCCCAGTTCTAGGTGGACCTTTGTGAGGTACTACGGAGCATGTCCCAGTCTCAGGTGCATATTGCCGAGATCTTCGGGAATCCATACTACCTTGTAAAGCATGCACAATTCTAGCAGCTGAGCTAATGGCTGGGAGCGTAAGGTCAAGTGACCATGTTTCTTCATGAATGGTCTGGCATAATTCTGGTCCTTCATGCTGAGGCCGCATTGGCTGATGATGTGAACGTTCATAAGTATCTTAAGTAGCAGAAATGCAGAAAGAGAAGGTTGCAATGAGGTCGGGGAACAGTGGATGAATAACAGCACGTCCATGGTCACATCCTCTACAGCTGGCACTTCATGCTAGATAACAGAGCTTGAAGTGGGATATGAGACGGGCATAAGGCAGGAACATATCACCATCCAGAATTTTCTTAGTGATGTTGGATGCAAAGGCATCAGTCGCGGACAGCCTCATGATGCGCTGCCCTGTGTTTTCATTCAGTTCAAAAACAAAGCTGCAAAGGCAAAGATTCTGACACTACAAAGCACCCACCATTAGTAACTCAAGTCTACACTGATGCAGTACTGTTAAGAACAAAGTCTACACGAATGCAATTAAGTCCTCACCCAACTCACATTTTAAAAAAATTAAACTTTATGCTAGAGAGGCAGTTAATAGAGTCCTAAGACTTGTAAGTTTTTTTATAGAACTCTCACTTACAGAAGCCACCAAGATTTTAAAAAGGCATAATTGTTAGCTGCACTACCTGAATTAGTATTGGAGCTTACAAATTAAGTACCTGCATTATTTCCCTTTTTTGTCTTTTTTTTCTTGATTTGTTTCTGTTGTGCTTTTTATTTGTTATTATTTTACTTGTTGCACTCATCAATGTCTCTTCTGCCAATGGAACAAGCTGAAAGAAAGTTTCATACCAACTGAGCCATTTTGCTCAGTGGGAGCAAAGCTGCTCTACAACTTACAGCGATGATAGAATATAGAACCATAGAATCATAGAATTTACAGTGCAGAAGGAGGCCATTCAGCCCATCGAGTCTGCACCAGCCCTTAGAAAGACCACCCTACTTAAGTCCATGCCTCCACCCTG
The DNA here is from genome assembly GCF_902713615.1 of Scyliorhinus canicula. NCBI lineage: Eukaryota > Metazoa > Chordata > Chondrichthyes > Carcharhiniformes > Scyliorhinidae > Scyliorhinus > Scyliorhinus canicula. The sequence goes on from NC_052152.1 coordinate 176,270,588, forward strand.
CCACGTAACCCAGTCACCCCACCTAACCTTTTGGACGTTAAGGGGTAATTTAGCATGGCCATTCCACCTAACCTGCACACCTTTGGACTGTGAGAGAAAACTCACGCAGGCACGGGAATTTAACCTGGGTTCCTGGAGCTGTGAGGCAGCAGTGCTAACCACTGTGAAAATAAATAGATTTTATTTTAATGTAAATCAAAGTCTTTTTGTGTGACAGGTCCGAAAGCTATTGCTAAGGAATATCAGCAAAGTCCATTCCATTAGTAAGAAAGTCATGTTAACGGAGAAGGAGGTGACAAACATCATTCTCAAGTATCTGTGTCAGATGGGACTGAACCTGGCAGGTAGATTTTAGATTCCATGAGGGTAATTTTTACTATGAGAGATTGTGTAAAACTGGCAATATTGGATAATCTGCCTGATTATACATGTTTCCTGATTATGATTTCCATTGAAGTTGATGGAGATGAAAATCGGCAGAGATTCATAATGATCCAATATTGCTGATTTTATGTTGTTTCCCAAATTTAAAATGACCCCAAATAGATTGAAGAACAAGCATATTGAAACAGAAAAAATAAATAAGTACACAATGACAGGTTGCTGTTCAGCATAGATGGAGAAAGAAGATTATTTGATCACTTGTTGAATCTTTTCAGTCAATGTGTAGTCGTAGTCAACAAAACAAATTGTATCCCTCAAAGGGATTTGACAATAGTTTGAAAAAAGCTACACTTGGAATAACATATAATTGAAAGTGTATCATCTTCAAAGAATGTCGATGCATTGGAAAAATAAATGCCCTCTGATGTTGATGTCGCCATTGACAGCCCTAGCGAAAATTTAATGCCCCAAGTATATTTATCAGGTTGGGTTGATTTTCAAATCTTTTGAAACCTCTTGTTTGAGAGTTTGTAAATATTGGGGGAAGCCTACTGAGGAGGTGGGAACATTCTTCCAGGTAAGTGTGCTTTGTTTTGACAACTTCCAAGGTCACAGTCATATACCATTACAGGCCAGGGTTTAGAGAACTCCAAAGTATATCATGGAGTTCACCTGACCCATAACTTTAAATAGATTTTGGTTATGGGGTGCACAAGGGCCCACTTTACAGGTGTGGTGCAACAGAGAGCTAAAGTATGTTTAAACAAAAACAATGTTTATTCTATGAGTCCAGTTAACATTTTTAAACACACACAGTAAACATCCTAGCAACTATCAACTAAAATACCCCCCCCCCAAAGAATACAGTGCTCTATAAGTAACCCTTAATCTTCCCTTGCAACATCCATAAGACAAAAGACCCTTTTTACAGAAAGACAGCAGGTTTAAATTCTCGACTGAGAGCAGTTATCACTGTTAAATTAGCAAGTGATCTAAAAGGCATGCTTTTCATACAGAGAGACCAGAATTCCACCTTGTTTTCCTGGATGCAGCTCCAAATCTGCAAAATGAAACCAAACATACAGACACACACCAGCTTTTGTTCAAAGCGAAAGTAAAAGCAGACAGCCAGCCCAGCTCCACCCACACTCTGACATCACTGCTGCTATTTGATAGACACCCATTTCTTAAAGGTACATCCACTACAGCTATTTGACAAACACCCATTTCTTAAATGTATTCTCACATGGCAATACTGTATTATAAGGTTGGAACTGCACTGATTAATCATAGGCTCTGTTCTGTGAAGGTAAATTAAACATTACATTGACTAAAATTGTTTAAGTGTTAAGATGCATTAGAGTATTTCCCCCATTGCAAAATGTGCCTTATTGAATTCAAAACTGCAGAAAAATGTACTTGTGATGCCAATTGTCATGACATGGATTTAAATATCCAGAGTTCTTCAACTTAGAAATATTTTGCCCTGCTGCTAAAATGTAGAAAAATATTTAGCCACCTGCTGCATTCCTTTGATTGACAGTATGAAAAAAAAAAATCACCATTTGTTTTTTCTGTTTCGATAGGCTCCATTGTCTGGAATTTCAGGGTTTTTGTTTCGACATATAGTTCAGCAGGAAGTTGTGTATGCAGTTTGATTGACAGTTTTAGAAGTGATTCAATGATCATCAGCCTTTAATGTGGTTTCTGAACAGGGTTTTTTTTATTTTTACAACTGAATGACCATTTAAGGGGATTTAATTTTTGTTAATAGAAATTTTGTGTTTTTCAGTGCAGTGTCTTTAACTTTAATTGACCGCTCCTATTAAATCATTGAAAACCTGGACATCCTATTTGACCATTAACTGTGTTTCTGGCACCATGAGCATAATTCAGCAACCCTGCTGCGCCCAGCACAGATCCGAGTGCAAATATTTCCAATAAACTGAGGAAGATGAAGTTGCGGCCTTTAGTCAGAGAAGCAGATAAAGATTGTGTGAATCCTCAAAAACATACTGCTTCTACGCTTATTGCTTCCAAGTGAAGTGCATTTATCGCATGCGAGCCCCAATTTGGGGCCCTAAATCTCACGCAAGTCACCCGACTCACTCCACCTGGCGCGATCCTGATCTCTCCCTTACTGGGTGTGATCCAAATCTGAATATTTAACTGAGCCTTATGGCTCAGATTCACGCTGGATTCACCCGGTGGCCGGGACTCTCCGGCCATGTCTGGGAGACCTTGCCAGGGCGCTGTTCAGTACTGGCCCACACAAACGTGGACCAGTCATAACGGCTCCTGGGGGGTGGGGTGGGGTGGGGGGGGGGGGAACTCCCATGCCTTAGGCACTGCCAGGGTGCTGGGGTGGCACTGCTAGGGTGGCAGTGTCAGGATGCCCGAGTACCAGATTGGCATTGCCAGGGTTCAGGCCCGAAGGAGGGTGGGCCTTGTCAGGTGAAGGAGGGTTGAGGGGGTTTCCAGAGGCCTCCCCAGTGTTGGGGGGTCAAAATAGTGAGGGGAGCATAAAAGGGAGGGGCAGGGGGAAGATCAGGCAACCTACCAAAATGGCACCCCAATCTGCAAGGAGCCATTCCTGAAATCCCCCTCAGCGGGGAGAAACTCCCCAAGACCAAAAAAAACAGCAAAATGTCATTGGATAGCGGGGTGTTTCTTGGTGCTGCAGCCACTGAGAAATACACCGCCAAACACGCCATTCAGTGGACTTTACCGTGAGTCTGCTGAATGTGCCCCAGATATTCTATCACAAGGATATCCATTACATCACAAGCCTCAGCCTTTGACTCAGCCCCTTAAATTCTCATCCATCCCTTTGTTACCTTCAAAGTGGACAATTCCTGGTCAGCCACCATTCCTCCACCCTCTCCTTTGCAAACTCGAATTCACCCAAAACTCTTCTACCCATTTCTTATCCTGCACCAAGTTCCAATCACCAACACCTCGTACTTGCTGATTTACATTGGCTTCCTCAATGTCTTAAATTTAAACTCCTCACCTTGTGTTAAAATCTTTCATTACCTCATCACTCTCTTAAAGCCTACCACTTTGACCAAACGTTTGATCACTAGGCCCTTGCCATCAACAGGGCATACACAAGATGCTCTTTAACATGATTCTTTTTGTGGGTGAATGGCACAGCACATTCTTGATAAATCCATTGGGCCTTCAGCAAAAGAATTAGACAAATATTGTGTGCCATCAAGTTCGCAAGGACATATAGCTTCTAAACTCATTTTTTTCATCAGATGTACATTTAACACCAAATGCTTCCAATAAGCTGAGGAAGATGAAGTTGCGGCCTTTAGTCAGAGAAGCAGATAAAGATTGTGTGAATCCTCAAAAATATACTGCTTCTCCACTTATTGCTTCCAAGTGAAGTGCATTTAAACACAGTTCAATGCCCAGAACATGTGACACGCGAGATCACATAAAGTAAGCTCACTGCAGTGCATTAGGTTACTGTTATAACCTGCCCGGATCCTATTGGTTGAGGACAATTGGTTACCCCATGTGAGCTCCCTCAATGAGGGGTGGGGGTGGGGCAATCATTAGCAGCTGCTGTATAAATAGAGCTGGCCAGTGTGGTACTGACTGACTGGCTGGAGAGGGAAACAATACTGGACGGCTGGTCCTGTGTACATATTGTGGATAAAGTTACTTTCAGTTTGACTCCACAAACTCATGCTGGATTCTTTGTGGCCCTCACAAAAGTTATAGATGATATAAAGAGACTTTCTCACTTAAAAGCAATCAGCGTCTGATGCTAAGTTGCTGCTTGATTGTACTGATCCTTAACATCTTCACCTTCCTAACGTGGGAGCTGACATTTATTAAAGTCCAGTATAATGCCCATATATTGTGGAAAACAAAATGAGACATTAAACAAAGAACATTTTTGAAAGCAACTCTTTTCATAGAACATAGAACACTACAGCGCAGTACAGGCCCTTCGGCCCTCGATGTTGCGCCGACCTGTGAAACCATCTGAAGCCTATCTGACCTACACTATTCCATTTTCATCCATATGTCTATCCAGTGACCACTTAAATGCCCTTAAAGTTGGCGAATCTACTACTGTTGCAGGCAGGGCGTTCCACACCCCTACTACTCTCTGAATAAAGAAACTGCCTCTGACATCTGTCCTATATCTATCACCCCTCAATTTAAAGCTATGTCCCCTCGTGTTGGTCATCACCATCCGAGGAAAAAGACTCTCACTGTCCACCCTATCTAACCCTCTGACTATCTTATATGTCTCTATTAAGTCACCTCTCAGCCTTCTCCTCTCTAACGAAAACAACCTCAATTCCCTGAGCCTTTCCTCGTAAGACCTTCCCTCCATACCAGGCAACATCCTAGTAAATCTCCTCTGAACCCTTTCCAAAGCTTCCACATCCTTCCTATAATGTGGTGACCAGAACTGCACGCAGTACTTCAGGTGCGGCCGCACCAGAGTTATGTACAGCTGCAGCATGACCTTGTGGTTCCGAAACTCAATCCCCCTACTGATAAAGGCTAGCACACCATATGCCTTCTTAACAGCCCTATTAACCTGGGTGGCAACTTTCAGGGATTTATGTACCTGGATGCCGAGATCTCTCTGTTCATCTACACTACCAAGAATCTTGCCATTAGCCCAGTACTCTGCATTCCTGTTACTCCTTCCAAAGTGAACCACCTCACACTTTTCCGCATTAAACTCCATCTGCCACCTCTCAGCCCAGCTCTGCAGCTTATCTATGTCCCTCTGTTTCCTATAACATCCTTCAGCACTATCCACAACTCCTTTTCTGGGACATACAGCAAACAAAGCTTCATTCAAGCACCATATCGAATCCTTAAATCACTCTGTTCCTTCACACTCCTCAGCTTCTTCCATTAGGTTTATCAACCTAATCTTTATTTTTCCTCCCAAATGTATTCCCTCACATTTCTCCACATTAAGTTGTCTATTCTGATAAGTTGTTACAGCCTCTTGAAGCCTGCCTCAGTCCTTCCTATTAATAATAATAATCTCTATTAGTGTCGCAAGTAGGCTTACATTAACACTGCAATTAGGTTACTGTGAAAATCGCCGAGTTGTCACACTCCGGCGCCTGTTCGGGTACACTGAGGGAGAATTCAGAATGTCCAGTTCACCTAACCAGCACGTCTTTCGGGACGTGTAGGGGGGAACCGGAGCACCCGGAGGAAACCCACACAGACACGGGAGACGGTGCCGACTCCACACAGAGAGTGACCCAACACAGCTTGGGGGCATTATGAACTGTGATGATGACAATGATAGACGTCAAGAAGACATAGACAAGCTGGTGGAATGAGCTGACAAGTGACAGATGATGTTTAATACAGAGAATTTGAGGTAAACCACTGTTGTACATATATTAGGTGATGTACGGTAAGACCCTGTACTACAGGTACAGCGGTAGTCCCTGCCTGCTGGCTCTGCCCAGTAGGCGGAGTATAAATATGTGTGTCCTCCGTGCAGCAGCCATTTTGCCAGCTGCTGTGGGAGGCCACACATCTTAGAGCAATAAAGCCTCAGTTGTATTCAACTCTCGTCTTTATCCAATTGATCGTGCATCAGAAGTGTGAAGTGGCTGAGAATGAGGAAAGGCAAAATAAGATAAGAGCACAATTGTAACATTGCGGGGGAGGCTGCTCCGCAAATCACGTTCATATGTTTTGGTCCTGTCCAAAGCTGGAGGATTACTGGAAGGAGGTTTTTAGGGTAATCTCTAAAGTCGTGCACGTGAAACTGGACCCAGGGACTCCTGGACTTTATAAATAAGGGCAGAGTACGAAAAGCAAGGAAATTATTATAAACCTGCATGCAGCCTTGAGCACTGCACTTTAGGAAAGGCATTATAGAGGATGCACTAAAGATTCACAAGAATGGTTCCAGGATGAGGAGCCTCAGTCACATAGGTAATTTGGAGAAGCTGGGGCTGTAGTCCTTGGAGAGGAGAAGATTGAAAGATTTGTTGGAAATATTTAAAATAATGAGGCGCATGAACAGAGTAAGCAGGGATAAATTGTTCCTGTTGGAGAATGAATATGGAGAGCCAGGTGACTGGTTAAAGAAGCAAGAGCAAGGTGAGGAAAATATTTTTCACACAGCGAGCGGTTAGTATCTGGAATACGCTCCCTCAAGGTGTGGTGGTGACAAATTCAATTGTGGCTTTCAAAAGAGAATTGGATAATCACCTGACGAACAAAAGTGCTGCAGCGCGCCCGAGAAACAGCAAAGGCATGGGACGATCTGAGTTGTACTTGCCAATAGCCAGAATGGACATAGCTTCCTCCTGTGCTGTAACCGTTCAATAATTTTATGATTCTGCAACATTTTAAAAAGTCATTTATGCAGGTTTAGGCAACCCTTTCTAGAAAGGGTATTAAAGAAACGGGGTGGAAATTTTGATTCCCAATGGAGGCAGGAGCAGAGGCAGAAGGCCTGAAACTTGACATCGGAGGACGAGTGCTGGGCTGCTGCAATGTTGCTGCCTTTGGGCTATTTTCATTCCAGGAAGAGGAAGGTGAGGCCTTTAGCCGGAGAAGCAGACAAGGATTTTGTGCCAGTGAATTCTCAAGGACATACTGCTTCTACACCTATTGCTTCCAAATGAAATGCATTTAGAAGTAGCTCACTGCCCAGAACGTGTGATGTGTTATCTCACATAAAGTAAACTCACAGCAGGTTACATATGATATAAACACACATTACCACTTAAAAGCAATCAGTGTCTGATGCTGAGTCGCTGCTTGATTGTATACATCCTTATCGCCTTTATCTTCCTGATGCTGAAACTGACCTTATTTAAAGTCCAGGGTAATGCCCATATATTATTGACAACATAATGAGGCATTAAACAAAGCACATGTTTTAAGAAGTCCAAGTTGTCTAAGCATCAAAAATTATTTTCTATTCCTCACCGGTGCCTCATTTATGCTGTGGAAGTTGCATCGAGATATCAGCAGCTACTTTTGTAGTTTGGATCTCCAAGGAGCCAGTGGTTTTGTTGTGTGGTACGGGTTTAGACAGGGGTTGGGGATTGTCTAGTCCAGGGGTGTCAAACCCAAATACACCGTGGGCCAAAATTTAAAAATCGGGACAAGTCGAGGGCCGGACTGGTTCAATGTTTTTTTGCAAAACTTATTGAAATGAACTTATTGAACCTGGAACTAATAAAGCTTTGGTTATTGCCTATAAAAACATTAAATATTAAATAAATAAAAAAATTAGTTGCATTTATTTCTTATTGCTTTATCTGGAGCTTTTCCAGAGTAATTTCTAATGAAAACATTTTTCCATAGGCCAACACTTTGTGATTCACACTATACCTGAATAAACTCGGCATCAGCCATATCATACGCCATAGGCGCTTCAATTGCTGGGGCCAGCTTTAATAGTAATTAGATATTATTAGGGCAGCGCGGTGGCCTAGTGGTTAGCACAACCGCCTCACGGCGCTGAGGTCCCAGGTTCGATCCCGGCTCTGGGTCACTGTCCGTGTGGAGTTTGCACGTTCTCCCCGTGTCTGCGTGGGTTTCGCCCCCACAACCCAAAAATGTGCAGAGTAGGTGGATTGACCACGCTAAATTGCCCCTTAATTGGAAAAAATAATTGGCTAATCTAAATTTTAAAAATAAAGTAATTAGATATTATCTCGCGGGCCAAAGATAATTCCACCGTGGGCAGGATTTGGCCCGCGGGCCTTGAGTTTGACATATATGTTCTAGTCGCTTCAAAGTATGCTGCTTGAGTCCATTTTCACCAGGACTATTTATCTACAGCAGGCATTTCTACATTTGGACCCACACACAAGGTGAACATAGGAAGAGGAGCAGGCTATTCAGCCCGTGGAGCTGGCACAGTGGTTGGCATTGCTGCCTCACAGCACCAGGGACCCAGGTTCAATTCTGAACTTGGGCGACATGCATGGAATTTACACTTTCTCCCCATGTCTGCGCGGGTTTCCTCTGGGAGGGGCAATCACTATCACCTCACCTCTGGCATTCAGCTCTTTTGTCCATGTCTGAACCAAGGCTGTAATGAGGTCAGGAGCTGAGTGACCCTGACAGAACCCCAACTGAGCGCCCGTGAGCTGGTTATTGATGAGTAAGTGCTGTTTGATAGCAGTGTTTTATGACTTTTACATCACTTTGCTGATGAAGGAGAGTAGACTAATAGGGCAATAATTGGTTGGGTTGGATTTGTCCTGTTTCTTGTGTACTAGACACACCTGAGCAACTTTCCACATGCTAGTGTTGTAGCTGTACTGGGACAGCTTGGTTAGGGGTGTAGCAAGTTCTGCAGCACAAGTCTTGCCAGAATATTGTCAGGGCCCCTAGCCTTTGCAGTATCCGGTGCCTTCAGCCATTTCTTGATGTCATGTGGATTGAATGTGGGCGCCACGGTAGCACAGTGGTTAGCGCAGTTGCCTCACAGCGCCTGGGACCTGGGTTTGATTCCCGGCTTGGGTCACTGTCTGCATATTCTCCCCGTGTGTGTGTGGGTATCCTTGTATTGTTGCATTGGAGGCAGTACAGCAAAGCTTCACTAAATTTGTCCCTCGCTGAAGGGATTGTCTTATGATGCACGCCTGAGCAAACTGTGTCTATTTTCTATGGAGGTTAGAAGAATGAATGAGGGCACCTCATTGAAATATAAAGATTCTGAAGAGGCTTCTCAGACTCCTCTGATGTGATCTTGTAACCACAGTATTTATATATCAGATTCCTGTCACTGGTGGCCCCTAGGATAATGGTAGATTCAGTGACGGTAATGTCATTGAATATCAAGAGGTGCTAGTTAGATTCTCTCTTGTTGGAGATGGTCATTGCCTTGACACTTGTGAGGAGTAATTGCAAACCCAAGCTGTCCAAGTCTTGCTGTACTTGGACATTGCCTGCTTCAATGTCTGAGGAGTTGTGATTGGTGCAGGGATTGTACAACCACCAGTGAATATCTCCCCTCTGACCTTATGACGGAGGGACGGTCATTGATGAAGCAATTGAAGATGGTTGGGCGTAGGACACTACCCTGTGGAACTCCGACAGCGATGTCCTGGAACAGAAATTAAAAAAAAAACATTTGGAGTACCCAATTCATTTTTTTCCAATTAAGGGGTAATGTTAACGTGGCCAATCCACCTACCCTGCACATCTTTGGGTTGTGGGGGTGAAACTCACGCAAACATGGGGAGAATGTGCAAACACCCAGAGCCGAGATCGAACCTGGGACCTCAGCGCCGTGAGACAGCAGTGCTAACCACGTCCTGGAACAGAGATGATTAGTCTCCAACAACTCAGTAAAATGTTGCTTTGATGTCAAGGGCAGTTACTCTCATCTCACCTCAGGAATTCATCTCTTTTGCCTATGTTTGAACCAAGGATGTGATGAGGTCAGAAGCTGAGTGATCCTGGCGGAACTCAAACTGAGCATCAGTGAGCGGGTTATCGCTAAGATGTATTCTTACAATAAAGTACTAAAGTACTACTTCGGGGCGGCACAGTAGTGTAGTGGTTAGCACAGTTGCTTCACAGCTCCAGAGTCCCAGGTTCAATTTTCAGCTTGGGTCACTGTCTGTGTGGAGTCTGCATGTTCTCCCCGTGTCTGCGTGTGTATTCTCCGGGTGCACCGGTTTCCTCCCACAGTCCAAAGAAGTGCAGGTTAGGTGGATTGGCCATGCTAAATTGCCCTTAGTGTCCACAAAGGTTAGGTGGGGTTACTGGGATACGAGGATAAGGTGAAGGCATGTCTTAGTAGGGTGCTCTTTCCACGGGCTAGTGCAGACTCGATGGGCCAAATCGCCTCCTTCTGCACTGTAAATTCTATGATATGATGATTCTATGAATTGTAGTGCCTGAAGACTGACATCTGTGATGCTGGGGCCTCCAGAGGAGACAGCGATGGATTATCCACTCGGCACTTCTGGCTGAAGATTGTTGCAAATGCTTCAGCATTGTCTAATGTAGATGTGCTGGACCCCTCCATCATTGATGATGGGAATATTTGTAGAGCCTCCTCCTCCAGTGAGTTATTTAATTGTCCACCACCATTCACGGTTAGATGTGGCAGGACAGCAGAGCGTAGATCTGATGTGTTCATTGTGCAACTGCTTAGCTGTGTCTATTACTTGCTGTTTATGCTGTTTGGCACAAAAGTAGTCCTGCATTGCAACTTTACCAGGTTGACACCTCATTTTTAGGTATGCCTTGTATTACTCCTGACATTCCCTTCTGCACCCTTCATGGAACCAGGGTTGATCGCTTGGCTTGGTGGTAATGGTAGAGTGGGGAAATGCCCAGATATGAGGTTGCAGATTGTGGTTGAGTATAGTTCTGCTGCTGCTGATGGCTCACAGCACCTCATGGATGCCCAGTCTTGAGTTGCTAGATCTGTTCGAAGTCTATCGCTTTTAGCACGGTGGTAGTGCCACACAACACGATGGAGGGTATCCTCAATGTGAAGACAGGATTTTGTCTCCACAAGGACTGTGGGGTGGTAACTGTTACCGATACTGTCGTGGACAGATTCATCGGCAGCAGGCTGGTTGGTGAAGGTGAGGTCGAGGAATGTTTTCCCTCTTGTTCGTTCCCTCACCACCTGCTGTAGTCCTTCAGTGCTTCCAAGTGATTTTCAACATGGAGGAGTATTGATTCATCAGCTGATGGTGGATGGTACGTGGTAATCAGCAGCAAGAGATTTCCTTTGCCATGTTTAACCTGAAGCCATGAGACTTCATGGGGTCCAGATGTTGAGGACTCCCAGGGCAATTCCCTCCTAATTTTTTACCACGGTGCCCGCTGGGTCTGTCTGGCCGTTGAGTCAGGACATATCCAGGAATGGTGAGAGTGGTGTCAGGGACATTGTCTGTAAAGTCTGATTCTGTGAGAATGATGGTGTCTGGCTATTGCCTGACTAATCTGTGAGACAGCCATCCCAACTTTGGCACAAGCCCCCAGTTGTTAGTAAGGAGGATGTTTGGCCTTTGTCAGGAATGACAACGCAGTACCCCATAGCAGTATACTGTCCTTCACACTAAATTCGGACATTTTGGGTTGAAACGCCCGTAACTCATGGGGTGGCTGCGATGCTGACCTACAGAAAACACAGTGTGTCGAACCTTTGCTCGAAACAGGTCTGACTGAGTCTATTCACAGGTCCGAGATGCCGTGACAGGCAAAGAATGCGTAAGTTTAGAGTTGCGAACACTTGGTCCACCCTGAGAGGGCGATGTGGCACTAGGTGGCTCAGTGCGTCGGTGTTTGCTATCTGGGTCCCCGACTGACGCTCGGAAGAATATTTGTAGACGGCTAATAGCATGTAGGCGGCCAGTAGCAGCACCCAGCACTGGATCCTCGGGGAAGCAATAGGCGGGATCACCTTGTCCTCGTTATAAAGATAGAGTAAAGGCTTATGGTCCACAATAATAGTAAAATGATGGCCGTAAATGTATTGGTGAAATTTGTTCCCTGTGTAGACCACTGCCAGCCCCTCCTTTTCCATCTGTGCATATTTTCGTTCTGCCACAGCCAGCATCCGAGAGGCGAAAGCAATCTCCCGTTCTCTGCCATTCTCCATCCAATGCGGCAAGACGGACCCAATACATAGGGCAACACGGTAGCACAGGTGGATAATACTGTTTTTCACAGCGCCAGCATCCCAGGTTCGATTCCCTGCTGGGTCACTGTCTGTGCGGAGTCTGCATGTTCTCCCCATGTGTGCGTGGGTTTCCTCCGGGTGCTCCGGTTTCCTCCCACAGTCCAAAGACATGCAAGTTAGGTGGATTGGCAGGGCCGGCCCAAGGTACCGGCAACTCGGGCAGTCGCCCGGGGCGCCATGTGCTAGGGGGCGCCAGAGACTCGGGTCCCGCGCATGCGCAGTTGGGCCGGTGCCAACCAGCGCATGCGCGGTGGCCGCCCTCCCCCAGGGCGGCCCCTTCTGCCCCCCCCCTCCGTCCGCCCCCCCCGGCCCCGCCCCCCTCAGCCCCGCCCCTGTCCCCCTTGGCCCCCCCCTCGGCCCGCCCCACCCTCGGGCCCGCCCCCCCTCAGCCCCGCCCCCCTCGGCCCCGCCCCCCCTCGAAGGGCGCCGAAGTTCAGCTTGCCCGGGGCGCCAGCAACCCTAGGGCCGGCGCTGTGGATTGGCCATGCTAAATTGCCATTAGTGCCCAAAAAGGTTAGGAGGGGTTATTGTGTTACGGGGATAGGGTGGAAGTAAGGGCTTAATGTGGGTCAGTGCAGACTTGATGGACCGAATGGCCTCCTTCTGCACTGTATGTTCTATGTTCTGTGTGACAAGTAAGGGTTTGGTGGGCTGGTGGTGGATCAGTAACCCCGAAGACGATAACTGTCTCTTAACCAGCAGAGAAATTGTTTCCTGCAGTTTCCTCCATGCTCGCTCTTGATTTTTCTTTAAAGGAAGGTGTAAGGGGGCCAACATGGCCGCACAGTTCGGGATGAACTTGCAGTAATAGTTAACAAGTCCTAAAAATACACAAAGCTCTGAAGCATCCGTCAGGGTACGAGTACACCCAATGCCTTTCGGGGTGTAAGTCTTTGCGGTCCACCTGGTTACTGAGGTAGATCACCTCCCCAGCATTGAAGACACATTTCGACCACCACAAGCGGACACCAGACTCAGAGAAACGCTTCAGTACTGCCTCAAGGTTCTCCAGGTGCTCTTGTTCGGTCGCACCCGTGATCAGCACATCATCTAAATAGACCACCACACATGGTAACCCCCTCAGGATGTTCTCCATTACCCATTAAAATATAGCACAGGAAGAGGACACCCCGAAAGGTATTGGGTGTACTCGTAAAGTCCTCTGCGTGTATTCACTATAACATATTTGCAGGAGGTCGGGTTCAACTCAAATTGTAAATACGCGTGGATCATGTCAAGTTTAATGAATAAACATCCACCCTCCAACTTTGCGTAAAGATCCTCAATGTGAGGCATGGGGTTGTGATCCAACCTTGATACCCAGGTTTTCTAGTCGACTGACCAGAAATGCCGAGGTTGGGCTCCCGAATCGACATGAATGCGAGCTACGGTCTCTTTGATCTTCCCCAGTCCGGGTTCAAATACTTCAGGGTATTTGCCCAACACTTCGCTTAAGCCCCACCAGGAGGCTGCGTTGCAAATGGTGCAACCAATCACGGGCCAACAAGCTGGGGCTTTGCCCTTCTGATCACATTAAATGGGAGACGAGCCGACAGGTGACCATAAACCACCTGAGTCATGGTGTTATCTGCAGCTTCCAATGGCTCACCATTATCGGTGGTGAAGTTAAAACCACCAAGAATTCTCTCCTTGAACCACAAAAGATCGGGAAATCAACAAGAAATCTCCCCGTAGACCCAAAAGGGTCGAGAAATTCTATGTGATGAACAGGTACTCCCTTGTATCCCTGACTCCGAGACAGAATTAGGTGGGTGCTATTCGGATCAAACTAATTTTTCAAGTTAATTACCGGTACAACCCATATCTTCCTGGAAGATTTCATTTACCGATCACTTAATAGCTCTACACATGGGTTAGGCTTTTTAAGTAGAATAAGTAAACTTTACAATTGGAATTAATAACAATTCTTTCAGGTTATTAACTTGAATTAAGTTTATTTTCAAAATTAAAAGATTAAAACTATTTTTTAAAAAAAGGATATGACAGATCTTTTTCTTTCGATGTTTTGGGTCAGTAGTAAGACCTTCAGGTCTTCCTTGTCAATCATTATTCTTTTAGTCTTGGGTCTTCCGATATATTTTCTGGGCTGCTTGTTTTTTCTTTTTTTCTAAAGCGAGCCTCACAACTTTTTCTTCTTTCTTCCACCTGCTCTTTATTTATTTCTTTATAACTTTGTTCTTTATAGCCGCTGGCACTTTGTTTGCTTTGCGGAGCTGTTCGCCCAGCCTCCGCATGCCGTAGGCTTTTTTCTTCTGTTCCAGTCGTCGGCTGCCTTCCTCTCTGGCTGCCTTTTCCAACTTAACTGCTTTCAACTGCCTCAACTGCTCTTAACTGCCGTTATTTAAAAAAATAACGGCCGCCGCGAGTGCCAGCGCGTGCCTCCCGCTCGCGCTCCCAACCACCGCCTTTCTTCAAACAGCAACGCCCCCCGCGAATCCCAGCGTGCGCCCCTTTCCAATAAAAACATTTTTTTTTCTTCATAAACAACAAAAACTCCCACTGGGGTCGACTCCACACACACCCGCAGACAAAAATAACGGCCAACCATCTTTTTTTTCTCCCTCGCAACATGGTCAAAGACTTGACATGATTTTTAATTGAATGGCAGGCAGATGAGCTTCAAGGCACTGACTGGTGACATCCTGTTCCTCTAAAGGAACCAGCTCAAGTTGGTCATCATCCAACATTGGTTCCCCAAACAAAAACCCTAAGTCCCCCCAGGACAACACTCACGGCCCAATTACCACATTTTTCCATTTCTCATTACAGTGGCCAACCTAGCCTTGATATCGGAGAGGCCCAAGTCCTGTATGCCCTGACGAATACGGTCCAACGTTTTTAACCCCACAACAGAAAACACCGCGCAGTGTACAGTTCGAATCCAGCGAATGCCTGTTTACCTGCACCACGGTCCTTCTGGAGACCACCCAGGGCGCTGCCAGGCAATTTAACTGCATGCAGTCAACGTCGTCAGTTTCTTCCAAGTGGAAGTATGGGCTCTAGGTTGATGCCTACCTCCCGGACTGTGGTGTCTGGATCTCTGGTTGGTCTGCACTCTCGCCTGGTCCAGCGACCACACGCCCCACAATGACCTGGCTCACCACCAGCGGATTCCGGGGAAGGACAACTCAGCCTTCGGCCACCAGTTCGGGCCTTTATGGCACTGAGTCCAATGCAGGATAGCCGCCTGGGGAAGGTTTCCCCGCCGGCAGGGACACACCTAAGGGGTTTACTTCCATGCTTTGTACTTCCCATACCCCTCCCTCTGAACTTTTCTCGGACAGCGCAATTTGGATAGCTTGCTGTAGATTGAGGGAAGGTTTGGCCAGTAGTTTATTTTAGGTGGCGGCATTATTAACGCCACATACTAAACAGTTTTGCAACCTTTCCTGCAGGACAGTGCCGCATGCACAAAACTCTGCAATCTTTCGTAACTGTGACAAATACTCGGTGATGGACTCACCCGGGGTCCACTCCGCGGTATTAAAACAACACCACTGTATGATAACGGATGGAGTTGGGTTAAGGTGCTGTCCCACTAGAGTGACTAGATGGTCGAAGGTTTGCATGTTGGGCGCCAGTGCATACCTAAGACAATGGGGAGCCTCCAGGCGTAGCAGCGCCAGGTGATTCAGAGGCATCTTGAGCTCACCCCAGCTGCCCTTCTGACTCATAAAGCCACTCTGAGTCCTATGGGCACCCTCAGGGCGGAGGAAGCACTGGTGCCCACTCCGGGGCCTTCCACCAAGGATGGTCTACAGTCCTTATGAATCCCTCCCTCCAAACACCGGCGCATCTCAAGGGCAGCGGGCAGAAGAGGGTGGCACGGCGACAACTGTGACATTGGTAAGTCAGCCGAGGCACACCGACTCCAGGCCCTCCAGAGGACGACCGGCAAGTACATCAAAGGCCACAGGGCGTGGAAAGCAGCAGGCTGCCTCCACCTCTGGTATGCATCCTGGGGACACACCTCGATGTAGCAGTAGACCTCGGAGATCAAGATGTTTTAGGAACACTAAGTGGGCATTGGTGAGATCAGTATTCGGAGTTAGGAGTCACATTAATATGTTCAGCAGTAAAAAATGTCACAACTGAAACATGTAATGCCCCTGTTGTTTTAACTTTCACAACAGGGCAGGTCTCTCTCCCCATCTGGAGTCACCTCCTGCTAGAGGTCCCCCACAAAACAGCACAGGTGGAGCACAGGAAACCCACACCAATGGACGACCTGGACTTCAAACCCCATCACTCACTGGACACAGATGTTCCTTAAAATCTAAGTGCTGTAACCATGATGTTTACAAACATGAACCACTTCAAAGAGAGTTAAGTGCTGTTAATGTCTAGCTCTGCCCTTCAATTTCATTCAAGCATGAAGGGGGTGATTGAAATGCACTTAACTCGCTTTGATGTGGGTTGATGTCTGAAAACATTGTGGTTCGAGCACTTAGAGTTACTGATCCATGAAGGAAGATGAATGAAGCAAGGATGACACCTGTGTTTGTGGAAGCTGTCAATCACAGCCCAGTAAGAGAAATGAATGAATGGCTTGCAGAATCTGAAGGGTCAATGTTTTTCTCTTTCCAAGAATTGACACATGGTGCTTCCTCTGTCTGAGTCAGCAGGTATATGCTCAGGTGAGTGTTACAACAGTAGTTTTGTTCACTGCCGCTGTCTGGATTACTCTTTAACTTCCACAGGCATCTCTTTCCTGGGGGGTGTGAGGAGGAGTTCATTTAGTTAGAGAGTCTCTGGGGGGGGCTCTTTATTTAGGGGGTCCCTGTGGGGGGTTTCCCAATCAAGGCAGTCTCTGGGGGGAGGGGGGTGTCTCCCTATCTAGAGGCTCTCTGGGGTGGGAGGCTCCCTATCTAGGGAGTCTTGGGGGATCTGCCTATCTAGCGGGTCTCTGTGGTTGTCTCCCATTTTAGGGACGTCTATTTTGGGGACAGTGAGAGGATCTGCTCGGGGAGGGGCGGGCAAATCATGCATTTTGATGTGAGGGTGACCCCCAGAGTGGACTTTGGAGGCACCTCTCTTACATGGTTACCCCCTTGGCACATGACGAGATCCACCATGCCAGAGCCACGCTGGTAAATGCCAGTGGTGATCTGCACCCACGTGATTCCCAGCCGGGACTGGAGAATCGTGAGGTGGTGCCGGGCCTGCAAAATGGGTCTTTAGCATTCTCCCGCTGGCACGCAAAACCCAATCCTGCCGCTAGCTGGGGACTGGAACATAGTGTTGGTTCGGTGCCCGGTGCGAACCTCGATTTTGGACGGACGCCTGATTCTCCGCCCGATCGTGATCAGAGTTGTCAACGACACAGGGCGGAATGGCAAAATGGCAGCAGCCTACAATGGCTGCCCAAAACATGGAAGCTCAGGTAAGAACTGGAATTGTTGCATTGGATGTTGTGATCAGAATGTTATAAAGTGCCTAACGGAAAGATGAAATAAAACAGAAAATGCTGGAAAAACTCAGCAGGTCTGGCAGCATCTGTGGAGAAACAGAGTTAACATTTAGCGTCTGCAAGGTTCTTCTTCAGAGCTTTTATTTTAATCAAAAGATGAGTTGTGTTGTGTTTTATAATCATATAAAGGCACAAATATTTCATAAGGGACTGGGTAAATACGTTGCGGTTTCATCTATTTAGTCTAGGCACATTGAAACATTTATACACAGGTAGAAAGCTGCAAGACACCAGAAGAAAAGCTGTTTCTGTGTGCTCTGCTCAAAAGCAAAAGTGAAACTAAGACTGAATCGCATGGCATTCTTCCCTTCAAGTGGTCCCATGCTTGATATCCCTTAACGGCATATTACAACAAATTGTTGTTCCTCAAGTTTCCAATCAGCTTCATTAGAACAGTGTAGGAGGCCAAGGACAGGCATGTCAGAGTGGGAGCGTGAAGGAGAATTATACTGTCAGGTAACCAGAAGCTCAGATTTCAGCTTGCAAGCTGAATGGAGGTATTCAGCAAAGTGATCACGTAATCTGCTTTTGGTCTCACCAGATACAGGATACAAATATAATGATGTCTGTTGAACTGTTTTGTTGAACAAACGCACATACAAGGGGCAGGACTTTCCACACAACCCGCCGCATGTTTTGCCGCGATGGCAGTGGCCCCCATTGACGGGCAGAGGGATTGCCTGGTCCCACCATTGTCAACGGGGTTTCCTGTTGAATGCAACCCTCGACACTGGGAGATCTAGCAGAGGTCTATTGGAGGTCTGTGAAGGGATTTTTTTTTTACCTAATCCTCGGGAGAGAAATTAACAAGATTGGATCAGCCACTTGCTTGCCACCCTGCCTGATTTTATCCTGATTGACTTTGCCATCAATTCTGACTGAACATGGGGAGGGAGAACTCCTAGTGCATGGTGTAGTGATCCTCGCCTGAGTGTGTACAGAAGGGGCTGATGGGAAATGGAAGTACCACCAGGGGGCAGCACGGGGACATATAAGAGTGACGCCGAAGGCCCGCCCTCGCTCACTTTGGCTGGAGAGGCAGGGGAGCAGGACAGGACGGAAGTTGAGCTCAGGGCTGCAAGTGGTTAGGCCTAGTTGCAGAGCATAGAAAAGCAGTATCTTTACAAGTGCCATTCTGTAAGTAAAAGCTAACGAAGTAATTTATTGTGGAGCACAATAAACCATCCTTCAACTGCTGAACGACTTCTAGCATTCTTTTAAGAAACATAACACATGGAACCTCCATCCTCTGAAAGGGCTGGATGGAGATTCTGCCATTTACAAGCTGGTTCAAAAATCCAGCAATGGCACAAACACAATGCAGCAAGATCGCTGCAGGCACTGTTTCCTGTGCTTGCTGATCGACCTTGGTTCCTGGTCAAGCAACAGCTTGATTTAAAAATTTTCATCCTTGTTTTCCAATCGCTCCATGGCCTCATCGCTCCTTCAGCCCAACAACCCTGCAAGATATCTGCACTCATTCTGGCCTTTGTGCATCCCCAGTTTTAGTTGCTCTACCATTGGTGGCCATCCCTTAATTTCCTAGGCCCCAAGCTCTAGAATACCCTGCCTACCCTTCACCACCTCGTCGCTCCACTTTCCTCTTTGAAATCATTCTTTAAAACCCACCGCTTTGACAAGGCTTTCTGTCACGTGACCTAATATCGGCTTATGTGGTTCAGTGTCGTATTTTGTTTTGTATTGCTCCTGTGAAGCATCTTGGGACGTTTCGTTAATTAAAGATGCTATATAAATTTAAGTTGTTGTTGATTTTTTCACGTGGGCTCCACTGGACCCCAGCTCAAATTTTAGTAGGGATCAGACAAAGGCTCCACAGGATATCAAGTACCAGGTGTCACACTTCAAAATGTCAAAGTACAAAACAGGACACAAAAAGGTAAACTATATATTTTTTGACGAGCAGCCAGAAATGTACACGCAATCCACAAACTGCCCTCACCAAACTGTAATTAAACCTAAATTGATCTGAAGGCTTATTTTGATTATTGAACCACTGATCCTGAGGAGTGTCCTTAATGGGCTAGGTCAGGTTAGCAGCTAAATATTACAAATAAGCTCGAGGCCTTTGTGTACAAACTAAAATGATCAAGCATAATTATATAAAACAATAGTAAATCCTGCAATATTGTTTGAAAAAAGACAAGAATCACATGAAAGATGTGTCATCTGAGTTAGAGCTATAGATAGCTTTAAAAATATGCACTGCAGGGAATGTCAAGGAAATGTCATGACCAACTTGTCTTCTGCACTTAATTTAGTTTTAATATGGCAACTATTGTCATTTGAATCATATCTGAGATTTGCCCCAAAATGATAAATTGCTTCTACCGTTGTTAAATTGTTTAAATGTTTGTGCAATTTCCTTAATCTTCCTTCCTTCTGTAACGAACAGAATTTTAAAACCCCTGTCTAAACCTCTACTTCTTGCTTGATGGAGTTTTTTTCTCATCAGACTTTGCGGTTCACATCATAGCTGTTCCCAAAGAGATTTTGCATGAAATTCTAATTTGAGTTTCATTGTTCCTGGTGATTCACCTTGTTGCCAAACTTCTTCTATATTGATTGGGTAATTCATTTCCAGATAATACTGAACCTATAAGATAATAACCACAAGGTGTCAGTGTTTTAAAAGAAAGTGGTGAGCTCTTTGGAGTCAAACTAATGTCTCCGGGGTCATTTTCCAGCCGCATTATGCCTGACGCAAATTCCACCATGTCGCGCAAATTCCGGGAGAGCCCAAAAATGGGATTATGGTTTGCGATCTTCCCAGGCCCTTCCTGCTGGTGCGAACCCCATCTCGCCCAGAAAGGGCGGGATGCTGATTAGCATGCAGCTGCACCCAATTTACACAGGATTAGTCAGTTTAATGCCAGATTTTCCAGCCTCCAGGAATATCCACCCCCCCCCCCCCCCTCCCCCCCCCGGACGGGAAGTCACCGGAACACGTATCACTCCTGGACCTTAAAAGTGTGAACCAGGTACCATGGGCTCCTAGGAGAAGCAAGGAAGACAGTAACGCTCAGCACTGTTGTCCAGGGTGTACAAGGGCAGGTCAGCTGCTGCTACAGTGCGGGGAAGGGAGTGCCTTCAAGGTAGCTGGGGCTTGGGCAGAGCTCAGGCTGGGCTGGAGGGCTTCAAGTTGGGGTGTTCGTCGGGATGGGGGTTGCATGGTTAATCTTCTTTCTGCTTTGAAGTATTTTGAAGTATTTAATTTGAGGTCAATTTTAAAGCCCAGTCAAGTTGCAATGGCTATTCTGCTCTCTGTCAGCTTTAAAGGCTCTGAGGTTTTTTGCTGACTTTCCATTGCATGCACAATTAACAAGCACCAGGTCTGATAGCTAGTGTCTCAATCAAAGGAGCATTTCATATATTAACACAGCACACCACGCTCCATGAACTCTGAAGTACTTCCTAAAATGCGCATCTGTTATGACAAAGCTCATTATTTTTAGAAGGGGATTTTTTCAATCTTGTCTGAACAGCATATGTCTTTCCTGGAAGTTTGTTTTCACAAGGAGGTGGGAGAGCAGCATTATATTTTAAACGAGTGGTTTTTTTTTTACTATCTCTAATATCTGAACTGTATGCCTTTCCTGGAAGCTAGTTTTCACCATATTAGCAAGTGCGTCCACTCAGAAATCATAGTGCAAGGGTTCCTCAATGGGGGCCTTCTCACAGCCACTGTTATTCTCTACATGAGCGTATGGGAGTTGAGCCACATGTTGCTGCCAATGACCTGGAAGGTCAGTGCTCCAGATCTGGACAAGAGGGAGTCTAAAGACTGAAAGCTGCCATCCCAAGCATGTCACTCAGAGAGAGAAAGCGGGACAGTCATGTAAAGAGACACGAAGGTGGGCAATATTTGACTCTCCTTTGGGTTTTAAGTCACAGGTCATGTATTGCCTGCCCAGGTGCACTGAGTATTATAGCATGACAGCAATAAGATAGAGAGACGTGCAAGTTGGAGTATCCATGGTGCATATTGGTCTGGCCCTTGTCTGCCTCTGAAAGGACTTGTGCCCTCGCACATTCCTGTAAGTCATGCTGATGAGACCATCAATTCACGAGACATGTGCTTTAAGATATGAACAGTGGTTTTAATCTACTTACAACAGAGCCAGCCGGTAACACGATGAACCCTGGATGAACTGGTCGGCTGGCTCTGGGCATCGATCTTTATATAGCAGTCCAGGGGGAGGAGCCATGGGCGGAGCCAAGGGTGGAGCCCTGTACAAACTCCTATGCATTCCCAGTGCTACTCCCCCTAGTGGTCGGGCAACGCAACTGCGCTTACAATAATATGGTATCATATATATTACAGTGTGAATTACATTCACCACACATGCTCGTCCAACCACTTAGCCATTGTCATATATCCTTCTCCACTCTCAGCTGCCTCACCCTCCAAATCTGAGTTAGTGGTGGAATGTTTATTTATCAAGGGTTGAAGGTTGGGGGCTGGACATTGGAAGGGGTAAGCTGGCACTTTGCAGCAGTAACAACCCAACTGGACTTGGGGATCCAGGAGTCATCATGCCTCATTTTGTCATCCATGAGCTGTAGTACAGGAAAGATCCATGCAGTTGATGGGAGGGCGGGGAAACACTGGATGTGAGGCTGTTGGCCACTCTGAGGTGGCACGGGTAGCGCTCATGGCCATTGTGGCGATGATGTGTTATGCCCAACAGCTAATTGAGGTGGCGCATGTCACCAGAGACAAGGTAGGGCTGTCAGCCTCCAGGATAAGGACAAGAGGTGTTGGGAGGGATTGAGGCTCCTGGGATGGATAACCTTGTTGACTTTCTCTCTCTCTCTCTCTCTCTCTCTCTCTCTCTCCCCACTCCCTCCCCATCTCTCATTCCTCCCAGAGTAACTTTGAATTTTGGGATAGATCTAGTCAAGCCGCCAATAAACCTTATTAATGCTGTGGCGGTGGACGAGATGACGGCAATTGCAGCAAGGCCGACGCAGGCTAGAGCCTGTACCAGAACAACAGGGGCTGCTGGTCAAGCTCAAGGCTCGGCTGCCCATCAGGCTGAGAAAGGGGCCAGAAGACAGTGGAGAAGGAGACCTCGGGTGTGCAGGACTCGCATGTCCCACAATGAGCTGTCGGATTCCATGTGCCGCCGTAGACTCAGCCTCACCAAAACAAAATCCTGCAGATGTTGGAAATCTGAAACAAAAACTGAAATTGCTGGAAGTGCGCTGGGGGGGATCAGACAACATTTGTGAAAAGAAGAGAAGTCAACATGTCAAATGCAAGCACCTGGTAAAGCTGAAAAACAGACTGTTAGGAATATCTAATTCATGGTTCATGTTAATATTTTACATGTAATGTTTTGTTCTGGGAAGATTATTGTTGTAAAAGCAAGGTAACTAAAATGCTAGGCTTCAGAGATTGCCAAAGCATCTGAAGGAAAATGGCAGTTTGGAAAGATATCCATATTTACGTGACAGAGTCAGAATAGACAAGATGGATCAATAAAACAGCAGGTGGGCTTACTTAGCTGGAGAACTGGAGACATGGGGCGGGACTCTCCGACCCCCCGCCGGGTCGGAGAATCGCCGGGGACAGCGTGAATCCTGCCCCGCTGCAGGCTGCTGAATTCTCCGGAGCTGGTTTGTTGGCGGGGGCGGGGATCGCGCCGCACCGGTTGGGGGCCGTTAGCAGTGGACCCCCGGTGATTCTCCGGTCCCCGATGGGCCGAGCGGCCGCCTGTTTTCGGCCAGTCCCGCCGGTGTGAATTGCACAAGGTCTATACCGGCGGGACCTGGCTCTGAGGGGGGCCTGCGGAGTCCTCGGGGAGGGGGGGAGACCCGGGGGGGGGGCACGGTGGCCTGGCTCGCAATTGGGGCCCACCGAACTGCGGGCAGGCTTGTGCCGTGGGGGCACTCTTTCACTCCGCCTCGGCCTGTGTTAAGCTCCGCCATGGCCGACGCAGAGAAGAAACACCCTGCGCATGCGCAGGAATCACGCCACCCGTTCTGGGAACATGCTGGTGCTCCTGCGCGTGCGCCAACTGGCGGTGGCCGATGGAGGCCCTTCGGTGCCAGTTGGCACGGCGCCAATCACTCTAGCGCCGGTCTAGCCCCCGAAGGTGCGGAGGAATTCGCACCTTCCGGGCGGCCCGATGCCAGAGTGGTTCGTGCCACTCTTTGGCGCTGGTACGGCCCGCCCCGCTGGATACCGGGGAATCCTGGCCATGATGTTTACACTGCTTGCAAAAAAGTGCAGTCAAGAGAAATGTTTTCTTTTGGGAGTTAGAACTTAATTAGTGATGCACAATCAATAACTCTCAAAGCGAGATTGAAGTACAATTGAAGGCTTTATTGGACTAGGTGTTTCCCCCAGCAGCGCTGGTACAGAATGCAGCAGCTAGGGAGACACAGGGCGGAATTCTCGGCTCCCCACGCCGGGTGGGAGAATTGCGGGAGGGCTGGGCGACTCACGTATGCCGCCCTGGCACCCACCGCGATTCTCCCACCCCCCGCTCGAGGAATCGCCGCACGCCGTTTTTCCCGGCAACCGGTGATTCTCCAGCCCGGATGGGCCGAGCGGTCTGACGTTCCCGACCTGTTCACGCCGGCGGCAACCACACCTGGTCGCTGCCGTTGTGAACATGGCGCCAAAGTTTTGTTTGTGGCTTGTGGGAGGCGGAGAGGGGAGTGAGCACCACGGCTGTGCTCGGGAGGGGACTGGCCCGCGATCGGTGCCACGTCTTGCGGGGCAGCGGAGGGGAAGACGGCAACCGCGCATGTGCGGGTTGGAGCCGGCCAACCTGCGCATGCGCGGCTGACGTCACTTAGGCGCTGCCGTCACGTCATTCTCGGCGGCCGAGATTTACGGAGTGCTGCACCTAGCCACCCGGGGGGGGGGGGGGGGGGTGTATATTCTCCGATATGGAGCGGAGAATTCCTCCCACAGCCTCTTATACTCTGCCTTACTGGGCAGAACCAGCAGGCAGGCTTCACCAATGGTCTCACAGTATCAGGTACCTCTAACTCCAATGGTCTGACAGCATCGGGCACCTCCAACCTAGGTACCGTTATACCCCTAATACCGACTACCACATTCACCCCCTGTTAAAAAAAAGAGTCCGGCGGGGTGGTGGTCTCGCGTTATACCGTGGTGGAGGTTATGGCAGTACCCGTCGGTGGTACAGTGTCTTGCCTTATCACATGTCACACAACTATTTGCATTATTCATTTACAAGTACATTTCACAATGGAACAATTGGTCGATCGGGGGCCCTAGTCGTCCTCTGTGATCGTCGCAGTTTCGGCAGCGATGCAGGCGCCGGCTCGGGCAGCCGTGACTTTGGGAGCGTGACCCCGGTTTCTTCAGTAGCTTCATCACCCCTGGGTGGGACCAGTGGAAAGACCGATCCACCTGGGAAGGCGGCCACTGTGGGGTACGCCGGTGGGAGGTAGGGTGGGATTGGTGAGGGGGGTGTGGGTGGGGATCCAGCGGACGCAGGGAGATCGTATCCTGCCGGCCGTCGGGGTACGCACTGAGGGTTAGCGTGAAGGAGGTGGACCCTCTCGACCTACGGGTCCGATTTGTGCGCCCGCACGTGTTTGCGGAGCAGAATGTGTCCAGAAGCTGCCAGCCAGGTTGGGAGCGAGGTCCCGGAGGAGGACTTCCTAGGGAAGACAAAGAGACGTTCATGAGGTGTTTCGTTGATCGTGGTACACAGCAGTGATCGAATCGAGTGGAGTGCATCGGGGAGGACCTCCTGCCAGCGGGAGACTGGGAGATTCTTGGACCATAGGGCCAGTAGGACGGTCTTCCAGACCGTTCCGTTGTCCCTCTCCACCTGCCCGTTTCTCCGGGGGTTATAACTGATCATCCTGCTTGAGGCAATGCCCTTGCTGAGCAGGGATTGACGCAGTTCATTGCTCATGAAGGAGGACCCCTATCGCTGTGTATGTAGGCGGGGAAACTGAACAGGGTAAAGATACTGTGAAGGGCTTTTATGACGGTGGCCGCGGTCATGTCGGGACAGGGGATGGCAAATGGGAACCGGGAGTACTCGTCAGTCACGTTCAGGAAGTACATGTTGCGGTCGGTGGAGGGAAGGGGCCCTTTGATGTCCATACTGAGGCGTTCAAAAGGGCGGGAAGCCTTCACCAGGTACGCTTTCTCTGGCCTGTAGAAGTACGGTTTGCAATCCGCACAGATTTGGCAGTTCCTGGTGACGGTTCTGACCTCCTCGATGGAGTAGGGCAGGTTGCGGGTCTTGATAAAATGGAAAAATCGAGTGACCCCCGGGTGGCAGATGTCCTCGTGAATGGTGCTGAGTCGGTCCACTTGTGTGTTGGCACATGTGCCGCGGGATAGAACATCAGGAGGCTCGTTTAGCTTCCCGGGACAATACAAATTCTCATAGTTGTAGGTGGAGAGCTCGATCCTCCACCGTAAGATCTTATTGTTCTTTATCTTGCCCCGCTGTGCATTATCGAACATGAGAGCTACCGACCGTTGGTCAGTGAAGAGCGTGAATCTCCTGCCGGCCAGGTAATGCCTCCAATGCCGCACAGCTTCTACTATGGCCTGGGCCTCCTTTTCAACGGGGGAATGACAGATTTCTGAAGCGTGGAGGATGCATGAGAGGAAGGCCACGGTTGCGGGTGGCCGCCAGAGCTACGTCGGACACGTTGCTCTCGACTTGGAAGGGAAGGGATTCATTGATTGCATGTATCGTGGCCTTTGCGATGTCTGCTTTTTTGCGACTGAAGGCTGGTGAGCCTCTGCCGACAGGGAGAAAACCGTGGATTGGATTAGTGGGCGGGCCTTGTCCGCATAATTGGGGACCCACTGGGCATAATATGAAAAAACCCCAGGCAATGTTTCAAGGCCTTGGAGCAGTGTGGGAGGGGAAACTCCATGAGCGGGCGCATGCGTTCGGGGTCGGGGCCTACGACTCCATCGTGCATTACGTAGCCGAGGATGGCTAGACGGTCAGTGCTAAATCCGCACTTCTCCTTATTAGAGGTCAGGCTAAGGAGATTGGCGGTATGGAGAAAATTGCGGAGGTTTGTGTCGTGGTCCTGCTGGTCGTGGCCACAGATGGTGACGTTGTCGAGGTACGGAAACGTGGCCCACAAACCGTACCGGTTAACCATTCGGTCCATCTCCCATTGGAAGACCGAGACCCCATTTGTGACACCGAAGGGAACCCTTAGGAAGTGGGAGAGCCGCCAATCTGCTTCAAATGCAGTGTACTTGTGGTCGTCCAGGCGAATGGGGAGCTGATGGTAGGTGGATATGAGGTCCACCGTGGAAAAGAAATTGTATTGTGCAATATGATTGACCAAATCAGATATGCGGGGGAGAGGGTATGTGTCGAGCTGCGTATACCTGTTGATGGTCTGGCTATAATCGATGACCATCCTGTGCTTCTCCCCGGTCTTTACAACCACTACTTGAGCTCTCCATGGGCTGTTGATAGCCTCGAAAATACCTTCCCTCAGTAACTGCTGGACTTCCGACCTGATGAAGGTCCGGTCCTGAGCACTGTACCATCTGCTCCTGGTGGTGATGGGTTTGCAATCAGGGGTGAGATTTGAAAAAAGGGAAGGCGGGTCGACCTTGAGGGTCGCGAGGCTGCAGATAGTGAGGGGGGGGGGGGGTATAGGGCCGCCGAATTTAAAGGTTAAGCTCTGGAGGTTGCATTGGAAGCCCAATCCCAGGAGCATGGCAGGCCAGAGGTGAGAGAGGACGTAAAGTCGGAAATTCCTAAATTCTCTTCCCTGGACTGAGAGGGTAGCTTTGCAGTACCCCTTGATCTCTACAGATTGAGACCTGGAAGCCAGGGAGATTCTTTGATTAACTGGGTGTATGGGGAGGGAGCAGCGCCTTACCGTGTTGGGGTGTAGGAAGCTCTGTGCTCCCGGAGTCGATCAGGCAGGATGTCTTGTGTCCGTTGATGAGCACAGTCGTGGTGGTGGTTGAAAGAGTTCGGGGCCGAGACTGGTCCAGATTCACTGAGGCGAGTCGTGGAAGAAGCTGAGTTTCCTTGGGCGGTGTGCGGTCATCCGAATTGGGGTCCTGATGTAACATGTATTAGATGCTGTGGTATGAATAGGCAAAAGTTCAGCGCCTTTTTCATCAACACACCTTTAATAGTTCAAACTAACTCTGCACAGAACTCTACAGATCATCACAAACTCCAGAGTCCACCTGAAGCCCCTTTACATATCAGTGTCAATCATTGAACACTTAACATAAAAGAGACAACTAATTGCAATGTCTCTTGACCCATAACTTAACACCTAAGACTCCAGCCAAGATGGCAGTGCCCACGGGACGCACATGGCTGGGGGTGGGCAAGATGGCAGCGCCCATGTATCACACGTGGTCCCTGGGGAACAACATGGCGGCGCCCGGGGTCCGCACGTGGCTCACCGGATCGGACATGGCACACCCACGGGCCGCACGTGGCCTGCGATGGGAGTTGTGGCGGCGGTCCCGGTTCACCCTCGGAGACAGCCGCGACCACCCTGGCCTGGCATACCGCCACGAAATGCCCCTTTTTGCCACAGCCTTTGCAAATGGCGGAGCGGGCCGGGCAGTGCTGCCGGGGGTGCTTGGCTTGCCCGCAAAAATAACAGCGGGGGCCCCCAGGATTGCCTGGCAGCCGCACGGCACAAGCTTGTGGGGGGGATGGGGGTGCATCGGGGTCGGCCGCGGGTGGGTTCCACGCTGCCCAAGGGGCTGCCATGCGGTCGTGGACGTATGCGTGGGCGTTTCAGGAGGCCACATCCAGGGGGCTAGCAAGGGCCTGTGCCTCCTTGAGGCCTAGTGTCTCTTTTTCTAGCAGCTGCTGACGGATTTAGGAGGACAGCATACCTGCAACGAATGCGTCCCGGATTAAAGGTTCTGTCTAATCGCTGGCTGAAACTTGCGGACAGTCACAGTTCCTACCTAGTACCAGAAGTGCACGGTAGAATTTGTCTATTGCGATTCCCCCGGGATTTGTCGTCTGGTCGCTAGCAGATGTCGGGCGTAAACCTGATTTACTGAGCAGATGTAGTGTCCTTTCAACAGGGCCATCATGGCCTCGAAACCGTCCGCATCCTCGATGAGCATGTAGATTTCTGGGCTCACCCTTGAGCGGAGAACATGCAGTTCTGGTCCTCCTTTGGTGTAGTCGTGGCCGTCCTGAGGTACCCATTGAAACATGCCAGCCAGTGTTTGAAGGTCGCCGTTGAGTTTGCCGCGTGAGGGCTAAGTTGCAGACACTCCGGCTTGATGCAGAGCTCCTTTCTTCAAATCTAGTCCAATAAATTGATGCACGATCAATAACTCTCGAAGTGAGATTGGAGTACAATTGAAGACTTTATTGGACTAGATGTTTCCCCCAGCAGCGCAGGTACAGAATGCAGCAGCTAGGGAGACACAGACGCTTATACTCCGCCTTACTGGGCGGAACCAGCAGGCAGGCTTCACCAATGGTCTTACAGTATCAGGTACCTCCAACACCAATGGTCTTACTGCATCGGGTACCTCTAACCCAGGTACCGTAATACCCCTAATACCGACTACTACATTTCGTTTAAAAGTATTCAGTGAACCCCAAAAGGCGAAGTCTTCCTGGAGAGGGTGGAACTTAGGAAGGTTCTCTGGTTTCAATTGATTAACGTGTTTGTTGAGAGAGGTGGTTGGTTTCAGTTTGGGTCTTGTGTGATTTACAGCTCATGGTGACGCCTTGGAAACTGCTCGCTGTTAAGGCAATTAAGGCTCAGGGAATTCCTGGAGAGCTGAGAAGGTGGTGGAAGGTAATTGGTTCAGTGTCAGGCAGGTAGGGCTCAGAGAAAGCCCTGGAAGCCATTTATATATCAGTGTAGCTGGGAAACTGGAGTTCCAACAAGCCCAGGGGCAGTGCCAGCATAGGGAAGCTAATGTTTAGTAAAATAATTGGAATTGTGCAGGTAATTAGAGGCGGAATTGCAGTTTTGTAAATCCGTGGAATACTGTCTCAGGGGAAGATATTGACCCATTTGGTGGTGAGCAGTCTTGATTAGTTTAGATTGTAGATTGTTTACTTTTCTGCCGTTGTACAGTTTATATTGTTTGTTTAAAACTGTGAAATTTTGTGACTTTATTTACTCAGTAAAGTTCTTTGGGCTTTCATTTCCTTTAGACAAACTTTTACTGGTCCCTAATTTAATCATAACACACATACACAAGAAATGAAATAGCATAATGTGAAAAGTGCTTGAAGTGATATTGACATGAGACAGTTAAGGTGGCTGACACCAGAGGGTCAACACCAACCCCACGTTACCCAACCAGCTTTATGCTTCATAGTGCCTCTACCAACCCCATTGAGATGGTGCCCCAGTAATCCTGTTGGAGGACAGATGACTGGACTGCTATGAGTGCTTGCATGACTATTTGACCACTGGTATCTGCAGTCGTAGTAGTAGCAGTCTGAACCCACATGGAAATAAGCTGGGATCTCACGACCTCCACTTGGGCTTCACCTGCTGCATTGGGGGACTTCTGCATGCGTTGCTTTGGAAGCTGAGTTCTCAGTCACGAGACTCTGCATCACGGTTGGGTCCACCGTCTTCTCACGGAATTGGGCTATGAATTCTTCCTGTGCCAAGTTGGAGCTGGAATTCGCCATGCTCTTTGACAGTGGCAACATGCTCCCTGGTAGGTCTGCCAATGCACCAAGTATTTCAGTGGGCATGTCCATCAACATTCTCCTCTACAGACTTCCGGTGGCAGCTATGAAGGAGTAGGTCACACATTTGGTGGATCCCGCTTGGGTCGGACCTTTTTCCCCGATTTTTTGTCGGATTTGATATGCAAAATTGATGGTGGCGGCAATTGTGAAGAGGAATCCTACATCAGTGCATGGAGAGGCGGACCAGAAGTGCTCGCAAAGGAAGAAATAGGCGAACAGAGAAGGCTTGGGCTGAAGCTGCAGCGGGAAAAAGCATGGCTGACCACCGGGGTCCTGGCTTGACGACCCAGAGGTCGACGGAGCAGCTGATGCAGTTCATGCAAGAGGGCTTCGCCAAGCAGAAACAGGAATGCTTGGACCCGATTAAGGAATCGATTGCGCGGCTGGAACGTAGATTGAATGCCCAAGACCGGGCGATCCAGAAAGTGGAGAAGGCGCTGGCTGAGCAGGAGGAACATCAAACAGCGGTGGAGTCGGAGGTGGGGATGCTGAGAGACCAGCAGAAAAGGCTCCTGGAGAAGGTGGAGGACTTAGAGAATAGGTCCCACTGGCAGAACTTGAGAATCGTTGGTCTCCCGGAGGGGTCCAAAGGAGCGGACGCTGGGGCATACATAGCGGGCATGTTCAAGAAGTTACTGGGGGATGGGATGTTCTCCCGACCCTTGGAGGTGGGCAGGGCTCACAGAGTACTTGCGAGGAAGCCGCATGTGGGGGACCCCCCTGAGGGCAATGGTGGTGAGATTCCACAGGTACTTGGACAAGGAGTGTATTTTACGGTGGGCCAGGCAGACATGGAGTTGTAAATGGGAGAATGGCATCCTGTGTATATACCAGGACCTGAGTGCGGATGTGGCCAGGAGAAGTGCAGGGTTCAACCACATAAAGTCGACCCTTTTGAAGAAAAAGGTTAAGTTTGGACTGCTCTATCCGGCCTGTCTTTGGGTCACATATGAGGAGCAACATTTTTACTTTGAGTCGCCCGAGGAAGCGATGGACTTTGCTAGAAGGAAAGGGCTGGTGGCGAACTGAGGTCTTTGGATAGCAGCGCTCATATTAAAAAGTTTCTTATTTTTTGGACGTTATTGGTAATGCCTTCTGTATTGTTTTGGGGCCTGCTGCAGAGTTGTGTGCATTAAAGTTTGCATTTGCTCTGATGGGGGATGGAGGTGTGAATGTTTGATGTCGGATCTTCGGTTTGATTTTTTTGATTTTTCTTTCGGGCAATTGTGTTGGGATTGTTTTTCTTTTGCATATGTGTGTCCAAGGGGGGGGGGGGGGGAACAATAGGTGGGAAAATGTCTGGTGCCATGGGCAGGGGTCACCAAGCTAGCTGGGTGGGCTAGCTCATGGAAGCGCAGTGTGGGGTGAGCAGATGTTATGCTTGTTGAAGGGGGTGGTTTGCATAGTGAAATGAAAACAAAAATGAAAATCGCTTATTGTCACAAGTAGGCTTCAAATCAAGTTACTGTGAAAAGCCCTTAGTCGCCACATTCCGGTGCCTGTTCGGCGTGCTGTTACTGGGGGGGGGGGGAGTGGGGGGAATGTTCTGATGACGGGATAGGGATTTTTGCTGTGGGACAAAAAGATCAGGGGCGGAGGCTGCCTGGGACGGGCCTGCGGATGCGCGGGGCGCGGTCTGGAGACTGGCCCAAGAAAGGTGATGGCTATTCGGCGGAGGGGGGGGGGAAAGCCCCCCAACCAGGCTGATCACATGGAACGTAAGAGGGTTGAATCGGCCGGTTTAAAGGGCACGCGTGTTCACACATTTCAGGGGACTGAAGGCAGACGTGGTAATGTTACAAGAGACGCACCTTAAAGTAACTGATCAGATTAGATTAAGGAAGGGATGGGTCGGACAGGTTTTTCACTCGGGACTGAATTCTAAGACTAGAGGGGTCGCAAACCTGATTAACAAGCGAGTGTTATTTGAGGCTGAGTGTGAAGGAGTTTTCTTTCTACTCGCACGTGCATAAAGTGACTTTTTAAATCCTGAACAGGGCTTTACTGACGAGGGTAGTGGACACTGGGTATTCAGCGATCACGTTCTCGGACAATGCCCTGCACTGGGTTGACCTACAGGTGAGCAAGGAGGGTCGCCAACGCCCACCCTGGAGACTGGATGTTGGACTTTTAGTGGATGAGGATGTGTGTGGGCGGCTGAGGAAATATATCCCGAACTACCTGGAAGTTAATGACACAGGGGAAGTCTCGGCTGCAATGGTCTGGTAGGTGCTGAAGGCGGTGGTTAGAGGGGAGCTGATCTCGATACGGGCCCACAGTGAGAAGGCGGACAAAGCAGAAACGGACCGATTGATAAGGAAATACTACAGGTCGACAGGAGTTATGCAGCGACCCCAGAGGCAGGGCTTTTAAGGGAACAATGGAGGCTTCAGGCAGAGTTTGGCATGTTAACTACAGGGAAGGTGGTGGAGTGGCTGAGGAAGGCGAGGAGGGGATTTATGAATATGGAGAGAAGGCCAGCCGAATGCTTGCACAGCAACTCAGAAAGAGGGAGGCAGCCAGAGAGATTGGAAAAGTAAGGGACGGGGGAGGGAACCTGGTCGGAGATTCAGCAGGGGTTAATAAGGCGTTTAAGGAGTTTTACAGCAGGTTGTATGAGTCGGAACCCCCAGCTGGGCTGGATGGGATGAGGCAATTCTTAGGGGGGGCTGAGGTTCCTGAAGGTGGACGGGGGGGTTGGTAGAAGGGCTGGGGGCCCCGATTGGGTTGGAGGAAATAGCAGAGGGTCTGAAGGCCATGCAGTTGGGTTAAGCCCTGGGGCTGGACGGGTACCCAGTGGAGTTTTATAAAAAGTTCTCTGGGATACTGGGGTCATTGCTGATGAGGACATTCAATGAGGCAAGGGAGAGAGGGACACTTCCCCCCCCGACGATGGCACAGGCCACTATCTCATTGATCCTGAAGCGGGACAAGGACCCGGAGCTATGCAGGTCCTACAGACCAATCTCCCTACTAAATGTAGACGCCAAACTGTTGGCCAAAATCTTGTCCACTAGGATTGAAGACTGCGTTCCGGACGTGATTGGGGAGGACCAGACGGGATTCGTTAAGGACAGGCAGTTGGTGGCCAACGTAAGAAGGTTGCTGAATGTGACCATGATGCCCCCAGAGGGTAGGGACGTGGACCTTACTGCACCTTACTAATGTACAGCGCCTTCTTCACCCGCTTGAAGGCAGCCCGCCTCCTCGCCAGCTCCACCGTAAAGTCCTGATATATGCGTATACCAGCTCCAGCCCACTGCACCACCCACTTCTGCTTTGCCCAGCACAGGACCTTCTCCTTCACACTGTACCTATAGAAACACAGTTACTACTCTTGGTGGCTCACTCTCCTTTGGTACAGGCTTCCACGACCGACAAGCCCGATCCAGTTCATATCGGGAGGGATCATCCCCCTCCCCCAATAGCTTCGCCAACATCGTAGCAAAATACTCAGTCGGCCTCGGGCCTTTCACTCCTTCGTACAGACCCACAATCCTCAGATTCTGTCGCCTGGATCTGTTTTCTAAGTCGTCCATTTTGCCTCGCAGACCCTTGTTGATCTCTATCACCTTCCGCATCTCCTTCCCTATGCTCCCGCACCTCCGCCACTGCGCTCTTTACAACCACCCTCACATGGGCAATCGCCTCATCCACCAGCACTTTAAATACCGCCCCCATCTCCTTCCTCATCGCCTCCATGTGTTTTGTGAACTGCCTTTCGAGTTCCATGGCCATCGCCTTAGTCATTTCTTCAGCCGTGGGCAATGAGGCCTCCCCTGGTGCCCCAGCCTCCACTTTTCTTGCCGTCCCCATGGTGACCTTTCCACTCCCCGACAGACTTTCAGCCGCTTTTTTCACAGCCGATTTTTTACTTATTTTCGACATTTCCCTTCACTGTGCCTTCTCCCTGCTTTTGCCGCCTCCGTTGCCCCTGGGACCGGGCGTTAAACCCCGAAATTGCCGTTCCCGAACGGGAGCCCTCCAATGTGCGGCTGCCTCCCGCCCGCCGTCACCGGAAGTCCCCCTTTGAGCTTGAATACTCTTTATAATTTCCTTCTAGCCTGGCTGTGGCTCAGTCAAGCCCAGTGACCCACCACGTGTTGATTCCAACTCCTTAATATCTTCTAAATTATGTGCAGTACCAGTAACAGTGCTAATGGCTGTACGTTTCGGTGCTCTGGGGTGTGTCCTCTCCCTTCAGAGTTCACTGGCTGTCCAGGTTGCCAACCTCGGGTATCTGAAAGGAAATATGCAGAGGGAGAGGGTTGAAGTGAGGAAATGGTGAGGGATTGAAAGCAAGCCGTCCATGGTCACACCATCTGAAGGATGAATTTCATGCAATAGGATGAGGGTGAAGTGAGATTTTGAGACCGGCCATGATACTGAAAAATACATTCAGCATCAATGTTCTCAGTGACTTCAGGTGCAATGGGCTCAGTCACCGTTGGCCTTATGACATGTGGCACCATCTATTCTGGGGGTTCAGCTGATGGAGGCATGCCTGTTCCTTGCCACTTCTCTGTTTCTCCCTAAGGTGTCTAACCTCATCCTGCAAGAGGCAGGGATTTGGATTGGATTGGATTGGATTCTGTTTATTGTCACGTGTACCGAGGTACAGTGAAAAGGATTTTTCTGCGAGCAGCTCAACAGATCATTAATTACATGAAAAGAAAAGGAAATAAAAGAAAATACATACTAGGGCAACACAAGGTACACAATGTAACTACATAACAGTGGCATCGGGTGAAGCATACAGGGGTGTAGTGTTAATGAGGTCAGTCCATAAGAGGATCATTTAGGAGTCTCGTAACAGCGGAGAAGAAGCTGTTTTGGAGTCTGTTCATGCCTGTTTTCAGACTTTTGTTTCTCCTGTCCGATGGAAGAAGTTGGAAGAGTGAGTAAGCCAGGTGGGAGGGGTCTTTGATTATGTTGCCCACTTTCCCCCGGCAGCGGGAGGTGTAGACGGAGTCAATGGATGAGTGGCAGGTTTGTGTGATGGATTGGACTGTGTTCACAATTCTCTGAAGTTTCTTGCGGTCCTGGGCCGAGCAGTTGCCATACCAGGCTGTGATGAAGCCAGATAGGATGTTTTCTATGGTGCATCTGTAAACGTTGGTATGAGTTCATGTGTACGTGCCGAATTTCCTTAGTTTCCTGAGGAAGTATAGGCATTGTTGTGCTTTCTTGGTGGTAGCATCGACGTGGGTGGACCAGGGCAGATGTTTGGAGATGTATACCCCAAGGAATTTGAAACTGCTAACCATCTCCACCTCGGCCCCATTGATGCTGACAGGGATGTGTACAGTACTTTGCTTTCTGAAGTCAATGACCAGCTCTTTAGTTTTTCTGGCATTGAGGGAGAGATTGTTGTCACTGCACCACTCCACTGGGTTCTCAATCTCCCTTCTGTATTCTGACTCATCGTTATTCAAGATCCGGTCCACTATGGTTGTATCGTCAGCAAACCTGTACATGGAGTTGGAACCAAATTGTGCCACGCAGTTGTGTGTGTACAAGGAGTATACTAGGGGGCTAAGTACGCAGCCTTGTGGGGCACTGGTATTGAGGACTATTGTGGAGGAGGTGTTGTTGTTTATTCTTACTGATTGTGGTCTGTGGACTAGAAAGTCGAGAATCCAGTTGCAGAGTGAGGAGCCAAGTCCAAGGTTTTGGAGCTTTGATATGACCTGTGAGTGTGCTAAGTACTCTGATAATGTGCCTGATGCACTATCAATTACGATGAGACGAGAGTAGAATGTAATCGAGGCTTTATTACACAGAGATGTGTGGCCTCCTAAAGCAGCTGACAAAATGGCTGCTGTTCGGAGAGCACAGCTATTTATACTCCGCCTACAGCGCGGAGCCAGCAGGCAGGGATCTAACCCCGTACCTGTAGTACAGGGACCTTACCGTAATACCAGTATATACAATATAATACAATAGTGGTGACTACCACATTCACCCCCTGTTAAAAATGAGTCCAGTGGGGGTGGTGGAAAACTATATACATACAGATTGCTTCTAAAATTTACAGAGAAGGTTACAAATTTAGACGATCCGGCGCCTTGATCTGTCGTCAAGAGTGCCGTAGTGCTGGTGGCGACTCAGGCGTCGGCTTGGTCTTCGGTGACTCCGGGAGCATGTCTAAATCCTCTTCCTCCCCGGATGGGAGCAAGGGGAGGACAGATCATCCTGGAGCGGGGGCTGCGGTGGGGTGCGCCGGGGGAAGGGAGGGTGGCACCGGGGCGGGGGTGGGGGGCATGTGGGGACCCAGCTGGTGCCAGGTCCTGAGGGAGACTGTGCCTTGGCGGCTGCCAGGGTACGCTACGTAGGCGTACTGCGGGTTGGCGTTGAGTAGCCGGACCCTCTCAACCAACGGGTCTGCCTTGTGGAGTCGCACGTGTTTACGGAGGAGAACGGGTCCTGGAGCTGCCAGCCACGTTGGGAGCGAAACCCCGGAGGTGGACTTCCTGGGGAAGGCAAAGAGACGTTCATGGAGGGTTTCATTAGTCGCGGTGCACAGGGGCGACCGAATGGAGTGAAGTGCGTCAGGGAGGACCTCCTGCCAGCGGGAGGCTGGGAGATTCCTGGACTGTAGGGCCAGCTGGACGGCCCTCCAGACTGTCTCATTCTCCCGCTCCACCTGCCCGTTTCCCCTGGGGTTGTAGCTAGTCAACCCCAGCTGCTCGAGGCAATGCCCCTGTTGAGCAGGTACTGGCGCAGCTCATCGCTCATGAATGAGGATCCCCGGTTGCTGTGGACGTAGGCGGGGAAACCGAACAGAGCGAAGATGGTGTTGAGGACTTTGATGATGGTGGCAGACGTCATATCGGGACGGCAAAGGAGAATCGGGAATATTCGTCAACCACACTGAGAAAGTACGTGTTGAAGTCGGTGGAGGGGAGGGGCCCTTTGAAGTCTACGCTGAGGTGTTCAAAGGCGCGGGAGGCCTTCACAAGGCGTGCACGGTCTGGATGGTTGAAGTGCGGTTTACACTCCGCCCAGACCTGGCAGTCTCCGGTGACAGCCCTGACTTCCTCGATAGAGTAGGGCAGGTTGTGGGCCTTATTGAAGTGGTAGAAATGGGTGACTCCTGGGTGACAGAGATTGTCGTGAAAGATCTGGAGTCGGTCCACTTGTGCGCTGGCACATGTACCTCAGGATAGGGCATCGGGGGGCTCGTTGAGTTGTAGGTGGAGAGCTCGAACCTCCACCTCAAGATTTTATCATTTTTGATCTTGCCCCGCTGTGTGTTGTTAAACATGAAGGCAACCGACCATTGGTCAGTGAGGAGAGTGAATCTCCTGCCGGCCAGGTAATGCCTCCAATGGCGCACAGCTTCAACAATTGCTTGGGCCTCCTTTTCGAAGGAGGAGTGCCGAATTTCGGAGGCCTGGAGGGTGAGGGAAAAGAATGCCACGGGCATCGCTCTCGACTTGGAAGGGGAGCGTCTCGTCTCGTCGACCGCTTGCGTCGTAGCCTTGACGATGTCGGCCTTGATACGGTTGAAGGCCTGATGAGCCTCGGCCGTCAGTGGGAAAGCAGTGGATTGAATGAGTGGGCGGGCCTTGTCCACAAAGTCTGGGACCCACTGGGCGTAATACAGAAAGAACCCCAGCATTGTTTGAGGGCCTTGGGGCAGTGGGGCAGGGGGAGTTCCATGAGGGGGCGCATGCGATCGGGGTCGGGCCCCAGAACTCTGTTCTGAACCATATAACCGAGGATGGTGATGCGCAAACAATTGCACACAGAAACACAAAACGGTACAAAAGAGGCTTTATTACCGTGAGATGTTATTCCCTCAACTGCAACTGTAGAATGGCAGCTCAGGAGAGCTTATGAATATTTATACTGCTCCCTGTGGGCGGAGCTAGCTGGCAGGGGCTTACCGGCAAACCTGTAATAGCAGGTACTATTGTACATCCCCTAATAGAGGCACACACATATATACAGTGGTGGATCACCACAGATGGTTAATCGGTTCATGCTGAACACACACTTCTCCTTGTTGTAAGTTAGGTTGAGGAGTTTGGTGGTGTGGAGAAATTTGGAAAGGTTCGTGTCGTGGTCCTGCTGGTCGTGGCCGCAGATGGTGATGTTGTCCAGGTACGAGAAAGTGGCCAGCAGTCTATACCGGTCGACCATTCGGTCCATCTCCCATTGGAAGACCGAGACCCCGTTGGTGACGCCGAAGGGAACCCTAAGGAAATGGTAAAAGCGGCCGTCCGCTTCAAATGCGGTGTACTGGCGGTCCGCCTTACGGATGGGGAGCTGGTGGTAGGCAGATTTCAGGTCTACTGTTGAGAAGACCCGGTACTGTGCAATCTGATTGACCATATCAGATATACCTGGGATGGGGTACGCGTCAAGCTGCGTGTACCGATTGATGGTCTGACTGTAGTCAACAACCATCCTGTTTTTCTCCCTGGTTTTCACCACTACCACTTGGGCTCTCCAGGGACTGTTACTGGCCTCGATAATACTTTCCTGTAGCAGCCGCTGGACCTCAGATCTGATGAAGGTCCTGTCCTGGGCGCTGTACCGTCTGCTCCTGGTGGCGACGGGTTTGCAATCCGGGATTAGGTTTGCAAAAAGGGAAGGCGGGACGACCTTATGGGTCACGAAGACGCAAACAGTAAGGGGTGTTAAGGGCCCGCCAAATTTCAGGGTTAGGCTCTGGAGGTTGCACTGGAAGTTCAGGCCGAGTAGCAAGGCAGCGCAGAGGTTGGGGAGGACGTAGAGCCGGAAGCCACTGAACTCTACACCCTGGATGGTGAGGGTGGTGATGCAGTAACTCCGGATAGCCACAGAGTGGGATCCGGAGGCCATGGAGATTCTTTGGTTAGCGGGATGTACCACGAGTGAGCAGCGCCTTACCGTATCGGGGTGGATGAAGTTCTAAGTGCTCCCGGAGTCCAGAAGGCAGGATAGCTTGTGCCGGTCGACCTTCACCTTTGTCGAAGCGGTTGCAAGGTTGTGCGGTCGAGAATGGTCGATCGTGACCGAGGAGAGACGCAGCTGGTCGTTGACGGTTGCAGGCAATGAGCGGCCTGATGAGGTTCCCGAAGGGCAGGGGTCCTGAGGCGGGTAAGATGGCGGCGCCCACGGGCCGCACGTGTCCTGGGGAAGGCAAGATGGCTGCACCCACGGGCCGCACGTGATGTGAGTAGAGCAAGATGGCTGCCCCCACGGGCCGCACGTGGTCTGAGGAGGGGAAGATGGTGGCGCCCACTGGCTACACGTGGGGGGTGCCGGGACAATAGTGCCGATTGAGCGGGCCTGGCACACTGCAGCAAAATGTCCCTTCTTGCCACAGGCCTTGCAGAGGGTGCTCCATGCCGGGCAGCGCTGCCGGGGATGTTTTGTCTGTCTGCAGAAGTAGCATTTGGGTCCCCCGGGGTTGGTTGGCTGCCGCGCGGCACAGGCTTGGGGTTGGCTGAGGGGGGGTCGCTGCTGGGGTCCACGATGGGGTGACCGCTGGCAGGGTCCACGATGCACAGGGGGAGTGGGCCGTGCGGTCGGGAGCATAAGCCTTTACGTTGTGTGAGGCAGCCGTAAGCGAGAGCGCTAGTTTCTTGGTCGCCGCAATGTCAAGCATGGCCCCTTCTAAGAGGCGCTACCGGATGTAGTCAGACCCTATGTCCGTAATGAATGTGTGTCTCATCAGCAGGTTTGAATGTTCAGTGGCCAAAACAGCCTGGCAGTCACAGTCTCTCACCAGGGTGAGCAGGGCACACCAGGAATCTTCCACAGACTCACCGGGAAGTTTGTGCCGCATGGACAGGAGGTGCCTGGCGTAGATCTTGTTGGTCCGCTGTGCGTAATTCTCCTTCAGTAGCACCATGGCTTCTGCGTAGGTCGGCGCATCCTGGACGAGGGGAAAAACGTTGGAGCTCAGCCGCGTGTACAGAATCTGGAGCATCTGTGCTTCTGGGATTGGGTCTGGCGCAGACCCAATGTAAGCTTCAAAGCAAGCTAGCCAATGTTCAAAGTCTTTTTTGGCGTTGTCTGCTTGAGGATGCAGCTGCAGGTGATCCGGCTTGATGCGGAGGTCCATCTCTGAAAAACTCAGTGTAATAAATTGATGGACTATCAATTACGCAAAGACGAGAGTATGATGTAATCAAGGATTTATTACACTGAGGTGTGTGGCCTCCTACAGCAACTGATGAAATGGCTGCTGTACGGGGAGCACACATATTTATACTCCACCTATTGGGCGGAGCCAGCAGGCGGGGATCTACCCCCATACCTGTGGTACAGGGGTCTTACCGTAATACCAGTATATACAATATAATACAACAGTGGTGACTACCACAGTGCCTGCCATAGATGAATAGCTGGAGACACGTGCATGAGTATTTACAAAAATGTAGGGGTGAGGCAGAGCATCTGCACGTAAGGCATACGTCCTGATTGCTGGTGAGATTCATTGGGATGTGGTGCATTGAGCAGCTTAACAGGACGATAGTGAGATGCATGGGAGATTTAATTAAAAAAAAATTCATTTCTTGGATGTTAGGCAGGCACTTCTTGCCCATCTCTAGTTGCCCTTCAGAAAGTGGTGGTGAGTTGCCTTCTTGAATTGCTGTCCCTGACAAAATGCGTTCTGAAATCATGAGAAAGCACCTTTCTAATAAAACTCTTGTTTCTTTTGCATCTTCATGACCTGCAAGCCTGTACTTTAAATACACCACAATATGATGTGTGTGTCTATATGTGCTTGTGTGTATTCATGTGTGTGTGTTCATGTATGTGTGTTCATGTGTGTGTGTATGTATGTGTGTGTATGAGTGTGCATATATGTGTATATGCATGTGCGTATCTGTGCGTTTATGTGTGAATGCATGTGTGTGTATATCTGTGTTAATATCTGTGTGTGCATATATGTGTGTAAGTGTATCTATGTTATATTCCTTTAAAGGACTGTCCATCTGATGAGGAGTTCACACCTCAAACAATAACATAGATCTTGTTACGGCAATGCTATCAGACTTTCCAGAATTTTAATTCCTCTTTTGTGTTCCTTTGTGCAGTAGATAGCCAATCTCCTATTTGTGGAAAAGCAAAAAACCATGTTTGCTGGAAATTTGAAATAAACCGAAAATGCTGGAAATATTCAAAGTTCTGGCGAAAAGTCATTGACCTGAAACATTTGCCTCTCTGTTGATATTGTCAGGTTTGTTGCTTATTTCCATCATTTTCAGTTTTTATTGGTAACGTGGTGGCACAGTGGTTAGCACATGGCTAACCTGGATTCGATTCTAGAGATTGTCTGTGTGAAGCTTTGACAAAGGGCCTACAAAATTATGAGGGGCATAGACAGAGTGGATAGTCAGAGACATTTTCCGAGGGTAGAGGGGTCAATTACTAGGGGGCATAGGTTTAAGGTGCGAGGGGCAAGGTTTAGAGGAGACGTATGAGGTAGGTTTTTTACCCAGAGGGTAGTGGGTGCCTGGAACTCACTGCTAGAGGAGATGGTGGAAGCCGAGACGATAGTGACATTTAAGGGGCATCTTGACAAATACATGAATAGGATGCAAATAGAAGGATACGGCCCCAGGAAGTGGAGAAGATTTTAGTTTAGATGGGCAGCATGGTCGGCGCAGGCTTGGAGGGCTGAAGGGCCTGTTCCTGTGCTGTACTTTTCTTTGTTCTTGTCATCTGGACTCGAAATGTTAGCTCTTTTCTGTCCCTACAGTTGCTGCCAGACATGCTGAGATTTTCCAGCATTTTCTCTTTTGGTTATGGAATGCTCTCCTTTATTGGCAAAGGTATATACTATAAAAGTAAGGATGTAATGCTGGAATTGTATAAAACACTGGTGAGGCCATAACTGGAGTATTGTGTGCAGTCCTGGCCACCACATTACGGGAAGGGTATAGTTGCACATTACTGGAGAGAGTGCAGAAGAGGTTTACAAAAATGTTGCCAGGGCTAGAGAAGTGTAGCTATGAGGAGAGATTGGATAGGAAGGCTGAGGGGTGATTTGATTGAAGTATACAAAATTATGAGGGGAAAAGATAGAATGGACAGGATAAAATTGTTTCCCTTGGCAAAGAATTCTAGAACCTGGGGACATAGATTCAAGATAAGTGGCAAAAGGTGTAGAGGGGACATTAACATAGAACAGTACAGCACAGAACAGGCCCTTCGGCCCTCGATGCTGTGCCGAGCATTGTCCGAAACCAAGATCAAGCTATCCCACTCCCTGTCATTCTGGTGTGCTCCATGTGCCTATCCAATAACCGCTTTAAAGTTCCTAAAGTGTCCGATTCCACAGCAGGCAGTCCATTCCACACCCTAACCACTCTCTGAGTAAAGAACCTACCTCAGACATCCCTCCTATATCTCCCACCCTGAATCTTATAGTTATGCTCCCTTGTAACAGCTACATCCACCCGAGGAAATAGTCTCTGAATGTCCATCCTATCTATCCCCCTCATCATCTTATAAACCTCTATTAAGTCGCCTAGCCATGAGGAAGAACGTTTTTACGCAGAGGGTAGTGAGTGTTGGGAATTCGCTGCCCGAGTTGGTGGTGGAGGCAGAGACTCTAAACTCTTTAAAAAAATGTACCTGGATCCTCACGTTAAGTACTGTAAACTAAACGGGTATGGACCGAGTGCAGGAAGCTGGGATTAGAAAGGGCACCTAGGTGTCCTCGGGCTGGCATGAACAAGATGGGCCAAATGTCATCCTTTTGTGCTGT
The DNA here is from genome assembly GCF_902713615.1 of Scyliorhinus canicula. Classification (NCBI taxonomy): domain Eukaryota; kingdom Metazoa; phylum Chordata; class Chondrichthyes; order Carcharhiniformes; family Scyliorhinidae; genus Scyliorhinus; species Scyliorhinus canicula. The sequence goes on from NC_052152.1 coordinate 176,313,583, forward strand.
AACTTTTCAATGGTTCTATGGAATCTTGGCTACTAACTATGTGTTGATACATCGTCCTTTACTGTTTTGGCAACTAGCATGGCTATCAAACATCCCAGTCTTCTCCCTTCCCTCAGCACTTTATCCAAATGGTCACTTTTCAGATATGAATATGGACAGTACATGCTCTCAGGCCAGCTGACATTGAGAAACATTTAAAAAAAAATTTAGAGTGCCCAATTTCTTTTTTCCAATTAAGGGGCAACTTAGTGTGGGCAATCCACCTACCCTGCACATCTTTGGGTTGTGGGGGTGAAACACATTCAAACATGGGGAGAATGTGCAAACTTCACACGGACAGTGACCCAGAGCCGGGATCGAACCTGGGACATGGCGCGTGAGGCGGCAGTGCTAACCACTGCGCCATCGTGCTGCCCATTGAGGGATATTTATAGCTGTGCTGAACCAGTCATCCAGTGTACATGTGTGCAGCTTTTCAGAAGGAACTGTCACTTAGCAGTCAGGAGTAGGAAACGTGGCTGTTTCTCTCCTCTCCAGCGGTGCCTGTTGACATTGAGGCTAATTGTTGGCTAGCTATATTTAAATTAGTGGTTTAATGATCATGGGAAATGAGAGCAGCTCATTTACGTACTTCACTGTTCTCCGTTTAATCACTTTACAGCTCATCTTCTTTGTCACTGGTCACGTCTCTCCACAGATGCTGTGCCTAACTTGCTGATTGTTCCTACCATTTCCTGATTTTGTTTTTAAATTCTCAGCATCTGTAGTGTGTTGTTTGTAAAACTCTCAGTCTCCCTTGTGAAGTGGTTAAGGGGAAGACAGGTTACCTCAAACATGGCGGAGCCAGGTGTCCCGGAGCCAGGAAATGTAGTTCCTGGGCCGATTTAAGTGATTGCCAGATGCCTGTGACAGAGGAATGTCGACTCTTCCTCCCCTGTTCACCAAATCCGTTCCTTCTTTCAAATTTAAGACAGACATTGGCAGGTTCAATGTAACAACCTTGTTCAACAGGCTGCTTGTAGAACTGAGAGACACAATCTGGTTGCGGCTTTGGGGGTCTTGCCTGCTGTCTGGAGGAAGGCCTGCCAAACAACAAGCCAGGCAATGTGAGGCCTTCCCCTGGAATTGTGACCACGGGGGCGGATGATGCGCCTACCTAGAGCTGCTTGACAATCAGAAGCTGGTCGATTTTGTGTTCAGCAGCACCATTGGGGATGCGGCGGAGTCCAAGGATTGTGGAGTAAACCACACCACATGTAATTAATGTTCGGGGCATGGGGGTTTCATGGGAGGGGGATCGCGGGCAGAAGGGTACATGGTATTCGCAGCAAGAGCGGGTGGGGCTGTGGGTTCTCGGTGTGACCCCCCTTCCTTATATCTAGTCTCTCAGTCAGGCACTGAATCCCTTTTGTCGAAGGTCCAACTCCCGGGGGTGACAAGCTGACTGCACAGATTTCACCTGCCGCGCATGCCTCATGGTGACATACCCTCCTGCAGCTAGGTTAATACTAGCAGCAACGGGATGAGGCCCTTAAGTGGTCATTAATTATCCAGTTAAGGGCCTCCATGGCATCTGGGTGGGGAGGTCAACCATGCGCCTTCCCACCCAGAACCTAATCCTAAGGAAGTGGGATGGTGGCGGGCTTCCGGTACACTGTTAACCCTCCGAAATCAATGCCCTTCCCGCATCCAAGCTCACCACCAGTGAGAGCAGAAGATTCCGGCAAAGTTGGCAACTGTTGAGGGCAACAATGCTGAAACTTGGGGTGAAATTCTCCTTTTAGGAGATATAGGGCACGATTCTCCGTAAAGATTTCTAAGTATTGTAGCGAGCGGAAATTGCCACAAACTTCCCGGCGCTCAGCCCAGCGAAGCCGGCAACGCTATTCAAAGTTAATTGGTCCACTTCACAAGGCCTCACAGGCTTCTCGCCGCAAATTAAGGCACGCCAGCTGATTCGCCGGGACTGCGCCCACCAGCCCTCCCCCCCCCCCCCCCCCCCTCCCCCCACTAACAAGGTCAAGCAGCACTTGCTCAGCCAACTCCAGCCAGCTCACAGCAATGGCACCGAGGAGACCAGCCCCAAGATTCGGGCATGCTAACCTGGGGAGGTTGTGAGATGCAGTGGAGGCCAGGAGGGATGTCTTGGCCCCCAGGAGGGTTAGCCATAGGGCAGCCAGTGCTGCCTGGGTCGAGGTGGCAGCAGCAGTGAGACCGGGGAGTGTGTCCAGGAGGACTGGCCTCTAGTGCAGGAACAACGTCAATGACCTAAACCGGGCAGCATGAGTGAGTGGACACCAATCCCCCCCAATCGGAGGACCTTTCAAACGTGAGTTGTTATTGCCTTACTGACTGACCAATCCCTCCCACTGACCACATGTCCATTCTCCCGCAGGTCCTCCAGCCGATGGTGCCGGCCTATCCCAGGTGGCACCCGCTCCAGCCTCCCAGGAAACCACCTCGGAGGAGAGCTCCGAGGAAGATACCTAATAGTCGCGGCACAGCTCTCATCCCTGGGTAAACCTGTTCCACAGGCTCAGCATCAGGCTGGGACACAGCTGGGTCCTGGGATCCAGCAGACCACCAACTGCTGTCTCACCTGGGGGATCCTGCCTCCACAATCTGGTGAGCACCACACAGCAGCAGTGTGTGCTCACCAGATTGTGCCCCGGAAGCCTGACCACTAACATTTTCTACCGAGGTGTGTGTATCTGCGCTGGTGGAGGATGGGGATGATGGTTGTGCCGCTACTACTCCCGTCCTGGTCGACCATCCCCCCCAGGAAGCCCAACAGTCTTCAACGGTTTTTTGATGTTTCTTAAGTCTCCAACTCCCCCTCCATGGCGCCCAGTCCATGGGCGGGATTCTCCGACCCCACGCAGGGTCGGAGAATTGGCGGGAAGCGGCGTGATTTCCGCTCCCGCAGGTCTCCTAATTCTCCCGCCGGTAAAAAACCGGCGTTGTGCAAATCCCGCCGGCAGCCTGTGAAAACAGCTGGCGCCGGCGGGATTTCATTTTTTTAAAACTCACCTTTAAATCTCCGGCCCGGATGGGCCGAAGTCCCGCCGCTGGGAGGCCTTCTCCCGCCGCCGAGGTGTACACCACCTCAGAAACGGCGGACTCAGCGGCGCGAGCGGGCCCCCGGGGTCCTGGGGGGGGCGGGGGGCGATCGGACCCGGGGGGGTGCCCCCACGGAAGCCTGGCCCGCGATCGGGGCCCCCCGCTCACTCCGCGGGGCAGTGCCGTGGGGGCACTCTTTCTCCTTCCGCGCCGCCACGGCCTCCGCCATGGCGGACGCGGAGGAGAACCCCGCATCGCGCATGCGCCGGCAGTGAGGTCAGCGGCCAGCTGCCGCTGACGTCACTGCCGGCGCATGCGCCGACCGCCGAAAGCCTTTCGGCCAGCCCCGCTACCGACTGCGCCGGGTGTTTGCGCCAGTCTACCGGTGCAAACTGCTCCGGCGCGGGGCTGGCCCCCAAAGGTGGGGAGAATTCCCCACCTTTGGAGGAGGCGCGACCCCTGAGTGGTTGGCGCCACTCCCCTACGCCGGCACCCTCCGTCACGCCGGGTAGGGGAGAATCCCGCCCCATATTTTTGCAAATACTTGTCGTAATTCACCCCCGTGAGACGTTCGCCCGAGAGGAGCGGAGTATCACGGAAGGTCGGAGCATACAGTGTTCAACCCGCTAATCACATTTAAATGCAGGCAAATTATGGTTTTGCATGCCGCTGTTTGTTTTCGCCACCTGTGAGGAATCGGAGCATGGCGACCGAATCGGTGCCGGGCGCGGACCTCGATTCTGGCCAGATGCCCGATTCTCCGCCAGGTTGCAGTTTGCGTTGGCGGCGTCAAAGGCTGAGATTTTTGCCCTTGATATCTGTAAATAGAGTCCTAAACCGTTGAAAATATGCTGGGAACAGCAAAGTAGACACTGGGGAAAGAAGAAGTCTAAACAAACAACACATTCAGCTTTCCAAAAACATTGGCCTAGAATTTCCCCAAAATGTCTTTTAAACCTGTTGCACTTTTATAAAATGCGTGGTATCTACTGATGGCCTCCAGAGGGAGGTACACACATGTTTACAGGCTCTGCTTATTTGCATTGATATCGTTGTTGGCCAGGGTAGTGTCCTAGGCACAACCACCTTCAGTTGATTCATAAATGCCATACCCTCCATCACAAGGTCAGAAATGGGGATGTTTGATCATTGCATGCTCATTCACGATTCTTCAGCTACTGAACCAGTGCATACCCACATGCAGCTGGACAATATTCAGGCTTGGGCTGACAAGTGGCAAATAACATTCAAACCACACAAGTGCCAGACAATGACTTTCTCCAACAGGAGCATATCTAAGCATCTGCTCATGACATTCAATAGCATTACCATCTCCGAAAACCCCACCATCAATCTCATGGAGGTTACCATTGACCTAAAACTTAACTGGACCAGCCATATAATCTGCAAGGGCAGGTCAGACACTGGGAATTTTGTGGTGAGTAACTCAATTCCTGATTCCACCATCTACAAGGCACAAGTCAGAGGTATGATGGAATACCCCCCACGAGCCCAAAGGAATGTTACTCCAACATGCTCAAGAAGCTCATCATTCAGGATAAAACATTCCGCTGATTTGTCACCCTATCTACCACCTTCAACATTCACTCCTTCCATGACCAATTTTGTAGTTGCAGTATATACTGCACTGCACCTGCTCACCCAGGATGAACACGTATATCGAAAAAGACAAGGCCAACAGGGGAACACCATCACCTGCAGTTTCTCCTGCAAGCCACCATCTCACTTGAGCAGCGACATTGCTTTTCTGACACTGTTACAGTGACTCCCTCCCGAGCAGCACTGTGATCTACCGACACCACGTGGACTGTGGCAGTTCAAGAAGCAAAATACTGCAGGTACTGGAAATCCGAAATAAAACCAGAAAATGCTGGAAAACTCAACAAGTTTGCAGCACCTGTGGAGAGAGACGCAGCAAATAAATGGGTAATAAATTTTGGCCTTGCCAACGATGCCCACATGCCATGAAAGAATAACAAAATGTCATGGTTGAACTACCTGGAAACCTCTGTGCAGCATTTAAAAAGAATACAGCCTCAATCCAGGACTAACTGAGGAGACATGTAGATAATTGAGCAACAGTTCTTGGCACTTTTATTTCGGGCCCCAAGAGGCTCACTGCAAGTCTTAGCAATATTTTTATTGGACTTGTAAAAAATGTTGAATGCTCAAGAACCATCTGTGCCTCGAAGGTCGCAGGGCATGGTGCAAAATAAAAGTAGAATAATTACAATTCAAACGCCTGGAGGGTTCTCAAAGCAGGAGAAGCAGACTCCTGTACATGGATACCACCAAGCCAACCAGAAAGGTCACTGACTGCAAATGCCTTACCCAGCGATTGCTGAAAACGCTACAAAATGTTCCACACCCTTAACAGGGCATGCTAGGCAACACACTGTGAAGCTTTGCTTCAGAAGTAAAAGCTGGGAAATCAGACATAAAATAGAATACTGGAAATATTCAGTGGACCTGGAGTCCACCCACAAACAGTGGACCCTTTCCCCCGTCTTCAGAATCCTTGTCCACCTTGAATTCTCCTCTCCAATCCGCGCAAGGTTTTTTTAATTGAGAATATCTCAAAAGTCATCTGCTCTCCTCACTCACTTTTACCTATCACCCTGTGATATCACATTGGCGAGGTTTGCAACAGCTTTACAAAGATGGGAGCCAGTCGAGGGATCCCTGCTGGGGGCGCCAATAAACTCTAGTCCCCGGGGTGGGGACTAGTCGCATGCCAACAGTCGCATGCCTGGGCACTGCCCACTGACACTGCTCCCAGCACGGGGTGGTATTGCGAGGTTGGGGGTGTCATAATATACACCAGTATATCATGGTGCAGACACACACTGATGGACACACACAGGGACCAATCAACATGTACAACCCCGCAGCCAATCACCAGTTAGAATACACACACTATAAAGGCAGAGGGCACCACGGTTCCTGTTCATTCTGGGTGCTGCCTCTGAGTGTAACAAGAACTCATCCAGCCCAGCACAGACTCACACCACGTGCTGAGAGAATCAATTGGCTCGGACAAGGCTTAGGTCTCTAGTTTAAGTTACCATCATTTAGACCCACAGTCATCGTGTGTTAGTTAGTTAGAAGTAGTTAATAAAATTGAGTTGAACCTTCATCAGTGTTGGAAGTGTCTGTTCATCTCTCAAGTCTACAATAGCCAACACTTCATTGGGTGGGGGGTGGGGGGGGGGGGGGGGGGGGTGGGTGGAGAAAGCATCCAATACCTTTGTGGCAGAGCGTTGGGGCTGGGGACAGACTCACCCTCTTTTCCATGATGCATGCTTACCACATGTATGGGCTCATTTCATGAGTGCGCCATCAGGTTGAATGTGTTGCATCAAATATGAAAATCACATGCAACCATGAGCAAAATAGAATCTTAGAATAGAATTATAAGGCGTGTTTTAACCCAGTCAAAATCCATCCACTTGCACAGTTAAAACAGGGCCCAAAGAGTCATACATCTGTTTGTATGATGTTCATGTTGGTTAGTTGTCAATCCAGAAGAATTACAGAACTGGTAACGCTCAAATGCTAAGCGTGACACATTTCCTTAGGACTGGTGGCCCTGAATACCTGTTTTTAATGCTGCTGACCTTCTTAGGATAAAGGAGCTCCCTCTTCTAACATACTGCTCTGTGATTCCAGTCATGACTTCAGCTTTTATCTATGCCTGCTGCTTTCATTTTCAGCTGCAGTTATCATGGTGTCAATATTTTACACATTGCTATTGCCAGTCAGCACATGTGAAAAACACCAGGACCCACTTTGCACCTGGTTTTAAAGGGGTATTGACAGTACTATTCGGATTTTAATATGACAGAGCAACCATTCTCCCGAAACTGGGTCCACAAATTGGACAGCACGGTAGCACAGTGGGTAGCACTGTTGCTTTACAGCTCCAGGGTCCCAGGCTCAATTGCCAGCTTGGGTCACTGTGCAAAGTCTACATGTTCTCCCTTGTCTGCGTGGGTTTCCTCCAGGTGCTCTGGTTTCCTCCCACAATTCCCGAAAGACATGCTGTTAGATAATTTGGACATTCTAAATTCTCTCTATGTACCCGAACAGGTGCCGGAATGTGGCGACTAGGGGCTTTTCACAGTAACTTCATTGTAGTGTTAATGTATGCCTACTTGTGACAATAAAGATTATTATTATAATATAAAATCAAATCATAACATTGGAGGGAAGTGGTGACCCATAGTCCAGGTAAACTGAGGAGAGTCCTTTCTCCTCTAGCCTTTGTTATTTCATTTAAAAGAAACTTTGGTGTTTTCTCTTTAATTATATAAAAATTAGTTTTTTTTTAAAGATAATTTCCACTTGCAGAAACAATATATAAAGCCAGGAAGAGTTGCTGTTCGTTATGGTTCATCCCAGTGCATCTATAAATATACAAATTCTTCCAAGTACTTCATCATATGATCTAGGCTGATCCACTGGTAGAGTTCTTTTTAAAAAAATTTATAGTACCCAATTCATTTTTTCCAATTAAGGGCCAATTTAGCGTGGTCAATCCACCTACCTTGCACATCTCTCTCAGCAAGTCTGGCAGCATCTGTAGGGAGAGAAAAGTGCTTACGTTTCGAGTCCGATGACTCTTTGTCAAAGCTTTGTCAGCTTTGTCGGACTCGAAACGTAAGCACTTTATTCTCCCTACAGATGCTGCCAGACTTGCTGAGATTTTCCAGCATTTTCCCCGTTGTTTCAGATTCCAGCATCCGCAGTAATTTGCTTTTTACCCTGCACATCTTTTGGGTTGTGGGAGCGAAACCCACGCAAACACGGGGAGAATGTGCAAACTCCACACGGACAGTGACCCAGAGCCGGGATCGAACCTGGGACCTCGGCGCCGTGAGGCAGCAATGCTAACCACTGCGCCACCATACTGCCCTACTGGTGGAGTTCTGAGGGAGGGCTGCAATATGAGAGATGAGACATTATACTGAGACTCCCACCTGCCTATTCCTGTGGTTTAGATTGCCATGAAGGACCTGATACAATATTCGAGGAGGAGTGTGGAATGCGCCTGGTGTCCAAAACCAACAATCGTTCAAAAACACCAACAAAAACAAAATAATAGCCAACCATTCTAGTTGATGCTTGTAGAACCTTTCTGTGTACCATCAGCTGCCGTGCCTTTCCAATTAACAACAGTGACTGCATTTCAAAAGTAATTCATTCGCTGTGAAGCGCATTAAAATGGTCTGAAGACACGACACGGTGCGAGGCAAATAAATTATTTTGTTTTAATGCTCAAAACTTTCCTGAAATTATGACAGTTAAACAAATTGCATTTACTTTGCTGATTGATAGCAGACATTGTTTTCGTCCGCAGCATTCTTGTTAAATTTGGTATTAGTTCCCAATCTGAATTAAATCTAAAACATATTGTTAAGGAATGTTGTGTTAACCTTAGTTACAACTTATAAACAGATATGCACATTAACAAATTAGGTGTAAGTGAGAAGGCTTGTGCTACTGGTGTTCAAAGCTTTTCTCATGAAAACTTGACATCATCTGCCATCTGTCAACCACAACGGATGAATGTGTTCAAACTATTTTGATTGACCTGGAGATCTTAGTTTCAGAACTGAAAGGTTTTTTGCATTGATGCTTTAAATAAACCATGGAAATGAATAAAGCAGACTTACTGAAATCTGTGACTGATTGTACAAATTAAAGATTTAAATTTTTAACGTCATATTGAATTTCCACAGATAAACAAGCACAACAAAGAACCAGGTGGGACTGAATATTAAGAGCTTTTGACAAGAAGTATTTTTCCAGTTATATAGGTGACAAATGTCACAGAACCAGACTTTTGCTTAAACAGTTGGTAAATCGAGGACTCAAGTGTGATTGATCGTCAACGTTTCTTTTGAGACATTTTCTAAAAGGCCATGTAACCTCAAGGCATGGTGAGCTTTAATGTGGCGTGCCACTACCCAATGGGATGTTGGGTCATGCCTGTGATTCTCTATTCAGTGAGTTACTGTTCTTAGCTGTGGGAGGTGGTAAGTGCAGCCCCACCTGAAAATTTTGACATCATTTTTGCATTCAAATGTGCTCAAAAATGATCAGCAATTTTTGACATCAAATGTTCTAATTTGGAATGCATTTTGCATGCATTTTGCTATCTTTGGCATCAAATGTGATCAAGCAGCAAAAGGCGCTCAAAGGCATCAAGTGTGTTCAAAGCTTTCAATTACACTCCAAACTATCAAATACGCTTTAAACTATCAAATGCCTTCAAAGATGGCAAGTGTGCTCAGCAAGTTGCATTGAAAAATACAAGGAAGTTAATTACTAAACTAATACCAGAATTTAGTCAGTTTTTTTCATTTTGAAGTCCAAATGTTTTTCCACTAGACAGTACATGCTCGAAAGCAAAACCAGAGCCAGGGTCCGGGAGAGGGGGATGCAGACGGTACCAAACACCAGGGCCCAGAGATGGTCAGGCCTAGATTCATTGGTCTAATCAGAGTTCCTTGCTGTCCCCCAGCCTGAGCGGCCAGAGGGAGAGCTCCAGACTGACTTAAAAAAATGTGGGAACTTTCAAGCGGAGATCCAGTGCTTTACGAACTTGGTCTGTCAGTGTTCATTAATTTCACCGCATTGCTGCACTGTGACTTTGAGCTTCACGCAGCTGCATGGTTGTGATCGTTTTTTGAAAAGCCTGCCAGAAAACCTCAAAACCGTCCAAAGGTTGGTTGGAAACAGCAATGCAGCAACTGAAAGAGTTCTTGCTTGAAAAATAGTGAGTCAACTTTTAGATCTTATTTTAGGGTCAAATGGCTGTGGGGAAACACTGTGTGCAGATGGCTGGGGGGATAGGTTGGGGGGGGTGTTGGAGGGATCGGGGTAGGCTCGGGCTCGAAGGGTTTGGGGTAGGTTGTATGGTGTTGGAGGGGTGGGAGGTGTAATGTTCTCCGTACGCACGAATGGCGAGGCCTTTGTCACTGAAGTGCTCAGAGAACATGCGGCTTTGCAAATGAAAAAACCTGTTTAATTCACTAAAGGTTTTCTATGATGTAAGATTGCAGTTGGATATGAAGGCTAAATAGAAATAACTATGGTTAACTTTCATTAATCACTGTCAACTCAGGAGCTGCTCAATATGCGACTGCGCTCTGTACTTGTTGTCCAGCTTACATGTCTCTGTTGTACAGGAGATAACCTCGTATCTCCATGAGGCCTCTCTTCTAAAGACCTGCTCCTGTCACCACGCTACCAGTGGTCGGATGCTAGGATCTCAGTCTATGCATACGGCACCTATCCTAACTTACAGTTCAGTTATTAAATTATAAACAAATGATATTCTACACATCATTACAGGAGGAGGTTGGGCTTTTGATGGGAAGAAGCAAAGGTAGGTGTGTTGAGGGGGGTGATTGAGGGTGTTGCAGATGCATGAGTGGGAAGTTGGGAGTTGTTGGGGGGTGGGATGGTTGGGAGGTGTTGGAAGTGTGGGTGTGAAGTTAGGTTGTTGGAGTGGGGAAGTTGGGTGGTGTTGGAGGGTTGGCGTGACAGGGATGGTGTGGGGGGAGGTTGGGTTCTGGGTGGTGGGGTGTCATTCTATTTTTGCTGTTAGAGTTTCATATTTATTAATTATTTATTTCCTTATTGGTCTGTTATTTCACAGTGTACAACACATCTTTTATGATGGTTTCTGTAAGAAGGCATAACAATCCAGTTCTTGAGTTAACTGTACTGAATTTATGCACCATGTATCATTCTTCTCTGAAAAATTCAGATCAGCAATTCAATCGACTGTACAGTTTTCCTAAGATGCTGGTAGATTTTGGATTGGGAAATCCAGGGGATAGTGTCATTAGCATAAAACGAGCAGATGCCATTCATGGTATATTGTGGATTGGTGTCAAGGCCTCAGAATGGTAAGGTTGTATTAGCTACAGAGCTAAATTGTTTTGTAAATATAGTGATTTATTTGTAGCTATTTTCATAACATCAGTCGATTGCTCTGTGATCAATTATTCTTAGGGAATCAGCAATGGGCCTCCAATTTCATCATGGCTACAGTCACTCTGCGGACTGCATGCAGGTTTGATGAAAGAAAGACAGCATCTTTCATGATGTCTCAAATTGCTTTACAGACAATTAAATACTTTTGAGCAGATTTGAGTGGCCAACTGGCTTAACATGTACGTTTGTATGTCATTCTGGATGGATGAGGTGAGCTGGGCTATATGGCCTTTGTGATCAATTACCTCATGAACAGCGGGTGGAATCATGGCTGGAGTTCTGTTTATGTTGTTGCAAATGGAGGATTACTGTGAGCGGGCTTTTTGGGGTGAAATTGCCATGACAAGAATGTATAGTGGGCAAGGTTGTGTAGTGGTTAGCACTGTTGCTTCACGGCTCCAGGGACCCGGGCTCAGTTCTCGGCTTGGGTCACTGTCTGTGTGGAGTCTGCACATTCTCCCCTTGTCTGCGTTGGTATCCTCCGGGTGCTCCGGTTTCCTCCCACAAGTCCTGAAAGATGTGCTTGTTAGGTGAATTGGACATTCTGAATTCTTGCTCAGTGCATCCGACCAGGCACCGGAGTGTGGCAACTCGGGGATTTTCACAGTAACGTAATTGCAGTGTTAATATAAGCCTACTTGCAACACTAATAAAGATTATCATTATTCAATCAGTAACCCGTTTTATTTTAGAATCAGGGCAGCGGTCAAGGTGGCAGCAACAGAGACGCTGATCACCATGCAGGTGGCCCAAGGAATCAAAGAACTGGGGAAAGCCACGGTGGACCAAAGCGACCGAATCATCGCCCTGGAGGCCGAAATAAAGAGGTTGGAGGTTGGTGGCTCAGGGGAACCTGAAGGGGAAGTTGGAGGATCAGGACAACTGGTCGAGACGCCAGTACATTAGAATTATCAGCCTGCCAGAAGGAACCGAGGGCAGGGACCCAATAGACAATGTGGCCCAGATGCTGGGTAACCTCATAGAGAAAGGAAGCTTCCCCAACCCACCAAAGATCAGCAGGGCCCATAGGTCGCTCCTGCAAAAACCTAAGGCGGGGGAACAACCGGGAATGATTATCACCAAGCTACACCGGTACCAGGACTGGGAAAGCAAAATCCTCTGTTGGGTGGAGGTATCTCATTGAGGGTTTAGAGCAGTGTGGGCTGAGGACAGGGTTCACCTTATGGGTGAAACTCCTGTACAATGCCCCTATGGCGAGCATACGGCAAACACCACCAGCTCTGAATACTTCCAGCTGCACAGAGGCACAAGGCAGGGGTGCCCTCTGTCCCCACTTCTATTCGCCCTGGCAATCGAGCCATTGGCGAACATCCTCAGAGTGGTGATAAACTGGAAGGGAATTCGAAGAGGAGACAGAGAACACAGAGTCTCTCTCTACATCTCGGACCCACAAAGCAGCATGGAAGAGATCATGAAGTTCCTGGAAGAATTTGGAGCCTTCTCGGGCTAAATGCTCAACCTGAGCAAGGGTGAAGTTTTCTCTGTGAACCCAAAAGGCAGAGGGGCAGAGCTGGGGGGTTTGCCATTCAAACTAGCCCGATGCAAATTCTGCTATCTGAGGATCCAGATTGTCCACGACTGGACACGGACCCACAAATAGAACCTGACCAGCACGTTCCAATAGAAAGGACCGACAGAGATGGAACGCATTCCTGCTCCCCTATCGGGGAGGGTGCACACGATCAAGGTGAACGTGCTGCTCAGATCCCTCTTCCTGTTCAGATCCACACTGATCTCATTCCCAAGGCCTTCCAAGCGGAAGAACACCGGGGGTAGGATTCTCTCAGCCCGGGGCCGGGCCGGGGAATCGTCACAACTGGCGCGAATCACGCCACGCCGCCCCGATTCCGGGACTCGATTCTCCGCTCTGCGGAGCATTGGCACCACTGGCGCCGTGTGGTCGGCGCGGCACCAGTCGGGGGCCGCTCTACGCGCCCCCCCCCGGCGATTCTTGGTGGGCCGGCCTCTCGGGCTGGGGGCCTCCATTCTTCCGTGTCGGCCCCTGCAGCCGGATGCCATATTGCATCGGGGCCGGCTTGGAGAAGGGAGCCACTGCGCATGCGCGCGTTGACGCCGGTGCCACTGCGCATGGGACCCCACGGCGCCCAGTTGACGCCGGGATCAGCAGCTGGAGCGGCAGGGCCGTTCCAGTGCCGTGCTGGCCCCCTGTAGGGACCAGAATTGCTGATCCTGGGGGCGTGTTGACGCCGTCGAGAAACGCGATGGCGTTTCTGACGGCGTCAACATTTAGCCTCAGGATCAGAGAATCCGGCCCTAGGATCCGCAAAAATCTCATACAGAGAAAAATAAGTATGAGGGGCCTGGCCCTCCCAAACCTACAATACTACCTGTGGGCAGCCACAGCAGAAAGAGTGAGGGGGATGGGTGAAAGAACCGGAACCGAGCCCTCGCCACAGTGGCACTCCGCTACCTGCCAACCAAGCTCAGTGGTGGTAGCCACACTCTAAACCTGGAACCAAATGAGACAGCACTTCGGTCTAACCGAAATGTCCACTATGGCCCCCATCGGTGACGACCACCGGTTTGTGCCAGCCATGCTAGACACCACCTTTAAGAAGCAGAGACAGGATGGGGGAACACTAACTGTTAGGGAATTCTAAACAGAGGACAGATTAGTGACGTTAGAAGAATTGACAGAAAACTACAACTACCCAAAAGGAACGAGTTGTGATACCTACAGATAAAAAACTTCCTCCGCATGGACTAGAGGCAGCACGGTAGCCTTGTGGTTAGCACAATCGCTTCACAGCTCCAGGGTCCCAGGTTCGATTCCGGCTTGGGTCACTGTCTGTGCGGAGTCTGCACATCCTCCCCGTGTGTGTGTGGGTTTCCTCCGGGTGCTCCAGTTTCCTCCCACAGTCCAAAGATGTGCAGGTTAGGTGGATTGGCCATGATAATTTGCCCTTATAGTGACCAAAAAGGTTAGGAGGGGTTCTTGGGTTACGGGGATAGGGTGGAAGTGAGGGCTTAATGTGCTCAACCCCGTGTCTGCCAGGGTTGCCTCTGGGTGCTGTGGTTTCCTCCCACAATCCAAAGATGTGTAGTTTAGGTGGATTGGCCATGCTAAATTGCCCCTAGTGGGGTTATGGGAATAGGGTGTGGGTTGGGCCTATGTAGAGTGCTCCTTCAGAGGGCCGGTGCAGACTCAATGGGCCTAATGGCCTCCTTCTACACTGTAGGGACATTGATGAAAGGAGGACTGACAGACACCCTGCTTAAACCCATTTGGGGAGGGTAGGGAGAGGGGATGGGACCAGCCAGAATAGACAACGGGGCCAAGACCAAGTCCACAAAGACAGGGTCCTGCAGCAGGGACAAAGGGCCCCAGGTCAGAATGGGGACTGGCCAAGGCCGCACCACCAGGTACTGGAAGGGGTATCAAACCCAGCCCCCCCCCCCCACACACCCCGGGCGGAGAAGTCCATTCTAACGGGCAACGAAACAGAACCTGGTACATGACCTAGGACCCTGGCAGGTCTGGCACAAGTAAAACCCAACCAAAATAAGACAACACCTAGAATAGGGGAATAGAACTGAGTGATTTGCTGAGCCATTTAAGAGTCAACCACATTGCTTTGGGTTTGGAGTCACATGTAGGTCAGACCGCCTGAGGATGGTAGATTTTCTTCATTAGTGAACAAGTTGGGTTTTTACAACAATCCATCACCTTTAGACTATTATTTCCAGATGTTTTATTGAATTTAAATTTCACCATCTGCCTTGGTGGGATTGGAATGGAGATTATTCTGGGTCTCTGGAATACTAGTCGAGCGACAACATCTCTGCGCCACCACCTCCCCATGTATATGGAGTATGAATACAGCTGGAAATGGGTTTAAGCAGGGTGTCTGTCAGTCCTCCTTTCATCAATGTCCCTACAGTGTAGAAGGAGGCCATTAGGCCCATTGAGTCTGCACCGGCCCTCTGAAGGAGCACCCTACATAGGCCCAACCCACACCCTATTCCCATAACCCCACTAGGGGCAATTTAGCATGGCCAATCCACCTAAAGTACACATCTTTGGATTGTGGGAGGAAACCAGAGCACCCAGAGGCAACCCCGGCAGATATGGGGAGAACATGCAAATTCCACACAGACAGTCACCTACGGTTGGAATCGAACCTGTGTCCCTGGCGCTGTGCCACCGTGCCGCCTTGTTAGTTTATTTGTAAGCTAAGTATTTTTAGATATGAGAACACTTCTAAAGCATTCCTACCAGTGCCTGTATGCTTACAAAAATGAACAAATTATGAAAAACCTTCCTGAACCAGTCCAATCTGTGAAATGTTAACATCGGGGCATGATAAGTCCTTGTGGGTGAGGCCTGTTCTGGCAAATTGAACTATAAACCAGTAAAAGAAGGTAGGAAGTTTTCACTAAATGGTTTTGATCGTAAGTCACTTAAGTTTAAAATGTTCCAATTTTATCGCTGCATCAGCTGCTTCTTTCTGGATTGAACACATGTTATTAGTGGAAACATTACCCTAAGGTATATCGTATCAACCCATCTGCCATTTTACTACGCAAGGCACTTTCTCAAAGAAATGCCCCAGGTTAATAAAGAAAGATTTTACTTTTCCTGGAGCCTTATTAGGAATCCCTAATAACTAAATAATTCTCCAAATGATTGTAATTCATATGCTTTATGATGCTTTCCTTCAATTGACCGACAAACACTTTCTGTCAGTGTCACTGGGCAGGAATCAGGGAATTAGAAACAAGATCACTGGTTTATTTTTTTCCATTCCTTATCCAGGGACACTGGGGACCATTGTCACTTTCCCTGCTGGCTAACATTAGCAAACTCAGCAAAGTGTATCCTCTCCGACTTCTGTGGTTATGTTCCACAACATGCATTTCCGCAATAAAAAGTGCACTGTGATCAGCTGCTTCAGGTTTCAGCATTTGATGCATTTATCAAGAGCTTTGGTGTTTGTTAGTTTATTCCTCATAGAGCATACAGTGCAGAAGGAGGCCATTTGGCCCATCGAGTCTGCACTGACCCATATTAAGCCCTCACTTCCACTCTATCCCCATAACCCAATAACCCCTCCTAACCTTTTTGGTCACTAAGGGCAATTTATCATGGCCAATCCACCTAACCTGCATGTATTTGGACTGTGGGAGGAAGCCGGAGCACCCGGAGGAAACCCACACAGACACGAGGAGAACATGCAGACTCTGCACAGACAGTGACCCAGCGGGGAATCGAACCTGGGACCCTGGCGCTATGAAGCCACAGTGCTATCCACTTGTGCTACCGTGCTGCCCCTCTTAGGACCTGCTCACTTGAAAGCAAACTCACACATGAAAAGGAGTAAAGCACATCTTAGCTTATTCCGAGCTATTAGGTAACTCATGCCCAAAAAATTCCATTGTATCTAAAACCTAGGATGACCTGAAGGACCCCAGTAAATATCCAATAACAGGAATCATAAAATAATAGTTAACTTTACTACGCAATTGCTAAAGATGACATTGATTCATTGAGATTCATGTCTCATTCTGTAACATGTTCCAGCGCACTAATGTGTGGAAAATAAATAGTGCCACACCTGAACAGTTCCATCTGATGCCAACAAAGAAACAGTATCAAACACCTTTATAGTAACCTACTCAATGGCATTCCTGATTTGGAAGCCAGCCATGCTTAGGTTGGTAGATTTGGAATAGGCACAAAGTGGGTCAGCTGGTGTAGAAAGGGAGCCACCTGAGCCGAGTAGTGGGTGACAATTCCAGCAAGGTCAGGGACTTGGAGGCCATCAGTGCCCAAATCAGGTCCTCATGATGTAATTGGAGCTGGCCTGAATATCTAAAGTAGAACTCTGCTTCCTTCCTATTAATATATTGCTGGCCTGATTAAAAGAGATTAAGATCAGGACATGGCTAGGAGGGTGATCGGATTGAGTGAGTGACTGGCTTTATTTTAACTGCTCCCTGATTTCCTCCCTGGCGCCAGTTACAATTGGAGTTGCAGTATTGACATCCAGTACAACAATATGGACAGAAATGCTCAACCTATTGAGCTTCAGTGACTCAATGAACACTCCCAACAGACAATCAGGAACATATTTTCTATTTCCTTCACCAGCCGTCTTGTGATCTGCTCACTAATGTTTCCTGGCATGTTACGTTGTGTATCTTATGAGAAGCGACTGTCGCTGGACTTGGATAGTTCGTGCAAAGTGGTTTATTTCTGCTAAGTCCAACAAGGTGGGTTGCTGAGTAGGCGCATCTCTGCTGAGTGCTGCCTGTCTGCTGTGGAGTCTCTAGCATGTGACTTTTGATGTTACAAGTGCATTATAGTCAACATCACTCATTAGCATATCTATTTTATTAACCCATTACACTTCACCTACCCCTTTGTACACTATCTACCTTTTTATTAACAGTGTTAACTATGCCCAAATTTCTGATAACATTGGGGCGGCACGGTAACACAGTGGTTAGCACTGTTGCTTCAAAGCACCAGGGACCCGGGTTCGATTCCCAGCTTGGGTCACTGTCTGTGTAGAGTCTGCCCGTTCTGCGTGGGTTTCCTCCCGACGCTCCAGTTTTCTCCCACAAGTCCCAAAAGACGTGCTTGTTAGGTGAATTAGACATTCTGAATTCTCCCTCAGGGTACCCGAGCAGGTGCCAGAGTGTGGCGACCAGGGGATTTTCACAGTAATTTAAATGCAATGTTAATGTAAGCCTGCTTGTGACACTAATAAAGATTATTATAATATTTATTTTAAACCATTTACATTATATTGGCTATGCCACCTCCCCTGTGCAAGAGTCCGCCAGTTGGAGGTGAAGTCCCTGTGAAATCTTCAACACTCTTCCGGACCGTAATGTGATTGCTATGTGAGGCTGGTGATCTTGAAGTGGGCCCTGGGGTGGGTCTGTATCTCACAAGCCACTCAAAATATTCTTGGAGTTCACCGCACATCACACATCACACCACACAGTGGTAATCAAACATCTGTGATCTCATGGGCACCAGAGAAATCAGAGCTCTCCTATGTGTCAGAAAGTACCAGACAGCGTCTGGACTGGGTCGGAACGTGGGTGCTCCATTATGTCTTAAGATCACAGGTCCAAACTCTCTGGAGGTAAGGGTGGGAGGTCTTTGTCCTATATCTGGAATTGTACACCTGTTGTTCTTTCTTATGGAGGGTGGTCACCCAGTTGCTCGCCCTCTTGAGGTCAGCTGGGGTAACATTAGGTGGAAGGTTCCTTTGGCAGTAGAAGAACGTAAGCCTTTAGTTAACAGCCCTTGAGCAATATAGCTGGAGAGAATTAATTAGCTAGAGGCCTGGCTCAATAATGCAGCAGGGCTGAATGGCAGTCAGGGTTTATTAGACTGCTCGCTCATCCTTCCCATTAGTTTGAGGGTGAAGAGGGGAGTTAGTGATGTGGGTGATCCCATTTTCGCTAATTAATATCCCAAAGTTGTCATTAGTAAATTGGGACCCCTTATCTGAGATGATTTCATTGGGGAAGTCATGTGTATAGAAGACAGCCTGCATAATGCTGATCATTGACTCCGCTGTAGCGGCATGGAGTCTGACTACTTCCAACCATCTAGAGTTATAATTTACAGCAACAAAGCATGTCTTGCCTTGATTATCAAAGACATTGGGCCCCAATTTCTGCCAAAGTTGGTGTGGAAAACTGGATCACACAAGGGGTTGCATAAGACCATAAGAAATAGGAACAGTAGGCCGTTCGGCCCCTCGAGCCTTCTCTGCCATTCAATAGGATCACGGCAGATCCAGCCATCACGTCCACTTTCCTGCCCTTTCCCCATAACCCTTAATTTTCCTACTGAGCCTTAAACATACACAAGGACTCTGCCCCACAGCTCTCTGCAGCAAGAAGTACCAAAGACTCACTACTCTTTGACAGAGGAAATTTTTCCTCATCTCAGTCTTAAATTTGCACCCCTTTATTCGGAGAATCTGCCCTTTCGTCCTGAGCGGAAATATACTCCCAGCATTTTCCCTGCCAAGGCCCTTCCTATGGGTGAGATTCTCCATCCCAAGACTCCCGGAATGTGATTCCCGATGGGACGGAGAATCAGGCGTTGGGGGAAAATCGGAATCGGCGCTGGCCGCCGACCCGAACGCGATTCTCCGACCCACCGATGTGAGTGCGAACAAGGTCCACGATGCGTGCCGGCAAGGTGGGGGGGGGGAACGTAAATAAATGCAAATGGGTCTTAATAAGTCATCAACAAAAGCAGAGGGATAGCTTTTCAAGGGAGAATAGATCATTCCTGCAACACTGAGGAAAGAAACGTTGCAACGCACAAATGAAAGTCACTTTGGCACAGAAACATGCAGGAGAAGAGCTCAAGATGTAATGTATTGGTCTTGAATGGGAGCACTAATTGGGGAAACGGTAAATGTGTGTGCAGTGTGCCAAATGTACAGTAAATCACAACACAAAGAACCACTCCAACCACACAGTGTCCCGGAGTGACCGTGGCAGAAAATTGGAGTAGTCTTGTTCACAGTAGTAGCTCAAAGTTTTTTGAGTCTGTGTTGCTGGGAATGGAAAGTACCAATGACACTGGAATAAATCATTTGAAATCAATTTTTGTTCACCATACCTGAAGTGTTCACCTGAGGCAATGGTCCACAATTCTCAGACACTGACTTTCACAAGCTACACACAGGACCGGTAGTTTTGCCAAACGACAGTCCAAATCTCCACAACCCAATGGAATGGTGGAATGTACCGTGCTGACCTTTAAACCACCAGTTGAAGAAGGCCGGACGGAAGACACCCCTATCTGACCCTGCTGGGTTTCAGGAATAATCCAGTGGAGGGCATTGGATCATCTCCAGCACTGCTCCTGATGGGACGAAGACTAAGAACTAAGCTTCCAACTGCGTCCCAACTGCCATTTCCACAGTCAGTGAGCGACAATGCGTAGGCCCTGCTCAAACTAGGACAGCAGGAGCAGAAACAGTACTTTGTCCGACCTCTGTCTGAACTAAACGTGGGGCAGAAACTGAGGAAGTGATTCGGAATCTTACTGTTGTTACAGGAATCACAGGAGAACCAGGTCTTATATAATGCAGACTCCAAACGGACGACTGTAAAGGAGAAACCGGAAAATCTTAAGGAAAACAAATGAAACGCGACCGTGCTCTGAACCAGAAAATGTAACTGAAGATCAAGAATTAGAATCTACCAATGAAGCAATTGATAACCAGACAAAGCTCAAGAATCCTGAAAAATAGCTAAGGAGTGAAAGTGACACAAAACTGGAGGTGGCCCCTTGACCTTCAACATCATTTCAGTCGCCATTCAGCACATCCAGGAAAGTAAAAAACCATAGCGATACAGAGATGAGTAAAAGAAAAAACAGACTGATCAAAACAGAGTGCAAAAGAATAGTAAGAGGTTTTGTATACTTGAGCAGGCTATACTCACCGTCTATTTTGTTCTAACAGAAAATAGTCTGCAATGTTTTGTTTCAAAATAAGAGAAATGTCGTGATAATAATTGATCCTGGTTCTGGACTCCAGTATTAGATAGAAAACGGCACATGTTGCACTTTATGGGGTTACCTGACCTGGGAACCGGAGGAGGTTGTAACAAGGCTGCAGATGCCTTGCAGTTGTGTGTTCATGTACTGAAAATGTGTTTCTTAGAAAGTTAGTTCACAGCAATGTTGTTGGTCATCCCGCATCATAAAAACAGAACAAAATCAACCCAACTATGTGATTTCAGCTAATTTCTCTCTGACACACCAAGGCATTGTTGCAATCCACTGACTATTTAGGCACAAAGGTGGTAGCCCTGCGCATGCAGAAACCCGCCAAACTGGCCAAAAAGTCAGGAAAGCATACTGCCTTCGTCTTGTAGTGCTTATGCTGTGGTGCAAAGAGACAACACAAATAGCAAGATGGCATAGCAGGGGGTACAGCGTGCTTCCAATGTGGGAATGTAGGCCAAACCGACAAATTCCACCACAGAATTCCTGGGAGAAGTGCAAGACTTTCTATATGCCGTTTAATCAAAGCATAGAATCATAGAATTTACAGTGCAGAAGGAGGCCATTCGGCCCATCAAGTCTGCACCGGCCCTTGAAAGAGCACCCTACTTAAGCCCATGCCTCCACCCTATCCCCGTTACCCAGTAACCCCACCTAACCTTTTTGGAGACTAAGGGGCAATTTATCATGGCCAACCCACCTAACCTGCACATCTTTGGACTGTGGGAGGAAACCGGAGCACCGGGAGGAAATGCACGCAGACACGGGGAGAAAGTGCAAACTCTGCACAGACAGTCACCTGAATTGAACACAGGTCCCTGGAGCTGTGTGGCAGCAGTGCTAACCACTGTGTCACTATGCCGGCCCTGCCCTGTATCTTTTTCCTCAGCAAGAATATCTGTATACAACAGGGCACACTACAGAAAGTGGATGAGATCCTTCCACCAGACAACAGGACTTATTCCACCTGGAATTCCATCTGCGGCTTATCACCTTCTGTTATGTGTTTAACCTAACATTTTGTTGTCTCTGCTACTCTACAGATATGTAATGCTTCCTCCAACAGTAGATCTACTTTTCTCAGAAAGTCATTTGTGATCCCGCAAATTATTCTCTGTCGGATGTGTTATATATGTGGATTATTGTAGTTGTGTGCAATGTCTCTTTAAAAAGGGAGCCATGTGATTGGTGTGACATCATCGGCTACTTTGCGGGCTCTTGCTCTTAGTCTCGTAGCAACCCTTGTACAGTGAAGACCTATCTGATAAACCAAAGAGAAAATGCTGTAAAATCTCAGTAGGTCTGGCAGCATGTGTAGGGAGAGAAAAGAGCTAACGTTTCGAGTCCAATGACTCTTTGTCAAACCTATCTAATAAAACTTTGTTGATTTTGCATTCAAATGAAATGAAATGAAAATCGCTTATTGTCACGAGTAGGCTTCAAATGAAGTTACTGTGAAAAGCCCCTAGTCGCCACATTCCGGCGCCTGTTCGGGGAGGCTGGTATGGGAATTGAAACGTGCTGCTGGCCTGCCTTGGTCTGCAATCAAAGCCAGCGATTTAGCCCTGTGCTAAACCAGCCGCAGCCACGTGTATCAGCAATCTATTTACTTTGTACTGTTATTAGATACTACAGTTTACAAAAAGAAAGCTGGCAACAAGGAATGGATCTGAGAAAAAAAAACAATTTTCAGAAGAAAGAAAAAGCTGAAGTTTGACCATCAAGGGCAGCACGGTAGCACAAGTGGATAGTACTGTGGCTGCACAGCGCCAGGGTCCCAGGTTCGATTCCCCGCTGGATCACTGTCTGCACGTTCTCCCCGTGTGTGCGTGGGTTTCCTCCAGGTCCTCCAGTTTCCTCCCACAGTCCAAAGACGTGCAGGTTAGGTGGATTGGCCATGATAAATTGCCCTTAGTGACCAAAAAGGTTAGGAGGGGTTATTGGGTTACGGGGATAGGGTGGAAGTTTGGGCTTAAGTGGGTCACTGCAGACTCGATGGGCTGAATGGCCTCCTTCTGCACTGTATGTTCTAAGGTAGAAGAGTTGAGCTGCTTCAGCAGATCAATTGATCAAACAGATTCATAGAAGGTCAAAAATCGCACCTGGCATTGGAACCGGTAAATCGTTTGGGGCAAAAATCCCCAGGAAGGGCTGGTACTGATTTTAAACCCACACTCCAAGGAGTTCAGGCTGCAGAACTCACCATGTACAGTACAGTGGAACATTGGCTATCCTTGCTCCAGCAAACAGCCTGTGGATGGCCTGTTTTTGCACAGTGCTAACACGCCTGTTGCTGGGTAGACTTCTTCTGGGCGGCAGCCAGTTTATGGATCCCTCTGCTTTTGGGTCGCGAGTTGATAAGCCTCTGAGCCCCAAGCTCCATTGAAACAGCAATATCTAATGCAGTACGGAGGAGGCAGAGTGGGACAGAGGACAACAAATTCTCACAGCTTGTCATGCAAGTTAAAGCTGTTAGAAATTAGAAATTCAATTGTATTTAGCTAGACCATTAATTTAAGGGAAGTGGGAGACCATTCCAATACCATTCCAAAATGGCAGGAAATTGTGGCACGATGGGCTCATTCAATGAAGGCTCAGAGAATTCCAAATCCTAATCAGAAAGATTCCATTATTATATCCGAGCCAGTAAGATTTCAGATATTAAGAATCTTGCATTCCTCAGTACAATTGGAAGCAAACATTCAATTTGTTAAGAAGCTTGGTTCAGCCTGAGAAACCCAGGGATAGGACATATCAATAATTGGTTAAAATATTATGAACCAAAGCTTTTAATTTTCACGGAGATGCTTTGATTGGAAGGAATCAGAAGGGGAAAATATTGTTCAGTTTGTTGCAACCCTCAAGCGACTTGCAGAGCTTTGCAAATTTGGTGACTCGTTAGACGACACAATTAGAGATCAATTGACACGTGGTTTGAAAAATGAGTCCATTCAGAGAAGATTATTAACGACACAAAATCTAAGTCTGAAGACGGCAGTAGATATTGCTGCTTCAATGGAGCTTGTGGTTAAGGAGGCTTCTCGACTTGGAGCGAGCAGAAGGATCCATAGACTGGCTGCCGACCCAAAGAAGTCTACCCAGCAACAGACATGTCATCACTGTGCAAAAACGGGCCATTCACAGGCTGATTGCTGGAGCAAAGACAGCCAATGTAAAAGTTGTGGCAGAACTGGCCACACAGCAAGAGCTTGCTGGAATAAAAGAACTTCTCCAGAGAAAACAGTCAAAGGAAGACACAGAACTCATTGAAAGGAAGAAACAAAACAAATTCAACACAAAAAAATGCACAATGCAGAAGGAAAGAAAGAAGTACAACCATAGTCAAGCTATAGCACTTTATTCTGATTAAGAATTTAAACTGAACATACTCTCATTCAGGGTGGTTCACACCGTTTTTGGGTTGCGCCAAAACTGAATTGACAAACTATCAAAATGGAGGTCGATACAGGGGCTGCCGTCTCCCTAATTCCTGAGACCATCTACAAATGGAAACCTAATCGCCTGCCTTTGAAACCCGCTGGTGTAATCTTGAGGACCTAAACTGAGGAAATAGCGCCTCTGAGAGGTTACATCATAGCCAAGATTGAGCTATGTGGACAAACTGCAGAGTCACCACACCACATAGTCCAAGGAAGTTTTCCAGCTCTCTTTGGCTGCTCTCGCCTGTAAAGGAGTAAACTGAACTGGAACGCTGAAAAGCAGCCTAGCTGATTCAAAGTCTGACTTACAGAACCATAATGCAAAAATACAGGAGTGTTTTTGAAGGCATATAGGGGTCCATGAAAGGAGTGCAGGTGCCCCTCAAGATTAAGCAAAATAGCCAGCCGTAATGTCTCAAGGCTCTATTGTGATATGTCCAAAGGTAGAATCTGAACAACTGAGACTTGTGCAAACAGGAGTCTTAGAACCTGTCACTATCTGGGCAACCCCTATTGTACTTGTCATGAAGCAGGATGGTACAATTTGTATCTGCAGAGATTTTAAGACAACAATCAGTTCGTGTGTATGCACGGATCAATAACCTTTGCCATTGATGGAAGATTTATTCTCAGGCCTAGCAGGAGGACAGAAGTTCAGCAAGACTGACCTACCGCAGGGCTACCTCAAATAAACATGGAAGCTGAATCTGAACACCTGCTCACCAGCATCACTCACAACGGCCTACTCCACTACATGGAATAATGTCAGCACCAGCTTTATTTCAACGGTCAATGGAGCTGATCCTTCGAGGTTTACAGGGGGCACAGTGTTACCTAGATTATATATTGATAATCAGTACAAATAAACAAGAACACTTAAGACAGGTAGAAGTCGCACTGAAATGCTTTCAGA